>NC_042615.1:721873951-722208557 GCF_901001135.1 Rhinatrema bivittatum | reverse complement strand
GATAGAAGTAACAGAGATGATGATGGAAGAGCGAGTGATATCTGGAGAAGAGTGATATAGATAAAGTGAGAGATAACAAAAGATATAGAAGCAGGGATATGGAATGGAAGAGGAGGGAGACAGAGAAGGAAATACTAAACCTGAAAGGAAAACCAGGAAAAGGTACCAGGAGAAGCGAAACAGATAAAATGAAAGCAGAAGACATATTGTAAACCAGTAAAGGATAACAAAAAAAAAAAGAATCTCAGACAACAGTGGTAGAAAAAATTAATTTCTAACTATGTTGTTTGAAATTTATGGCTTTCTAAATTATTAAATTAGTTTATTGGATATAATGTAGTTGTAGCTCATCTGTTTTGTAGGTCCTTAAAAAAGATATCACAACCTATCAAGACTTCTATATATTATGCACAATATATTTTGATTCTAAATATACTGGCCCGGATTTTCAAAGCCCTACGTGCCTAAATCCTAAGTTATGACTACCCACACTCTGTTCCAGTCCTGTGATCCTGCTCCACTCCAAAAGGTGGTGTCTACAACACCCCCTCTACAGCCACCCTCACAACAATCTGTTTAGCCTTTCTCCATAAGGGAGCTTTTCCATCAACTTTATTAATTTTTATGCTCGTCTGCTATGACTTTTTTTGAGTTGCGGCAACCAGAATTATTACACACAATACTCAAGGTGCAGTCATACAATGGATCTATACAAGGGCATTATGATATTATCAGTTTTATTCTTTGTTTCTTTCCAAATAATACCTAACATTCTGTTTGCCTTTTTGACTGCTGTCGCACACTGAGCCGAAGATTTCAGGTATTATCAACAAGAACTTCGACATCCTTTTCCTGGGTGGTGACTCCTAACACGAAACCCATATCATGTTGCTTGTAGCTGGGATTATTTTTCCCTACCTGAATTGCTTTGCACTTGTCCAACATTGAATTGCATCTGCCATTTAGAAGCCCAGTCTCCCAGTCTTACAAGGTCCTTCTGGAGTTCTTTACAAACCGCTGCCATTTTATCGACTCAAAAAATTTTTGTGTCATCTGCAAATTTGGTCACCTCACTTACTGCTTTTTTCTCCAGATCATTTAAGAATATCCTAAATACCAATCCACTAATAACCTTTATCCATTTGGAAACTGACCTTTTAGCTCTAACCCTCTGTTCATTGCCTTTTATCCAGTTACCAATCCACAACAGGACTCTGTCTTCGACCCCATGACCTCCTGATTTCCTGAGGAGTGTTTCATGAGGGAATTTGTCAATCTCTTCTGAAAATCCAAATGCACCCATTATTTATTTAAAATCTTATGTTCTGCAACTTCCATGCACTAGGTGTTCAGTGTGGCGCACCTTTCTTTGTATGTTTATTTACACCCACAATAAAATCTAGTAAAATTCCCTTTGCAAAACCCATGCTGACCCTCCCCATTAAACCATGTCTATTTATGTGGTCCATAATTTTGGTTTTAAGAATAGGTTTGACCACTTTGCCTGACACAGACGTCAGGCTTACCAGTCTATAGTTTTCTGGAGCCGTTTTAAAAATTGTCATCACATTGTGGACTGCATTCTGCTGCTATAACTAAGTAAGAAACTGTGGCACATCATTCCTGCCTGCTTTCATAACAGGAAATCTCTGTTTGTCACCACAGGTTGAACTAGACATTAATATTACATCCGGTACAATGGTGCTTGGCAAAAACAAGTGTAATCTCATTTCATTGCATGCTCTTTCCATCCTTGCTACCGTTCTTGATGAAGGTAATAGCTGAAATAAGTTTTTGCAGGTTCTAAACTACCGCTGAGCTGATCTTACCATAGATAATGAAGTTCTTTCTTTTTCACACATCACCAGCTCACCAGTGATAAACTAGAATCCGGTTTTCTTTTGCTTTTCTGTGAAAGCTTACAGCTCTTTTTTCTTCAGCTCTGCAGTATTTAAGTCTAGTAGAAGTACACTGTGATTCAACTAAGCGAACATGACCTGGAACAGGCTTGGGCAACATGCTCTCTCATGGACTCATTTTAAGCACCATTTTATCAACAAGATACTAGGGATGTGAATCGTTTTAGGACGATTAAAATTATCGTCCGATAATTTTAATATCGTCTTAAACCGTTATGGAACACAATACAATACAGATTCTAACGATTTATCGTTATAAATCGTTAGAATCATGAGCCGGCACACTAAAACCCCCTAAAACCCACCCCCGACCCTTTAAATTAAATCCCCCACCCTCCCGAACCCCCCCCCAAATAACTTAAATAACCTGCGGGTCCAGCGGCGGTCCGGAACGGCAGCGGTCCGGAACGGGCTCCTGCTCTGAATCTTGTCGTCTTCAGCCGGCGCCATTTTCCAAAATGGCGCCGAAAATGGCGGCGGCCATAGACGAAAAAGATTGGACGGCAGGAGGTCCTTCCGGACCCCCGCTGGACTTTTGGCAAGTCTCGTGGGGGTCAGGAGGCCCCCCACAAGCTGGCCAAAAGTTCCTGGAGGTCCAGCGGGGGTCAGGGAGCGATTTCCCGCCGCGAATCGTTTTCGTACGGAAAATGGCGCCGGCAGGAGATCGACTGCAGGAGGTCGTTCAGCGAGGGTTCCGGCGCCTCGCTGAACGACCTCCTGCAGTCGATCTCCTGCCGGCGCCATTTTTCCGTACGAAAACGATTCGCGGCGGGAAATCGCTCCCTGACCCCCGCTGGACCTCCAGGAACTTTTGGCCAGCTTGTGGGGGGCCTCCTGACCCCCACGAGACTTGCCAAAAGTCCAGCGGGGGTCCGGAAGGACCTCCTGCCGTCCAATCTTTTTCGTCTATGGCCGCCGCCATTTTTCGGCGCCATTTTGGAAAATGGCGCCGGCTGAAGACGACAAGATTCAGAGCAGGAGCCCGTTCCGGACCGCTGCCGTTCCGGACCGCCGCTGGACCCGCAGGTTATTTAAGTTATTTGGTGGGGGATTTAATTTAAAGGGTCGGGGGTGGGTTTTAGGGGGTTTTAATGTGCCGGTTTTTCGATTTTTCGATTTTTTTCGATTTTTAACGATTTTTAACGATTTTTCACGATATTTTACCCCCCCCAAACGGCAACAATACGATTCCCTCCCCCTCCCAGCCAAAATCGATCGTTAAGACGATCGAGGACACGATTCACATCCCTACAAGATACTTTACTAATGCTGGTCTTTTTTTAGAAAGTTATAATTTCAATGGCATTTCTGTAGGCAAAATGATGGTTTACCCACAGAAATGGCCTGTACACATATATGTCCTGTATGCACGTACACTTATCTGGACTGAGTGGAAGTATTCCTGGAGTTGGAGTTGGACAGCGATTTGCACTTAGAGCATATTTTTCCAGTTTCAAAAATATGCAAATACATTTTCCTGAAAAGTGTCCATGCAGAAAATAGCTTACAATTGCAAGTGGGTAAATATGGTGGGGTATTGTTCAGAGCAGATTTATGCTTTGGAAAGTAATATGATTTTATACCTGGATTTGCTGTGTAATTTACACAGGCTGTTACAAAATTACCCCCTTAAAGTAAATATGCCTACAACAGAAACAAATTTCTGACTCATGGCTGATGGATCAGCTGTCAGAGATATAATGTAGGTTATGAACACCACCTAAACAAAATATTGAAAGCTGCAGATCATTCTCTCAAAAAATGTATTGAGGTGATCAGAATTTTGACCAGGAGCCTATCATGACCTATAAAGCAAAAATAACAATAAAGAAAACTTGAATCCGGTAATTGATGTTCTATTGAAGGTACCTTCTTCACAATCAGCCACATGGTAGAAACAAATTCTACCATAAGTTATTGTACACCTTTAAGAAAATTTTGGGTAAATTAAATGGGGTACATTTTCAAATGGACGCCCGGTTTTATAACATGCGCACGCAGGCGCTGGCATGTTATAAAATGGGGGGTCGGCACGCACAAGGGGGTGCACACTAGTGCATCTTGCGCACGCTGATGCCCACGGCCCTCCTCTGTTCCCTCCCCCCTAGTCTAACCTTCCCACCCCTTCCCCTAACCTTTCCCCCCCAGCCCTACTCCAACGCCCCCGACCTCTATTTTACTTTTTGCACCTGCCCCATGGCAGGCGCAAGTTGTGCGCACTGGCAGCCTGTCGGCACGCGATCCTCTGACACAGCAGCAAATGGCCCCACCCCTACCCCTACCCCTGGCCCGCCCCGCCCCCACCCCCGCCTCACCCCTGGACCGCCCCTTTTGAAAAACCCCGGGACTTAGACGCATCCCGGGGCTTTACGCGCATCGTCGGGCCTTCATAAAATAGGCCTGGCACACATAGGACTTTAAAAATCTGGCCCAATGGGATACATTTTCAAACGTATGTGCGTGCATAAATGTGCGCACACACATGTACGCCCAATTTAATAACATGCGTGCGCAGGCGCGCGCATGTTATAAAATCGGGGGTCAGCGCACGCAAGGGGGTGCACACTAGTGCATCTTGCACGCACCGACACCCGCGGCCTTCCCCCATTCCCTTCCCCCTATTCTAACCTTCCCACCCCTTCCCCTAACCTTTCCCCCCCAGCCCTACTCTAATCCTAGCCCTACTCTAACAGTTCTTTCTTGGACTACAGTTTATAAATGCCATAGATAGCAGGGTGGGTGAACCTATTCAGATTAACTCAGAAATAAAACCATCTTTCACCTGATTTGAATCTGAATCAGATCTTCAAAAAATCATGATTTTTATAAAAGCCGGTAGCCATTGCAAGAGAAAAAGGAAAAGAGCAAATAAGATGGCACCTGCTGTCCAATACTTATGAACAATATTGATGTTTTATATCTATGTTTATTTACATATATTTATATTTGTTTTGATACTTTACACCTATGTTTTTTTACATATACTTATGTCTAGGTTTTGATGAGTTCAGTGGTTTTGAACTATATGTTTAATTTAGTTATGATTTTAATTGTTTTATTGCTGTTATTTTTATGTTTGACTCGTATTATATTTTTATGAAATGTAAGTCGTTCTGCACCAGCATGCGGCTGGCGGGGCATCAAACAAATGCAAGTGAATAAGCAAACATACATACGAATAAATAAATAGAAAACATTAGTTCCCACTAATTCTCTCTTAAGTTAGCCCTCTCTCTGTTTTAGCTATCTCTCTCTCTCAGGTTATCGTGCTCTCTCTCTCCCTCTCAGGTTAGCCCCCACATTCCCCCACTCTGTCCCAACTCCCTCCTGCAAGATCCTCACAATCTTTCCTTCATGCTTTTCACTCAATATTCTGGCACAAATGAACTTTCCAATGAAAAGTGTTGCGTCAGCCAGCCGGGGAGCTCGCAACTGGTCTTTCTCACCTGCTACCGCTGTGGCGGGGGCAGGCCCGGCTCCCCAGGGATGGGGAGGAGGTGCCCATGGCGCAGCTCTCTTCTTTATGGCCCTGCCGGCTGCTGGCGTGTTTAGGAGCATGGTGGAGACGCCACCACCGACTGCTCCGTAGGTGGGCGCGCACACCCCTTTACTTTATTTAAAGGGCCCGCGGCAGGCAAAGGCTGCCGGCCTCCGGAGGCAACGTCATTGTTCGAGGCCTACTTAAGGCAAGCTCTGACAGTCAGAGCTTGTCTTGGCAACAGGTCTCCACATTTGCGTGTGCTTAATTGCTACTCCTTCGTTCCTGGTTCCTGTTCCTGCTCCTGTGCTCGTTTGTTCCTGTCCTGCATTCCTGTTTCCAGTTCCCGAGTTCCAGTACCTGTTACCTGTTCCTGTTTACTTTGGATGTATTCCTGGTGTCCTCCCTCTTGCTGTACTGCTGCCATCCTCCCCCACCCTTCACAGGCTGCAGGCAGAGATATTGCAGTAGATAAGAGAGTGTCAGCTCTCACACTCTAAAAGGTTGACTTTAATGAATTTATTTGTGGCTGGATGACAGCTTTACTGGTTATGGCTGCATTTGGGTTTGTCTGGCTGACAGAACTGAGGTATATCACAAGTTAACTGACCCTAATTACTATCAGGAACTTACCATGGACCCTACCCCACATTTGCTGGATGAAATTACACATCTGGTACAATTCAGCCTTACTGTTCAGCTTATTACTTCAAAAGAGGCTGATTTTCTTATTGAGAAACACCCTGTGGTCCCCACTTTTAATGTTCTTTCTAAAGTACACAAATCATTGGTTAACCTGCCAGGCTGCCCCATTGTAGCTGGCAAAGGCTCACTACTGGAGTCTTTCTCTACATTGATAAGACAGGTTCCTTCATCTCTTTGTACGTTTAGCTCCATCATACATTCGGGACTCTGGGCATTTTATTACCATATTGGACACTCTTGTTTTATCCTCTGATTCATGTTTAAATGTAATTTTTGATATCGTATCTCTATACTCAATGTTCCACAGGAAGCAGCAATCTCTATTGTTGTCTATACATTGTTGTCTATACATTGGACCCACGTCCCCCTGATTGCCGGGTTCCGACTGAATTCTTGGTTAAACTCACTTGATTAGCTATGACTCAGAATTTCTTTTCTTTCGAGAATCGATTTTTCAAGCAGATAAAGGAGACCGCGATGGGGACCACCATGGCCCCCAACATAGCATGTCTCTACGTCTCTAACTTTGAATCATGCTATTTATATTCATCACTGTTTTGATCATTGATTGTTACCTGGCACCATTTCATAGATGTCATTTTCATTATTTGGTCTAGCACAATCCAGCTTTTTTTATTCCTGGATTGGATAAACACATGAGATGTGAATTTGCAGTTTGTACACACTATAAGCCATACTCAGATTTTATTCCTAGATGTATTGGTTTCAGTTGAAGCGGATTTTCTTGTCATTTCTATTTACTGTAAACTTACTGACAAAAGATTTCAAAGCTGACGTCACTCTAGATATACCCCTGCAGTATCCTCAGCTCTTCAGTATTCTCTTCGAAAAACCATTGTGGATATATCTTTGCTTAAATAACTTGATTAAAACTTGAACTGGTTCAACTAATTTCCAAACTGGAGACCGCCAATGCACTCAACCAATTAACGCCGACACCGGACAAACTGTGGGTGTCATGAACTAGGGGTAGGCCTCGGCTTATCCATATTTGCTTAGTCTTGCTATCCGAGGTTCTCCTTTTCTGGGGCAGCTGTGGGCGGAATGCAAAGTCCATCTGTCAGGTAAGTAATTTCTCCATTTCCTAGTGTGTAGCCAGATGGACTCAGGACCAATGGGATGTACAAAAGCTACTCCAGGACAGGGCTGGAGGCTGCCCGTGGCCCACTTAGTACTGCCCTTGTGAAGGCTGCGTCTTCCCGGGCCTGAACATCCAGGCGGTAGAACCTGGAGAAGGTATGGAAGACCAGTCGCCACCCGACAGATCTTGGCGGGCGACAGCAGCTTGGTTTCCGCCCAAGAGAATGCCTGGGCCTCCGTAGAATGAGCCATAATCTGTAGAGGTAAGGGCTTTCCTGCCTCTATGTAGGCCGTCTTGATTACTTCTTTGATCCAGCAGGCTATGGTCGCCCGCGAGGCTGCTTCTCCTTGTATCTTCCCGCTGTGAAGAACGAACAGGTGGCCCGTTTTGGGCACAGGTTCCGATCTTTCCAGGTTTGGGACTAGGAGTCTGCCGACATTTAGATGGTGAAGAAGGCATGAGTCTTCCTAGTCCTTATGTTCATCTGGAGATGGTAGCAAGATGGTTTGGTTCAAGTGAAACTGGGAAACCACTTTTGGTAGGAAGGAGGGGACAGTGCGCAGTTGTATGGTTCCAGGCGTGAACCTAAGGAATGGTTCCTGACAGGATAGTGCCTGTAGTTCGGAGATGCGATGAGCTGAACATATTGCCACCAAGAATGCCGTCTTCAATGTTAAGAGGCGTAGTGACAGACCGCGTGTTGGTCTGAAGGAAGCCCCCAATAGGAAGTCTAATACTAGATTGAGATTCCATAGAGGTACCGGCCACTTTAGGGGTGGTCGGAGTTGTTTAACCCCTTTCAGGAAGCGGGACAAACCTGGATGGGTTGATAACCAGATACCGTCCACTTCGGCTCTGAAGCAGGCCAGTGCGGCAACTTGGACCTTGAGGGAGTTGAATGACAACCCCTTCTTTATACTGTCCTGTAGGAACTCCAGAATCATGGGAATTTTGGCTGTCTGTGGGAGAATTCCACGGTCCTCACCCGAGGCTTCAAATACTCTCCAGATCAGTATGTATGACAGGGATGTAGAGAACTTGCGCGCTCGGAGCAGGGTGTCAATCACAGCCTTTGAGTAACTGCACTTCTTCAGGTGAGTTCTCTCAAGGGCCAGAATGTAATCGAGACGGATCTTCGTGGAGGATCAGACCCTGCCGGAGAAGGTCCTTTTGAGGAGGTAGGCACAGAGGGTTCCCCGCAAGGAGTCTTTGATGTCTGCGTACTATGGTCATCTTGGCCAATCCAGGGCCACTAGTAGAACTAGTCCCCTGTGATGTTCTATCTTGCGGATGACCCCTGCCCAGTAGTGGCCATGGGGGGAAGGCGTACAATAGGTCTTCCTCTGGCCAAGTCTGGATGAGAGCATCAATTCCTTGGGATATCCAGCATGGCTCTCTGCTTCTACAGCAGGGGAGAAGAAAAAAAAAAACCAACAAGAGCTGTACAACATAGTCTAGGTAAAACAAATAAGCATGGGTGTAGCTTGCTTATCGCTGGCGGTTACTGCCCCTACTACCCCTAACTAATCAAGCTAGATATTTCACTTGCATGCAGCTCCATCACTGCTCTCTACATTAATGGTGGGGGTGGAAGGGGAATAAAACAAGGAGCTAAGAGTAACAGATAAGAATGAGAGAAAAAATGTGTGAGGCTTGCTGGGCAGACTGGATGGGCCATTCGGTCTTCTTCTGCCGTCATTTCTATGTTTCTATGTTTCTATGATTGTGGCTCTCGTCTGTGGCTGAAGAACATTGGGACTTGGGCACTGAGACTGGTGGCCAGTAGATCCATGGCTGGGAGGCCCCAGCGATTTACTATCAGTTGGAAGGCTGTGGTCTACAGTGTCCATTGCCCCAGGTCTAGGCTCTCTCTGCTGAGGAAGTCTGCTGAGACGTTGTCTTTTCCCGCAATGTGGTAAGCCGAGATCCCTTGTAGGTTTATCTCCATCCATGCCATGAGGGGGTCTATCTCCAGAGATACCTGCTGGCTCTTGGTTTCTCCCTGGCGGTGTTATGGTTATGAGGTGTTGGAGTGGATTCTTGGCTACTGCGGTGATGGCCACTCCCATGGGGAGGAGCCCCGTGAGGAAATGCAGTACTAGGCTAGACTCTATACACGCAGACACAGAGAAGTTGTATTTTTTGTACAGCTCAATGGTACTGCCCGGGGAGCGGGCAGCAGTGGAGGTAACTCAGTGAAGTAGTCCAGGGGCGTTGTACAAACCAAAGGGCATCACCAGGTATTCAAAGTGTCTATCCCAGGTATTAAAAGCCATCTTCCATTCATCGCCAGCACGGATGCGAACTAAATTATACGCTCCTTTGAGGTCAAGCTTGGAGAATATCTTGGCTCCCTGTAATCTATCAAATAGCTCTGAGATGAGTGGTAAAGGGTAGCAGTCCTTTATAGTGATCTCATTCAGACCTCTGTAGTCAATGCACGGACGTAATATTCCATCCTTTTTCCCCACGAAGAAAAATCCTGCACCGGCAGGAGACTTAGAAGGTCTTATGAAGCCTTTCTGGAGATTCTCCTGGATGCATTCCAACATCGTCTTATTTTCCACTATGGAGAGGGGGTAGACCCTTCCTTTGGGTGGTTCCGTATTTGGCTTCAAATTAATTGCGCAGTCATATGATCTGTGTGGAGGTAACACATCTGACCCAGCATGGCGATTTCTTATGTCCTTATCAGCAGCTTCTTTTGAGAATACATCTTGGTAAGATGCATATTGAGGTGGCAACTCAGGCAACAACGGGGTAGTTGGCATGCATGGTATTAGAGAGACTTCCATTAAGCATTTGCCATGACAATCTGGACACAAATTGAAAGCTCCAAAGTGGTCCGGTTGAATTGTGGAATGTGATTCTGCAGCCACGGTAGACCAAGTACCAAAGGGTGCATGGCCTTCTCAAGCACAAAGAAGGAAATAGTCTCTGTATGAAGAGCACCGGTACGCAAGCTCACTGGTTCTGTAAGCAGAGTTACTTCACTCGGAAAGGGCTCTCCATGAAAAGAGGACAATAGTAATGGAGCCGTCATAGAGTGGTAGGGATCTGCAAGTGTTCCACTAGACGTTTCAAATTGAAATTTCCCCTTGCTCCAGAGTCTACTAAGGCAAGGGTCTGATATTCCAAAGGCCCGCAGATTAAAGATATTGGAAGAGAGAGTGGAAGTGCAGTTAGACCTAAGAAGAGTCCTCCCACAGGTGGATAAAGGTGAACCGGTAGATATAGTATACTTGGATTTTCAGAAGGTGTTTGACAAAGTTCCTCATGAGAGGCTTCTAGGAAAAGTAAAAAGTCATGGGATAGGTGGCGATTTCCTTTCGTGGATTGCAAACTGGCTAAAAGACAGAAAACAGAGAGTAGGATTAAATGGGCAATTTTCTCAGTGGAAGGGAGTGGACAGTGGAGTGCTTCAGGGATCTGTATTGGGACCCTTACTGTTCAATATATTTATAAATGATCTAGAAAGAAATATGACGAGTGAGATAATCAAATTTGCAGATGACACAAAATTGTTCAGAGTAGTTAAATCACAAGCAGATTGTGATAAATTGCAGGAAGACCTTGTGAGACTGGAAAATTGGGGCATCCAAATGGCAGATGAAATTTAATGTGGATAAGTGCAAGGTGATGCATATAGGGAAAAATAACCCATGCTATAATTACACAATGTTGGGTTCCATATTAGGTGCTACAACCCAAGAAAGAGATCTAGGTGTCATAGTGGATAACACATTGAAATCGTCGGTGCAGTGTGCTGCGGCAGTCAAAAAAGCAAACAGAATGTTGGGAATTATTAGAAAAGGAATGGTGAATAAAACAGAAAATGTCATAATGCCTCTGTATCGCTCCATGGTGAGACTACACCTTGAATACTGTGTACAATTCTGGTCGCCGCATCTCAAAAAAGATATAATTGTGATGGAGAAGGTACAGAGAAGGGCTACCAAAATGATAAGGGGAATGGAACAACTCCCCTATGAGGAAAGACTAAAGAGGTTAGGACTTTTCAGCTTGGAGAAGAGACGACTGAGGGGGGATATGATAGAGGTGTTTAAAATCATGATAGGTCTAGAACGGGGTAGATGTGAATCAGTATTTACTCTTTCGGATAGTTAGAAAGACTAGGGGGGCCACTCCATGAAGTTAGCATGGGGCACATTTAAAACTAATCTGAGAAAGTTCTTTTTTCCTCAACGCACAATTAAACTCTGGAATTTGTTGCCAGAGAATGTGGTTAGTGCAGTTAGCTGTGTTTAAAAAAGGATTGGATAAGTTCTTGGAGGAGAAGTCCATTACCTGCTATTAAGTTCACTTAGAGAATAGCCACTGCCATTAGTAATGGTTACATGGAATAGACTTAGTTTTTGGGTACTTGCCAGGTTCTTATGGCCTGGATTGGCCACTGTTGGAAACATGATGCTGGGCTTGATGGACCCTTGGTCTGACCCAGTATGGCATTTTCTTATGTTCTTATGTTCTTATGACTTAGGTCTGCCAGTTTCCCGGACATATAAGGCATGTTTGTACAGCATGTCCAGCTTGTCCACAATACATGCATAGTCCCAACCTCTTTCGGAATCATCTCTCTTTTGGAGTCATATGACTGTTGCCCAATTTCATTGGTTCTTCTTCACCAGCAGCAGGCCCTGGGGGTGTAGGCCTGGGTACAGACTTGACACGAATCTCTCCCTGGAGTGGTCTTCTGGGACTCTTGAAATTTGTTGCGAATTCAGCGATCAATCTTTGCTGCCAACTTCATAAGTTCCGCTAAGGTCTCAGGTATCTCACGAGTCACCAGTTCATCTTTCAACCAGGAGTTCAGGCCTTCAAAAAATAGGGTTTTTAGGCACCTAGGGTCCCAATGCAATTCAGAAACCAACATCTTGAATTCAATGGCGAAGTCTGGTAAAGATTTGTTACCTTGTTTTAGATGAACCAAAGCTGATCCTGCTATTGAGTACTGGGCAGGATCATGAAATACTGACTTAAATAGTTCAAGAAATCTGGCAAGATCATTCAGGATAGGGTCATTGCGCTCTCACAGCGGTGAGGCCCAAGCCAGTGCTTTTCAGTCTAGATACGAAAGGATATAGGTGGTCTTGGCATACACTGTAGGGAAATGGTTAGATTGCAGAGAAAAGTGCATGCAACATTGATTAATAAATCCTCTACACTTCCAAACTTCACCCACGAAGCGTGTTGGAGCAGATAGAGGCACTGTAGACTTGACCGTCACTTCTGGCGGTATAACCACTTTACCTGCAACAGCTGGTGCATTCATCTGTGCGTGTAACTGATTAAAGGCAACAGTCAAGTTGTCCAATGAATTCTGTTGTTCGGAGATTTGCTGGGCCAGGCCCGGAATAGCCTGCAAAATGGTGAGCTGAGCCGAATCCATGGAGTTAGCAATCTGTTATGGTTATGTGGTATTGGAGTGGATTCTTGGGTACTGCGGTGATGGCTACTCCCACGGGGAGAAGCCCCATGAGGAACCGCAATACTAGGCTAGACTCTTTACACACAGACACAGAGAAGTTGTATTTATTGTACAGCTCGATGGTACTGCCTGGGGAGCGGGCAGCAGTGGAGGTAACCCAGTGAAGTAGTCCAGGGGTCCTCAGCAGAGGAGACCAGGTCCCGGATGTAGACACAGAGCGCTGAAGCTGAAGATGAGACAGACTGAAAGGGTAGTACTCACTGAAGCAGAAGCTGTATAGTTGAAGGTCCAGGCAGGCAGAAGTTGTTCAGTGGCAGGCACCAGATTAGGGAGAGCAGGCCCTCGAGGAGCGAGTAACCAGTATCCCAAGATAGGTACCTGAAATAGAGCAGAAGGGCCCCCGAGGAGCGGGTACCCAGGTTAGTGAAGAATTACCCTGAAGGGCAAAGAGAGCTTCCTGTGGCAGCTGGGAAGCGGCAGAGCAGCTTAGACCAGAGGCAGTCCAATCCTTTCCAATCCTTGATAACTCAGTTTGTTAGCAAACGAAGGGCAGGCTAAATACCAGGATGTGATGGCGTCACTCAGAGGGGATGCCCCCGAGGTTCCCGCCATGATGAGGATATAGACAAGGGTGGTGTGCACGTGCGCACCCTAGGAAGCCCTCAGGAAAATCATGGCGAACACCGTCGCTGTTGCCAATCCGGGGACACCGGAGAGAGCGGCTTGAAGACGTGGCAGCAGCCATCTTCCCAAGGCTTGAGGAGAGAGAATGAAGAAAGGTGAGGCACAGAGGTCGAAGCCATCTGAGACCGACGGACGCAACAGTAAGCAACTTTTGTCGCATTGTCTGACATTACTCAAATTGCTTTGCCACTGAGCCTGTGGCTGAATCGCAGGCATGCTAGTCTGACTGCTCGAGCTTTCAGGCAGTTTATGTTCCATTCCGCCTCTTCCTTGTTCCATTGTTCCTGGGCCATCAGTCCCTGACAGTGAGCTCCCCACCCTTGCAGGCTCGCATCCGAGGTGAGCAATATTCAGGCTTACTCCTCTGCTTAGGTGGTCTTCCTGTAGCCACCACTGGAGCTGAGCATGAACCTCTGCTGGTAGTTGGAGGTGAATTGAGTAGTCCTGGGACAGTGGGTTCCATCCTGACAGTAAGGAGCGCTGGAGCAGTCACATATGGGCCCTTGCCCACGGGACGACCTCCAGGGTTGATGCCATGAGGCCAAGGACTTGAAGATAGTCCCATACCTTGGGACGTGCATTGGTAATCAATCATTGAATTTGTTCCACCAGTTTCCTTCTCCTCGGAGGAGGGAAGAAGACTGTGTTCTGTTTGGTGTCAAAATGGGCCCCCAGGTACTCTAGCAATTGAGAGGGCTGCAGACTGCTCTTGCCTGTGTTCACGACCCACCCGAGTTCCTACAGTAGGCTCTTGACTCTGCTGGTCACCTGCCGGCTCTCCTCCGAAGACTTTGCCCTGATCAGCTAATCATCTAGGGAAGGATGTACCAGGATCCCTTCCTTCCTCAGTGTTGCTGCCATGACCATCATAATTTTGGTGAAAGTTCTTGGGGCGGTTGCTAGGCCGAAGGGTAGCGCTTGGAACTGGTAATGCTGACCCAGTATCGCAAAGTGCAGGAAGCGCTGGTGGTCCTGATGGACTGGGATGTGAAGTTAGGCTTCGGAAGGTCCAGAGAGGTTATGAACTCTCCCGGTCGTACTGCCATTATTACAGAGCGAAGAGTTTCCATGCGGAAATGTAGAACCCGTAGATGATGGTTGACGTTTTGAGATCCAAGATGGGTTGGAATGATCTTTCTTTCTTGGGAACAATAAAATAAATGGAATAGCGCCCTGTATTTTGTTGGGGCGTGTGAACCAGAGTTATTGCTTTCAGACTGAGTAGTCTTGTTAGAGTGGTTTCTACTGCCAGACTCCTGGAGTGGGAATGGAAGGATGACATCATAAATTTGTCTCGAGGGATGCTGCGGAACTCCAGAAAGTAACCTTTTCGAATGATGTTTAGAACCCATTTGTCCGATGTTATCTCAACCCAAGTTTGATAGAAGAGGGCAAGTCGACCCCCTATATTCTCTTCCTGTGGATGGGTCAGCCCCTTCTCATTGTGGAGCACGGCTGGAGCCTTCTCCTGGGCCTGCTCCCCTCTTGGTCTGTCTGTTCCGAAAGGGCTGGGACCTTCCGGAGGGCTGAGGTGCCTGGAACTGTGTGTTCCTGTAGGGTCTAAAGTGCTGCAATCTTCTGCCCTTGGTTCTTCTGGGGGAGGGATGCTGAGATCTTTTACTCCTATCTTCCAGTAGCCGAGGCACTGGGGATTCACCCCATTTGCTGGCTAACTTCTCCAATTCACTTCCGAACAAGAGAGATCCTTTAAAAGATGGCATTCTTGTGAGATTTGCTTTAGATGTCGCGTCCGCAGACCAATTCCGTAGCCATAGTTTATCTTCTGGCTGCCATTACCGAGGCAACACCCCTGGCTGAGGTGTGCACAAGGTCTGAGCTTGCGTCAGTGAGGAAGGATGCTGCAGGTTCCATCATCTCACCGGTATACGTTCTGAGTTATTTGCCTCTCTCGAGAGGAGAAATGAGGAATGTGCCACCAGTGCGCAGCAGGAAGCAATCTGCAGTGTCATTGCTGTTGTGTCAAGGCCCTGCTTAAGGATGGATTCCAATTGTCTGAGTGTCCTTCAATGCAGCTCCTCCCTCAATGGGAATCGTTGTTATGCTTTGAAACAGTACTGACCATAGCGTTCCTTGGTCGCAGGTTCTAGAGGGTATAGGGCTTCCAAGGCCTGGCCCACTTTGAAGCTGGTCTCCGGGGCATTCCATTCCAGGTCAATCAGTTCCTGGATGGCTTCCATCATTGGAAAGTAGCATGAGTACTTACAAAGGGACACCAAGATGGGGTTCTTCTTTGGTTCCACCATAGGATCCGTGCCAGAAATACCCAGCGTCTTCAGATTCTGGGAAACAAGGGCTGGTAATTCGTCCTTATGGAAGAAGCAAAGCATGGTTTGGTATGGTTCCATTCCTGGAGGGATTTCTCCTTCTTCCAGCGAGTCACTCTCATCATCTGAGGTGTTTGGATCCCTGCTAGGGAAATTCTTGTTTAGGCGAGGCATGTCTCGAGGCATCAGAGCTGGGCCGGGAGGATCTTGTGCTTCCGGTAGGGGTTGAGCCCAGTGCGCAGCTGGGGCTGATTGCGCCTGAATGAAGGCTTGCAGCCCTTGGAAAAATTCCACCCAGGAGAAGGTCCCTGGGTCCATGTTGATTCCAGGGGGAGTTGGAGTAGGGGCCCCAGAGGTGCCCACCTGTGGGGAAGCCATCTCAGAGATGCATAGGTCCGGGGAGCAATCATCAGTAGTTCCGGAACCATATCCCGACAGTAGAGGTCCAGGCTTTGGTTCCCCCTGGGCTTCTTCGCAATGTTGACACAGGCAGGACTCCAATCAGGCTGTACGGCTCTTATTTGGCAGGCTGTGCAAAGAGAGTGCCCTCTGGCTTTCTTGGGTGCCAGTGCCATTGTCTCTATGAGTTTGTGCGCGTGCAGTTGTACAAAAACGCAGCTGTGCGTGTAGTTATGCACATGGGTGCACTCAGTTGTGCGCGCTGGGTGCATTTAGTTGTTCGCATGGGGTGCGCCTAGTTGTGCGCGTGTCTCAGTTGTGCATGCCGCTGTGCGCGCAGCTATGCACATGTCTGTATTGGACGCGCGCAAGTTAGGTGCCTCGGCCGGCTGGCCTGCCCTGCGCATACCGCAGGCCGAGAAGGGAAGATGGCGTTGATGATCCCCACGCTTAAGATGGCGCCTTCCGAGGGTCTCCACGTGTGGGGACCCTTGCACCGGATCGGGACCTAGCTCAACCGAGGCTGCTCAACCCGATCGATGCTCCCTTCTAACCTTGTCGGGACGGATTTGGTACAGCAATCTGAGCTCTGAAGACTGGAGACCTGAAATTAAAGATTTTCTTCTTACCTGGTCTCAGCGCTTACCGATCGTGTGCCAGACGACCTCCAGCTGTGGGGGCAGAGGGAATTACCTTCACCGCTGCGCTCGTTTCTGCACCTGCTGCCTTTCAGCCACACTGGGGGCTAAGTTCACGCCGGGAACCGGCTACCGGACCAAGGCACACCTCTGTGGAATATCGAAGATCACCTCAGGAATTCTCGACTGGGGGGAGGGACCCCTAGGTATCACCGCAGGAGAGCGAGGCTCTATGTTCCTTAAGGTAAAGTTTTGTTTCTTCTTGCTGTAATTCTTAACACAATTCTAGTGTGTGGGATAGTGTCCACATCAGCTAGGAGACGAAGAGATACTGAAAAGCTGAGTTTACTGCAGGGATATATCTAGAGTGACGTCAGCTTTGAAATCTGACGCCGTCTCCCATCTGCTAGCAGAAAAGCACAATACCCATTGGTCCTGGGCCCATCTGGCCACACGCTAGGAAATACGTTTTTGTTTGATCTCATCTAATGACATAAAATCTAATTATTCCCAGAGGACTATATGTTCCTCATCTGGCTGAGTCATACGTTCAGGATTAGATAAAAAATGAAAACAAAGATCAGTGATCTTTTTTGCAAAAGGTCCAAGCAAAATCATCAGGATTAAAAATAAAAAGTAGGTGACTTCTTAGATTTAATCACAGGATCATAGGAGGTAAATCCTTTAAAAGCATGAAACAATTGAGATGGATTATTGGCAGAAGCATTAATTGATTTGTAAAGAAACAATTCCTTTGCTTTGATTACCTCCTGTCTATAGCTTTCTAGAATCCTTAGCTAGGAATCCCTCAACTCCCCTTTTTCTCTCTCCTGCGTCTCCCCGTGCCTCCTGGAAAACACTTTTATGACACTCTCCCAGCCCATCCCCTTTGGGGAAAGAAAATTCCTATCCATCACTTCTTTAGCTCATATCTCCCGAACCCTCTCTTCTCTGGAAAGTTCCCAATTATAATAAATGCACTATTATGCCCTAAAACGTTTTCCTTCTAGTGACCAGTAGAAGGCCACATTCAGAACCGCCACAGCAACAAAACTGCTCAAAAGTGCGTCTCCCAAATTTGGGCAATGCCGCCATTTGTTTTAGTGTAAGAACTCATCTTCTAAACGTTTTGTAGCTGTGGGAGTTCTGATCAAAATAATAAAGAGGAAAACAGCTGATGATAAATGAGTATTAGATTCCTCAATACTCTCTATACACACAGTGATATAGCAATGCGCAAAAACAGAATTTTTCACAGGGTGTAAGGGCCCTTCTGTCTGTGTGAAATCACACTCAGGTCTATCCAGTACCGAGCGGTAGGAAGAGCTGCGTTAGTGCCTACGGCACCCGCGGTTGCCGCACGCACAGTGCAGCTCACCTACCGCTCGATCCTGAACACTAATTATATGTAAATGTAAACCGCGTCCGTAATGCCTTAGTCCCGCGCAACCCATTTTACTGGATAGAGCGCCTATACAGTATCCTGGGTGCGCGGGCCTAAGGCTTCACGCCACGCTGGTATCTGTCATTTCAAATGTCATTTGAAATGACAGATACCAGGAAGCGAAAAAACCAAAAGCAAAAAGTAAGTCGCTTCGCCGCTTCACGCTTCCCTCCTCCCGGAGCAAGGCTGCTTTTCGCGCCCTGCTCCGGGAGGAGGGAAGAGTGAAGCGGCGAAGCGACTTACTTCTTGCTTTTGGTTTTTTTGCTTCGCCGCTGTCAGTGTCCCCCCTCCTCTCGGAGCAGGGCTTCCAGGTGCATCAGTTAACCATATACAAATGAATGTTTTGAAACCTTCATGATTATTTTGGATTACCTTCTCCTGATAAGGTTATTTTGAATCTCACAGAAAATGAGACCAAGATAGTTTACTTCAAGTCACTGGTTTTAATTTTCATAATTTTATATATTCCTCTAAAGCAGGCATTTTGTGCTGAAACGTGGCCATGTTGGGACTTCTGTTTTAATATTAATTTGAAACTGGTTCCTCCTTGTTTGTACTGTTTTAATAGAAATAAAGTTCAATGTAATTTTGCACCTAGTTTTATGTACTTTATGCAATTTATTCTGACAAAGCTATTTTTTATTCTGTTTTTATTTTGTATGGTTTTCCTCCACTTTTGACTTTCGTCCTCTTCCTTAGCACTACACGTGTCTGTATCGAGATTATATATTTATCTAACTGTAAAATGACTTTGCTATTTGAAAAACATGGAGGCAAAATCCATCTCAAATCCAGCCAGGAGGATTTAGTTTCAGAGTCCATCTAGGACAACTTAAAAACTACCAGTTTCATTGACTAGATCAATTCTGCTCCATCATCTTTTTTAAACATTCTCTTGTGGTTTCATTTTTTTAAAGCTAGATATATTTATACCTTTGATACAGGCATGTTGAGTGTTGAAACATGCAGAAGTTTAAGCTAAGTATTTCTGCATATTTGCAATGGGTTTTTTGTTTGTTTTCATCACAGCTTTTCCTGCAAGTCCAATGGTGATATATGGAAGGAGTAAGCAGGCTTTCATGCAAGGATCCATTAGTCACTGTGATAAGATTCTAAGTTCAGTTTATCAGCAGATTTTGTAAGTGTTGAATTTTATTTTTTCCGCTAACTCGGCTGTGTTGTACGGAAGAAATATGCAGGTAAAAAGATAGACTACATCTGTGGGTTGATATGATTACAATATTTGCAACAGTGAAGTTATGTGACTTGAATGTAGTTTTATCTGATTCCCCCAGATTTAAACACATTGCGATACATTTTAAGAACCATCAGCATGCGCACATGTGTGTTGCGCCGGAGGTGGATCCTTGGGCCGAGGTGGGGTTGATGCAACCCGTAGGTAGGGACCTACAGGTCCCCACCATCGGCAGGAGAAGTGGGCTGATGAACAGAGGCCAGCTGGAGCTTCACCAATACCAGCCCTCATTCCCCACGGGTTGAGCCTTTGGGTGCCGGGGCCAGCTGGACTTAGGTGGGCTTCTGTATGTAGACGATGAGGAGATCAAGTTCAGCCCAGACACAGCAGGTGAGAAATGGTACAGTCTTACACCGGACAAGGTAGTGTTCTGGAGGCTCGGGTGCCAAAGGAACGAAGGCAGACAGGAGGTACCGAGCAAGAGCAGGCCGAAGCCTGAGTTGACCAAGCTGAAGAGGTGTCAAGGGACAGGCTTGAATCAAGGCTGGCAGCAATCTGGAAGCAGAGGCAAGCAAGGCTGAGGTCTGATCACGAAGATAGTCAAGTGTAGTCGGATGATGCTTAGGTCTGGTCTGGAGAGAGGCAGTAACGTAGTCAGGAAATGCAGAGGTCTGGGTCCGGAGAGAGGCAACGGCGTAGTCAGGCAATGCGGAGGTATGGACTTGGAGAGAGTCAGTGGCATAGTCAGGCGAAGCGGAGGTCCGGGCTTGGAGAGAGTCAATGGTGTGGTCAGGTGAAGCGGAGGTCCTGGCTTGGAGAGAGTCAATGGCGTGGTCGGGCAAAGCAGAGGTCCGGGCTTGGAGAGAGTCAATGGCATGGTTGGGCAAAGCAGAGGTCCAGGCTTGGAGAAAGTCAATGGCGAGGTCAAGCAAAGCAGAGCCAAAGTCCATGTAGGCAATCCGAGGTAAGATTCAAGGCAGGAATGTAGGAAAAAGGAGACAGGAACCAGGATCAAACGAAGAACAGGAACGCAGGAGTGAGACGATCTCTGAGGAGGCAACGAGTACTCGACCAGCGAAGAGACCTGTTGCAAAGGCAAAGCTAGGGAGTGGAGCCTGCAATTAAATACTAAAGCTCTGCTGACGTCATCATCCGGGGCCGTGGCTTGGTTCCCGCTGCGGGCCCTACATAAGCATTGGTGATGCGTGCGCGTGTGCCTAGGGAGGGGCGCGGTGCCGAGTAGCGGCGTCTTTCCGCGGGCTACGAGGAGAGGCCCGATGTGTAGCAATGGATGTGGTGGCTGGACTGGGAACGCCAGGGACTGCAGCTGAGCCGGAGGCACCAGGGGAGGCCTGAGGATAGAGCTGGCGGCCCACCGCCTCCAGAGAGGAGGAACCAGGAGCTGGAGTTACTGCAGAGAGGTGAGGGGGCCTTGCCGCAGGTCTGCCGCGGATGGCACGCGTAACAATGTGCGCTCATGTGGACATGGCGATTTTAAAACATATGCGTGTATATACATGTATACGCACCTGTGTTTTAAAATCAGCTAACTGTGCGTACATGTGCACATGATTTCATAAAGTGGGGGGAGGGATCTTACTAGACACGCATGCCGACGCTAGTGACCATTTTCCCAGTTCGTTCCGGGTTTGCCCAATTAACCAATAGGCCTTCTTAACCCGCCCCCTGTTACTTTGACTACCTTTTACCCTGTTAGGCCAGACTCTCTAAACTTCACTAAGTAGCCTATAATTAATATTTTATTACTTACACGCCATCCCTAGCAGAAGTAAAATTATGTGGTAGGGGACCCCAGCGCGCGCTTCTACACATTAATAAGTATGCGCAGAAATCATGCCTCGGCCCTGTCCCGCTCATGCCCCTCCCATGGCCCTCCCGTGCCCCATCCAGACCACGCCCTGCCCCTTTTCCCAAAATTTTTTTTGTGGGCGGAACGGGAGATATGCGCATTGTCGCTCGCCTTTTAAAATCTGCACAGTGTGCGCGCACATCCGAGACACGTGCATATCTCTCGGTTTTGGTGCATGCAAGGCTTTCAAAATCGACCAGATTGTAAACATGATTTTCTAGCTTCCTATGTTGTTTATTCTATAATTAATTTTACATTTTTGAGGATGATTCTTTGTATAAAACTCTTTCAGAGACCCAGAATTTGATTTATAAACCCAGAAACATTGGGCCAAATCCAGAGAGTTCCCAGTTATGGTTGGCATTTAATTAGCACTGGCCCACTGGCATTTCTCTCAATCCACTCCTTTTGTAAACTATTCTGACAACTGAGTATATTGTCTTTCAGAAGTTCACAGGAGTCAGTAATCTTTCTTGAATGAGTAACTCTTTCCCCTTGACTTTAATACCACTGAAATCTAGGAAAGTGGCTAACATACAGTATAATGTCTTTTTAGGATTTTGTGAGTTGGAAATGCAAATTTTCATAAATGCCAAATTTTCTTTATGAAAATTCACTGTGTTGGATATTGCATGAATACATAGTGATTTAAAGAAGAATGACAAGTGTCCTGGCATAGAAAGACAGCTAAAATCCATTTAGTGTACATTTCCATGGCAACCTGTTCATGTAGAATTTACTCATCTGGAGCTTGTTTTGTATAATACAGAGAATAACTCTGCGCTGTTGTGTATTTATTCCAATAAAACAAGGTAGAAGTTCTTAAAGGAACCACATTACATTTCTCTATCATACAGTAAGCTCACATTTGATTAAATTATGCAAGCCTTTCAGTGCAGAATCAATTGATTTAGATGTGAAAAATAGATCATATGATTCTGATTGCAATTTCTTTCAAACACCACATATTCATAGCTAGCTCATTGGATTTACACCACAATTGTCATCCACATTTAGATATTAAAATGCACAATATGACTTTTTGGAAAAATGTAATAGTCATTCTTTTACCATTACAAATACAGTAGTAGATTGGAACTGTATTCTTGAAATGGAAAGGAAATGGATGAGTTTACAGGTGCAATGTAAAAGGTTAACAAGATGGATATTAGATAATAAATTTGTCACCATAGACATTTTCCATAAAATACAAGATACTCAGACATTTAACTGCATGTTTGGAACAAGTATTGGGGCAACGTATCCTTCATAAAATTAGTGGAAAGTGACTTACCTTTGTGTTGATCAAACACTGATGAAGTGCTGAAATCCATGATTATCTATTTCATTATTTACTGTTAGACCACGTAAATATCATCTCCCAGAGTGCAAGAGCAGAACCTAATATATGCTACAGTAAACACTGTACGCATTGACGCCACATCTTCTTGTTCAAGACCATAACTCGCTTTATGGCTGCTGGCTGTTGTCAAGGCAAAGGACCCTGTCTTTCAAATACTGAGAAATATGTATACGCTCGCTGCTGATTGAGTAAAGGACCATTCCAGCATCAGATGTATTACAAATTTGTTAATTCACAGGTTTCTTTGTTAGCATTTTGGTCTGGAAAAGAAAAGAAAGAGAGCCATAAAGCAGCTAAGGAGGAGCAACCTGTCTTTTTCATCAGGTCTGAGAGAGACACTGCAGCTCTACTAGCATCAGGAACAAGAATGCTGCTTTAAATAAGGAGAAATCTCAGTGGATGAATGGGGATCCACACGGTGCCGAACAGAGCATGTGCAAAACTGACTATGCAGTTTGGATACTGATGTTCCACTCATTATACGTGAAAGCAAATCTGCATGTGCTGTGGGAAAAGAAAATCCTATCTTAATTAAACATTATCTAAATATTATACTGGCACTGCATTTTGCTGTTTGCTAATTAAATAACACCTGGATTAATCTGCCATATACTTTTTTAACTGCTGCAGTTAATGATTAAAAGTCTAGTGAATGCAATTATAAAGAGCTCAACATTAATTCATTATTTTTGTGTGCCGTTAAAAGCTCATTGTAAATTCACTGCAAGCCCAATGTTTATATTAATTCATGACAAACAGGAGTTCAATTTCCTGCTGCTTTGTTGAATGATCTTTAGTACACTAGATTTTTAAGTAATAGAAAAGAGAAAGCAGGGCAAAATTACTGTGCTAACATATAAATATGCAGCATTGCTTCTATTGAACCTATAGGCAATATCATAATGTCTCTGCACCAATATATATTCCGTTATCATCAGGATTGTTTTTATGGGCAGTAGGGGAAGGTGATGGAACCAGGATACTGAGGCAAATACAGAAAAGAAATCTAACAATTTACTACCCATACAGTCATAAGGAGGAAAGCAGGATCAATGTGCTGCCAGTCTCAAAACTGTATCCAGATTCACCCGAAGAGACAAATACAGCAAAATCTCTCCAGGATAAAATTCCCTTATTGAAATTCACATTAAATTACTGGATCACAGAGAAAGTTGTGAGGGGCAAACTATGATGTCATCATAGGATTTCCCAGCAAGGGGGTCTGTAGACATAAACAAATCAAAAGAAAAAATAATGGATTATGTGATTTTTCAAATGCCCCTAGGCACACCTTCAGTACATTCTATCAGAATATTATGCCAGTAACATTTGTATGGATCACTTGATATAAATATGGTAAAGTCCCTCATTATTTAAATAAAATATAAAACAAAACACCCTTTTCTAGGGAAAAAAATAAAAAATAAATATGTGCAAAATAATCAATAAAATATAATCCTCAATGAAAAGATGTATTTAGCAGTAAGTCAGAAACTGAAGGCATTACTCACATACTCATTTTAAACTAGCTTCCTGACTTATATAAAAAATGGGTATTGGAATCAAGGCTGACCTATATTTTTCTGAGTGAAGTCATGGAGCTTCACAGTTGGAAGTCATTCTGGATGAGTGCAAGAAGTTGTTCAGATGATCCAAACATAATTCCTATTCTTTGCTCTCTTCTCTTCAACTCTGAAATTAGTGTAGCCCCGCCATGCTTTGGGTGTTACAACCAAATTGAATGCAGGGGACACTCTCAGTACCAGTGCTGAGTCCCAGTTCACAGTCACCAGTTCTTTCATCCCAGGGCATAGATTCTTTGAGTGTGAGGGGTGGGGGAGGGGAGGAGAAGGCTGAACCTCCAGGGCCCAAGGCATATGAGGGGAAAAAAGTGTCTCTTGCTCACTCTCCATGGGTGTACTACTCACAGTTTGATGATTTCTTCTTTCCACACAATCTCTGTACCTAGTAACAGATGGACTCACAGAACACTCGAGTGGGGTATTCCATCAAACTTTACGCTAACTAAAATCTCCAAATCCAATCATCTGGCACTTTTCAGTTAATCTCCAACACAAATTCAGGTGCACAGGTGATCTCAGTCCTGCTCCTCTGCGTGAGTGACCCTCAAGCTAGCAGGCACTGGGGAAACCCATCTCTCCTGGTGGGGGACGCCAAGTTCCCAATGAGAGTACAGGGTCTCCTCTTCTCCTCTGATATTTCTCAGAGACCTCTCTGGTTGAGAATCCCAAAAGCAACATTTGCTCTCCGCAGCTCCTGCTCCTAGCAGAAATGGCGGGAAAGAAATTCCTCCCAACAAAAAAGGAACAAAATCTTCTTCAAAACTCTGACTGCTTCTCTCTTGTGGTAAGGAATATTGTTGTGCCTCCCATGCTGTAGGATGGACACCCCAGAATCTTCCCTGACCTCTTTCAGGCAGGGGGATAACTCCACACAAAAAACAAAAATACTTCCTGACCGGTTGGATGCTAAACAGGGATATCCCACTTCCCCTAGGAGGGAACTTCCCTATCCCCCCAACCCCACCTTCCCTTCACTTCCCCTAACTCTCGCACCCCCCCAGCCCTAAGCTAAATCCCCCTAAAAATTTTTCTTACCCAGTTATGCCTCCCTTGGGCAGGCGCAAGTTGCGTGCACCGGCCAATGGCCGCTGTGCCTGGAGGCTCCGGCCCCGTCCCCACCCCGCCCCACCCCTTTTTTCAAGCCCTGGGACTTACATGCATCACAGGGCTTTATGTGCACCGCTGGGCCTTTTGAAAATAGGCCCAGCGCGCGTGACCCCCCTAGCGTGTAAATCCTCCTGGATTTATGCACGTAGGGCTTTAAAAATCAGCCCCTATCTGAATATGGACCTCATAGTAAATGATGGCAGAAAAGGATACAAATGGCCCATCTAGTCTGCCCAGCCAGAGTTTTAGGGTTGTAACTTCTGCTCCATGCAGGTTATTACCCCCATGCCTTTTGTTTAGTATTGTAACTGCCACTTTGTACAGATTATTCCATGCAGAAATGTTACACCAAAAGTTACCACAGGTTACCTGTTTCTTCATTTCCATCTCTTAGCCTCTGTATTTATTCTAAGCCCTTCTGAATTCCATTATTGTTCTTGTCTAATCACCACTTCTGGGAGAACATTCTATGCATCCACCACTCTTTCCATGTTAAATTATTTCCTGTCCTTCCTGAGTCTGTGTCCTTGGAGCTTCATATCCTGGCTCCTAGTTCTACAGCTTCCTTTCCATTGGAAAATATTTGATTCCTGTGCATTATTAATAAACTGACTTCAGGAATTCGTAGAGTATAATATGTCCAGGCATCATGTCTAGATTCACCTGGAAATTATTTTTTGATTAGGCCATTGGCACCCAATCAATTGGAACTATTTCTGTATCTTTCTGCCATATTTTCTTGGTCTCTGATTGCATCATTTGATACCTGAGAATCTTCTCTTTCTCCTACATGTGGGATAATGTCTGCAAATGCTTTAATGTCTGCAAATGTCCATCTTAATTCTTACATTGTGCCAAAAAGAGCTTCCTTCTGGAGTTCATAGGGTGTATTTGTAATATACAGAGGCAGCATATCAAGATGCGCCTGGAAGTTCTTTTTAATCAATCTGCATCTTTCTGCCATATTTTCTTGGTCTCCGCATTTTAATTTTAATTTTTAATTTTTCCTGGTAATACTGAATAAAAGTAGTGAAACTACAAACACCAGTTCTTGGAGGCCATGGGGGATTTGGGGAGTGCTGGGTAGGGCAGGAGGGTGGGAGGGTGGGAGAAAGGGCGAAGGTCGCCAGGTCTCAAGTGTTATTTTGCTAATCTGGCAGGGTGGGGGGGTGAATGGGGAGGCCTCTCAGGCCGATAGATCTACAAAGTTTTCTATAATGTTTGCTGAGCCTGGGGGGAGAGGGAGGAGGATTGGGCACTATGGATCACATTAGCTGGAACCTTTTAGTGAAGTGGGGGTGGGGATTGGTCCTACAGGCCTGCAATGCTGGGGGATTTTCAGTAACTTTGGCTATTTTGTTTGGGTTGGCTATTTTGAATATAGCCAGTTAAGATTAAAGTTATTCGTAGACATGTTCCAAGATAACTTTAACCCTACTCAGAGGCACATACAAACTTAGCTGAATAACTTATTTGGCTAACTCTGAATATCTGAATTAGCTAAGTTATTTATTTGGCTAAGTTTATTCCCCTAGAATGCCTCCAATTTATCCATATATATTTTATCCAGTTAATAATTTATCTAGATAAAATGTATTCAGAGGTTTTGTTCCGCTAACTTAATGCTATCCAGACAAACCTCTTTGAATACGGATCTCACAGAGATTCATATTGAGTAAGCCAGCAAGGGGGTAAGTTAACTTTACCTAGATAGTCAGTAGATACGTTTTCCACTGAATATCTGGCAGATCACATGTATGATTTTTTACCTGCCAGTGAGAGGCTGTATGTGTGCACCTGGTTCAAAGAGCTCCTGTCTCTCTGAGAATGAGTCTGATCTCTGGAGGCTAAAGTGGCAGACTTGGAGGAGCTGAGGCAGTCAGAGAAGTATATAGCTGAGACCTTCAGGGACAGTAGCCAAGTCTCAACTGCAGTCTGGCAGTCCTGGTGCTGTCTTGGAGGAGGAAGGTCTCCTGGTTGGAGAACATCGTCTTGGTACAGTAGGAAGTGAGCTTGTAGTAAGGACCTGCTCTCCAGGTGATGCATTGCCTTTCACACTGAGGATGTGTCTCCCAGGGCTACTGCCCAGGAGGGAAGGGTTAGGTCGGCCGTCATAGTTGGTGATTCGATTATTAGGAATGTAGATAGCTGGGTGGCTGGTAGAAGTAAGGATTGCCTGGTAATATACCTATTTGGTGCGAAGGTGGCAGTTCTCATGCATCACCTAGATAGGATTTTAGACAGTGCTGGGGAGGAGCCAGCTGTCGTGGTACATGTGCGCAACATTGACACAGGAAAATGTGGGAGAGAGGTTCTAGAAGCCAAGTGTAGACTTTTAGATAGAAAGCTGAAATCCAGAACTTCCAGGATAGCATTCACTGAAATGTTCCCTGTTCCATGCACAGGTCCCCAGAGGCGGGCAGAACACCGGAGTCTCCATACATGGATGAGACAATGGTGCAAGGAAGAGGGATTCAGTTTTGTAAGGAACTGGGCAACCTTTTGAGGAAGAGGGAGTTTTTTCCGAAGGGATGGGCTTCATCTTAACCAGAGGGGAACCAGGCTGCTGGCTCTAGCCTTTAAAAAGGAGATAGAGCAGCTTATAAACTAAATCAAAGGGGAAAGACCACAGTCTCTCAGCAGTGCATGATTTGGAGGAAGGTATCTTCAAAGGATAATAATTAAGCAGGAGAGTTAGCGTATCCCAACAGAGTGGTTCCAATAAAAGCAAAAGTAGACCATATGCCTATAAGTAAAGAATCAACCGAGCTAAATGATTCCTAATTATCTCTGTCAATTGAAAAGCAGGTTGTTAATACAAACAAAAAACACACTTTGAAATGTCTGTTTGCCAATGCCAGAAATCTATGAAGATGGGAGAGTTAGAGTATATAGCAATTATTAATGATGAGATAGACTTGATTGGCATCTCAGAGACATGATGGAAGGAAGATAATGAAATACCAGGGTTCAAATTATATTGCAATGATAGGGAGGAGCAACTTGGTGATGGTAGAGGTGGGGGGAGGGTTAGTGCTTTATGTCTGGGATGGCATAGAGTCCAACAGGATAAATATCCTCCAAGAGACTAAGTGCATAATAGAATCTTTACGGATAGAAATCCCTTCTGTGTTAGGGAAGAGTATAGTGATAGGAGTATACTATTGTCCACCTGGCTAAAATGATAAGATGGACAATGAATTGTTAAAAGAAAATAGGGAAGCTAACCATATTGATAGTGCAGTAATAATGGGGAATTTCAATTACTCCAATATTGACTGGGTAAAAGTAATATCAAGACATTCTAGAGAGATGAAGTTACTGGATGGAATAAATGACAGCTTCATGGAGCAATTGGTTCAGGAACTGAAGAGAGAGGGAGCTATTTTAGATCTAATTCTTAGTGGAGTTCAGCATTTGGTGAGAGAGGCAATGGTAGTGGGGCCGCTTGGCAATAGCGATCATAATGTGATCACATTTGAATTAATGACTGGAAGGGGGACAATAAGTAAACCCATGGCTCTAGCACTACACATTCAATAGGGAAACTTTGCCAAAAAGAGAAAAATAGTTAGAAAAAAAACTGAAAGGTGCAGCAACAAAGGTTAAAAGTGTACAACAGGTGTGGACATTGTTAAAAAATGCCATCTTACAAGGGCAGTCCAGATGTATTGCACACATTAAGAAAGGTGCAAGAAAGGTCAAACAATTGCTGGCATGGTTAAAAGGTGAAGTGAAAGAGGCTATTTTAGCCAAAAGATCTTCCTTCGAAAATTGAAAGAAGGATCCATCTGAAGAAAATAGGAAAAAGCTTAAGCATTAGCAAGATAAATGTAAAACATTATTAAGACAGGCTAAGAGAGATTTGAAAGAAGTTGGCAAGAGGAAAAAACTCAATATAAAACATTTTAAAATAGATCTGAAGCAGGAAGCCTGTGACGGAGTTGGTTGCACTGTTAGATGATCGAGGTGCTAAAGGAGCACTTAGGAAAGATAAGGCCATCAAGGAAAGACTAAATTCATTCTTTGCTTTGGTGTTTACTGATGAGAATGTTCCAGAAACAGTTTTCAAGGCTGCAGATTCAGATGAACTGAACCAAATCATGGTGAACCTCAAAGATGTAGTAGGCCAGATTGACAAACTGAAGAGAAGCAAATCACTTGGACAAGATGGTATATACCCCTGGGTTCTGAAAGAACTCAAAATTAAACTTCAGACCTATTACAAGTAATTTGCAACCTATCATTAAAATTATTCTTTGTGCCTGAAAACTGGAAGGTGCCCAATGTAATCCCAACAAAAATGGGCTCAATTTTGGTCTTTAAATGTTTCATTTGAATCCTTTGATCCCTAAATGAGTGGCCTAACCCAGCCACCAAGTTCCACAATGCTTCCAGCGTTACAACCGCAGGTTTCATTGGAATTTGGAAGGACTCACCCTCAGCTTCCACTGGTATAGAGTCCTCCTCCTCCATGGTTGTTCCGGGTATACTCATCACTCCATCTCGGGGTCCAGGGGCTTGACTCGGCGTTGAGGAGAGTAATGAGATTCCCACATCTGTGTCGGTGAGTTCCTTTGCCCGGGAGGGTGAGGTGTAGTGTCTGGACAAATCCTCTCTCGAGCCCCCACCTTCTGCAGCGACCAGAATGATGTCATCACTCGGCGCTGCGGGTAAGAGGGAGGGAACAGCCAGTCTCGGGGCCTGCGGCGGTTGAAGATTCAGAGGGCTTAGGGTTACCTCCCCTGGTAGCTCTGCCACTCCCTCGGCAGGATCCACAAAGGGGAATTCGCCTCCCTTCTCTAAGGCAGAATCTGAGCCAAAGGACATTATTAAACGCTGTCCAGAGGGCAAAGCAGCTTCGGTGGGGTAAGAGCGCAGCTTACCCTTCCTTTTCACCGGCATCTTTTTAGGAAATTTTTACTTGCGAGAGAGAGCATTCCTCTGACCAGCCTTACGCCGCCATCTTGTCCCCCTTGCATTTCAAAATTGTTTCACTGGAGGAGAAGCTGGAGAAGCAAGCAGTAGAGTGTAAAGCTCAAGCTGAAAAAATTGAATCTTCTACTATAAAGATTTCTGAATGCAATGCAAAGTTAATCAAGGACTTTAGTAATGCCAATAGAAGGCTGGAATATCTTGAAAATTATAACAGGCGTTTGAACTTGCATCTGTTAAATAAATTTTCCCAAAGTTCTGGGGGAAGATCCCTATGTAACTTTTAAGAAATATTTGAAAGAAATTTTGAAGTATGAGGACTCAAAGTTACCTACTCTTAGTAAAATGGTGTTTTTGGCTATGCCAGTTAATGTGCGCAATATTCAGAAACAATCTGAGGTCTTGGAGAATTTGACCCAGTTTTTGGAAAGCTCAGAGGAGGAGGTATACGAACGTGTCACTGTTGGTAACCCTTCATAATGAGCATGATGTGAGTCAAATATTGCAGAGATATTTTTAACATATTTCTGCTAGTTTTCTCTCCCAACAAATTCGAATATACCCAGATTTTACCCGAGCTACTCAGGAGAGAAGGAGAGAATTTCTTAATCTCAAGCCTCAGATAATGTCTCTGGGATATTCTCGCTTTAAGATATCCTTGTAAATGCTTGGTGTGATCAAAAAATCATTCCTTTATATTTTTCCTCCTGGAGCAATTGAAGTCTTTTAGCTATGCTAGGAATATAACTACCCAATCCCTAATAAACATCTAAGTCTTTGAAGATATGAAAAGTAAATAAGGCAAATTATACGTTAAGCCTGTTACGTTACAATATACTTTCTTTGTTATAACTCCCGATTGTTCTATCCCCCCCTTAGTACTATTACCTATATAGAGCGGAGCAAGAGTATTTGAAGGTATATGTGGATAATATGGCTTGATTTAGAGTTATATATAAAGTTATTGTTTATTATCTATATATATTATTATATATATATATAATAGTATTGCGCACGCATGTTATAAAATCGGGTGTACATTTTTGCATGCCTAGGTTTAAAAATCCGGCCCTAAGGCTGTAAGCAGAATTATCAGGGGTTAAGATTATAAAAAGTGGATTTTTAGACTGAATTTGAATAAGGTAAGAGAGGGAGCATGATGAACAAACTCAGGAAAGTCTATTCTGAGCATATGGAGCAGTGAAGTGGAAAGCACAGAATCGGGACCTGGAAGTAAAAGAGAAGGGCATAATCAGGTGTGACATGCCTATGAACGGAGCTCGGGAGGAGGGGTGTAGGGAGAGATAAGAGAGCAGAGGTAGTGAGAAGCTGCAGAGAAAAAGCTCTTGTAGGTGAATAAAAAGAGCATGAATTTCAAATGTATGAAATCAACCTGGCATTGGAATTTTAGCCAGAAATGTTCTGCAGAATGGGCATAGGAATGTAGGAAGTGAATTCTGGGGGTGAGCCATGACGGGTTTGGTGCACCTTACAGCCTACAGGATGGATAAGGGGAGGGACAAGAGTGTTTAAAGCAGAGTATAGTGGTGTAAAAAGTATTTTTTAATTCTGAGATAGCTACCTTGCTAATAAGGGAAACTATGTTAATTCCTCAAAGTTTGTACTTGAAAAGTACACATTTAAAGATTCAGTACTGATATCACTAGTTATAATTTTATTAAGTCCTAAACTAGAACAAAGGGGAAAGTCCTAAACTAGAACAAAGGGGAAAGTCCTAAACTAGAACAAAGGGCAAAGCCGACAGTTGCTCAGCAGCGCATGGTTCGGAGAGATGTATCTTTAAAGGATACTAATGATGCATTAGAATTAGGGCATCCCGACAGTGAGGTTCCAATAATTAGAAAAGTAGTCCAAGTGCCTGTAACTAAAAACTCACCTGACCTAAAAAATTCTAACTTATCCCTATCAATTAAAAAGCAGAATAAAAATACAAACAAAAAACAAACTTTGAAATGTTTGTATGCTAATGCCAGAAGTCTAAGAAGTAAGATGGGAGAATTAGAATGTATAGCAGTAAATGATGACATAGACTTAATTGGCATCTCAGAGACATGGTGGAAAGAGGATAACCAATGGGACAGTGCTATACCGGGGTACAAATTATATCGCAATGACAGAGAGGAGGAGGAGGTGTGGCGCTTTATGTCCGGGATGGCATAGAGTCCAACAGGATAAACATCCTGCATGAGACTAAATACAAAATTGAATCTTTATGGGTAGAAATCCCTTGTGTATCAGGGAAGACTACAGTGATAGGGGTATACTACCGTCCACCTGGTCAAGATGGTGAGATGGACAGTGAAATGCTAAGAGAAATTAGGGAAGCTAACCAAATTGGTAGTGCAGTAATAATGGGAGACTTCAATTACCCCAATATAGACTGGGTAAATGTATCATCGGGTCACGCTAGAGAGATAATGTTCCTGGATGGAATAAATGATAGCTTTATGGAACAATTGGTTCAGGAACCGACGAGAGAGGGAGCAATTTTAGATCTAATTCTCAGTGGAGCACAGGACTTGGTGAGCGAGGTAACGGTGGTGGGGCCGCTTGGCAATAGTGATCATAATATGATCAAATTTGATTTAATGACTGGAAAAGGAACAGTGTGCAAATCCAAGGCTCTCGTGCTAAACTTTCAAAAGGGAAACTTTGATAAAATGAGAAAAATTGTTAGAAAAAACTGAAAGGAGCAGCTACAAAAGTAAAAAATGTCCAAGAGGCGTGGTCATTGTTAAAAAATACCATTCTAGAAGCAGAGTCCAGATGTATTCCACACATTAAGAAAAGTGGAAAGAAGGCAAAACGATTAACGGCATGGTTAAAAGGGGAGGTGAAAGAAGCTATTTTAGCCAAAAGATCTTCATTCAAAATTGGAAGAAGGATCCAACAGAAGAAAATAGGATAAAGCATAAACATTGGCAAGTTAAATGTAAGACATTGATAAGACAGGCTAAGAGAGAATTTGAAAAGAAGTTGGCTGTAGAGCAGGGGTGGGCAAGTCCGGTCCTTGAGGGCTGCAAATCAGTCGGGTTTTCAGGTTACCCCTAATGAATATGCATGAAATAGATTTGCATACAACTGAGGCAGTGTGTATGCAGGTCTCTCTCATGCATATTCATTAAGGATATCCTGAAAACCCGACTGGTTTGCAGCCCTCGAGGACCGGAATTGCCCACCCCTGCTGTAGAGGCAAAAACTCACAGTAAAAACTTTTTAAAATATATCCGAAGCAGAAAGCCTGTGAGGGAGTCAGTTGGACCGTTAGATGATCGAGGGGTTAAAGGGGCACTTAGAGAAGATAAGGCCATCGCGGAAAGATTAATTGATTTCTTTGCTTCGGTGTTTACTGAAGAGGATGTTGGGGAGGTACCCGTAATGGAGAAGGTTTTCATGGGTAATGATTCAGATGGACTGAATCAAATCACGGTGAACCTAGAAGATGTGGTAGGCCTGATTGACAAAATGAAGAGTAGTAAATCACCTGGACCGGATGGTATACACCCCAGAGTTCTGAAGGAACTAAAAAATGAAATTTCAGACCTATTAGTAAAAATTTGTAACTTATCATTAAAATCATCCATTGTACCTGAAGACTGGAGGATAGCAAATGTAACCCCAATATTTAAAAAGGGCTCCAGGGGCGATCCGGGAAACTACAGACCGGTTAGCCTGACTTCAGTGCCAGGAAAAATAGTGGAAAGTGTTCTAAACATCAAAATCACAGAACATATAGAAAGACATAGTTTAATGGAACAAAGTCAGCATGGCTTTACCCAGGGCAAGTCTTGCCTCACAAATCTGCTTCACTTTTTTGAAGGAGTTAATAAACATGTGGATAAAGGTGAACCGGTAGATATAGTATACTTGGATTTTCAGAAGGCGTTTGACAAAGTTCCTCATGAGAGGCTTCTCGGAAAAATAAAAAGTCATGGGATGTCCTTTCGTGGATTGCAAACTGGCTAAAAGACAGGAAACAGAGAGTAGGATTAAATCGGCAATTTTCTCAGTGGAAGGGAGTGGACAGTGGAGTGCCTCAGGGATCTGTATTGGGACCCTTACTGTTCAATATATTTATAAATGCTCTGGAAAGAAATACGACAAGTGAGATAATCAAATTTGCAGATGACACAAAATTGTTCAGAGTAGTTAAATCACAAGCAGATTGTGATAAATTGCAGGAAGACCTTGTGAGACTGGAAAATTGGGCATCCAAATGGCAGATGAAATTTAATGTGGATAAGTGCAAGGTGATGCATATAGGGAAAAATAACCCATGCTATAATTACACGATGTTGGGTTCCATATTAGGTGCTACAACCCAAGAAAGAGATGTAGGTGTCATAGTGGATAACACATTGAAATCGTCGGTTCAGTGTGCTGCGGCAGTCAAAAAAGCAAACAGAATGTTGGGAATTATTAGAAAAGGAATGATGAATAAAACGGAAAATGTCATAATGCCTCTGTATCGCTCCATGGTGAGACCGCACCTTGAATACTGTGTACAATTCTGGTCGCCGCATCTCAAAAAAGATATAATTGCGATGGAGAAGGTACAGAGAAGGGCTACCAAAATGATAAGGGTAATGGAACAACTCCCCTATGAGGAAAGACTTAAGAGGTTAGGACTTTTCAGCTTGGAGAAGAGACGACTGAGGGGGGATATGATAGAGGTGTTTAAAATCATGAGAGGTCTAGAACGGGTAGATGTGAATCGGTTATTTACTCTTTCGGATAGTAGAAAGACTAGGGGACACTCCATGAAGTTAGCATGGGGCACATTTAAAACTAATCGGAGAAAGTTCTTTTTTACTCAACGCACAATTAAACTCTGGAATTTGTTGCCAGAGAATGTGGTTCGTGCAGTTAGTATAGCTGTGTTTAAAAAAGGATTGGATAAGTTCTTGGAGGAGAAGTCCATTATCTGCTATTAAGTTCACTTAGGGGCGGATTTTCAGCGCCCTGCTCGCCTAAATCCGCCCAAAACCGGGCGGATTTAGGCGAGCAGGGCCCTGCGCGCCGGTAAGCCTATTTTACATAGGCCTACCGGCGCGCGCAGACCCCGGGACTCGCGTACGTCCCGGGGTTTTCGGAGGGGGGCGTGTCGGGGGCGTGTCGGGGAGCGGGCCCGGTCGACGCGGCGTTTCGGGGGCGTGTCGGCCGCGTTTTGGGGGCGGGTACGGGGCGTGGCTATGGCCCGGGGGCGTGGCCGCGCCCTCCGTACCCGCCCCCAGGTCGCGGCCCGGCGCGCAGCAGGCCCGCTGGCGCGCGGGGATTTACGTCTCCCTCCGGGAGGCGTAAATCCCCCGACAACGGTAAGGGGGGGGTGTAGACAGGGCCGGGTGGGTGGGTTAGGTAGGGGAAGGGAGGGTAAGGTGAGGGGAGGGCAAAGGAAAGTTCCCTCCGAGGCCGCTCCGATTTCGGAGCGGCCTTGGAGGGAACGGGGGGAGGCAGCGCGGCTCGGCGCGCGCAGGCTATACAAAATCGATAGCCTTGCGCGCGCCGATCCAGGATTTTAGTGGATACGCGCGACTCCGCGCGTATCTACTAAAATCCAGCGTACTTTTGCTTGAGTCTGATGCGCAAGCAAAAGTAGGCTGTTCGCGCGCCTCTTAAAATCTACCCCTTAGAGAATAGCCACTGCCATTAGCAATGGTTACATGGAATAGACTTAGTTTTTGGGTACTTGCCAGGTTCTTGTGGCCTGGATTGGCCACTGTTGGAAACAGGATGCTGGGCTTGATGGACCCTTGGTCTGACCCAGTATGGCATTTTCTTATGTTCTTATGTTCTTAAATTATATTTAGATTTGGAAGTCAACAGTTGTACAGGAAAAGGAAGTGAAAAAAGGGAAACATAATTTCCATTTTCAGTATTAAAAATAATTTTTTGGGTTTGTTATTTATTTATAAAACATATTTATAACCCACCTATAGTATCACGGTTATGCTAGGCGGCTTCCAGTCCACATAAACATTAAAGAACATGACATAAAATACAGAAACAAATATAAACAACTGAAATATTATAAAATCTAACATAAAATACAGAAACAAATATGAACAATTAAAAACAAAACATCAAAATATCATGTACCAGCAAACCAAACCTTTAAATATAAGCTTCCTCAATTAAATAAGTCTTAAGATGTTTCCTGAATGACTTTACATCTTGCTTGGACCTAATCTCTGGAGACACCGCATTCCAAAGAATCATTGAAAAGGCTCATTTTCTAACATCTTGTATATGAAAATCCCTAAAAATTGTCACTTCTAAAAGTTTATTATTCAAAGAGCATAACTCCCTACCCAGGACGTAAGCTGAGAAAAGAGCGTTCAAATACACTGGACAAACTCGTACACATTTAAAAACAAGAACTGGAATCTTAAAATTTAAACGCTGCTCAACAGATAACCAATGCAGCTGAAATAACAATGTTGCATGCATGGTTGACATGATTCTTCTGTTTTACCATAAAGTAACAAGAAGTAGTAGAAGGAGAGTACAGCATTTGCATATCAGAAATAAAATGTAGTAAAATAAAAGCAGTTAGGTTAGGTAGAGATGATACTTTTATTAAACAAAAATGTAGAAGCAGGCAGCTTATTGCTTCATAATTTTTGGTAAATCTTATCACAATATGAAAAAGAAATGTAATGCATCTACTTCCTGTACATGCAATCTGCCCTTTCTTTTTCTTCAGGGATCTTTGACTTCATTTTCCAGTGCCTCTGCCACCAGTGTTACCAATAACCCTACCTGATTTCCATTCCTCTCCTTGTCTAGCCCTTACCACTGTCCAAAGTGTGCATAAATTCTGTTACTCTTTTGCTTTGCTCCCCCTCTGCTTGTAGGTGATTCCAGCTATTTTCCGTTCTCTCAGTAAAAAGTGTTTCCTCACATTTATCTGAGTCTCCCTCCCTCCGACTTCATATCATAATCCTTTGTTTTCTATGGAAAATGTTATCTTCTTCTACTGTATGGAAACCTGCGAAATATTTGAATGTTTGATTGTTCATTTCCCACTTCCCTTCTTTCTTCTAGAAGTACATTTTGAATTTCTTAAGTCTGCCAGAACCCCCATTTTTTAAATGTGTAAGGCCTCTTTGCCTGACTAAAACGTCAAAGCCTGTCTTTAAAGTAGGGATGAGATATAATCCTCTGCCAGCAGAGGGTGCACAAGGATCATTGGGGGAAAGTTTCCTTTTTTCTCTTTCTAAGGACAGACAGGAGATGAAGTTTTTCTGTGAGAGAGTCTGGGGCCGATGTGATAAGACCCGCGATGAAATCGGTGCAAAATTTCAGCACATATTTTTTTTTGTGTGCATGGCGAAAGCAGGCACCTCCCTGGGATGTAATAAGGGGATGGCATGCAAATTAGAAATGAACAAAAAGGCACACGCAAAACCAAATACACAAGCCAATACCTACAGAAAAAGCTGTGGGAAAAACCTGCACTGAAATAGGTGTGATTAAAAAATGTTGCAGACTCAAGAAGGGTATTTTTAACTAACTGCTATTGTGCTGGCGGGACCGCTGTGCGACCTGTTCAATAGATCCCTAGAAACGGGAGTGGTGCCGAGTGATTGGAGAAGAGCGGTGGTGGTCCCGCTTCACAAGAGTGGGAACAGAGAGGAGGCTGGTAACTACAGACCGGTTAGCCTCACTTCGGTGGGGGGAAAAGTAATGGAGTCACTGTTGAAAGAGAGAATAGTGAACTATCTACAGTCGGGAGAATTGATGGACCAGAGGCAGCATGGATTCACCAGAGGAAGATCCTGTCAGACAAATCTGATTGACTTTTTTGACTGGGTAACCAAGGAATTGGATCGAGGAAGAGCACTCGATATCATATACTTGGATTTCAGCAAAGCTTTTGATACGGTTCCGCACAGGAGACTGGTGAATAAAACGAGAAGCTTAGGAGTGAGTGCCGAGGTGGTGACCTGGATTGCAAATTGGTTGACGGACAGAAGACAATGTGTGATGGTAAATGGAACCTTCTCTCAAGAGAGAGCGGTTTTAAGTGGTGTACCGCAAGGATCGGTGTTGGGACCGGTCCTGTTCAATATCTTTGTGAGCGACATTGCGGACGGGATAGAAGGTAAGGTTTGTCTTTTTGCGGATGACACTAAGATCTGCAACAGAGTGGACACGCCGGAAGGAGTGGAGAGAATGAGACGAGATCTAAGGAAACTGGAAGAGTGGTCGAAGATATGGCAGCTGAGATTCAATGCCAAGAAGTGCAAAGTCATGCATATGGGGAGTGGAAATCTGAATGAACTGTATTCGATGGGGGGGGGGGGGGGGGGGGGGAAGACTGATGTGCACGGAGCAGGAGAGGGACCTTGGGGTGATAGTGTCTAATGATCTGAAGTCGGCGAAACAATGTGACAAGGCGATAGCTAAAGCCAGAAGAATTCTGGGCTGCATAGAGAGAGGAATATCGAGTAAGAAAAGGGAAGTGATTATTCCCTTGTACAGGTCCTTGGTGAGGCCTCACCTGGAGTACTGTGTTCAGTTCTGGAGACCGTATCTTCAAAAAGACAAAGACAAGATGGAGGCAGTACAGAGAAGGGCGACCAGGAAGGTGGAGGATCTTCATCGGATGACGTACGAGGAGAGATTGAAGAATCTAAATATGTACACCCTGGAGGAAAGGAGGAGCAGAGGTGATATGATACAGACTTTCAGATACTTGAAAGGTGTTAATGATCCAAAGACAACGACAAACCTTTTCCGTAGGAAAAAAATCAGCAGAACCAGGGGTCACGATTTGAAGCTCCAGGGAGGAAGATTCAGAACCAATGTCAGGAAGTATTTCTTCACGGAGAGGGTGGTGGATGCCTGGAATGCCCTTCCGGAGGATGTGGTGAAGACCAGAACTGTGAAGGACTTCAAAGGGGCGTGGGATAAACACTGTGGATCCATAAAGTCAAGAGGCCGCCAATGAAGAGTGGGTGACTCGCCAGAATGATGGCTACTGCCTGGAGACAATACCCTTATTAAATAAACATACACATGCTTACTGTGACTCCAACATCGCTCTAAGCTTCAGCAGGAAGAGGAAATGTGGAAAAAAGGATTCACACTCACAAAGAGGGGAGTAGCTGGCTTGTTACGGCGGTTACTACCCCAAATCAAATAAGCCTGATACTTCACTTTCAATGCATATACAGCATAGTTCTCTGCTTCAACGGCAGGGGAGAAGAAAAGAGGGTTCGCACTCACAAAGCGGGGAGTAGCTGGCTTGTTACAGCGGTTACTACCCCAAACCAAATGTGCCTGATACTTCACTTTCGATGCATATCCACATGGCTCTCTGCTTCAACAGCATGGGAGAAGACTGATACTTCACGCATATCCAGCATAGCTCCCTGCTTCAACAGCAGGGGAGAAGAAAAACAACCAATAAGGGCTGTATAACATAGTCTGGGTAAAACAAATAAGCATGGGTGTAGCTTGCTTATTATAGAAACATAGAAACATAGAAATGACGGCAGAAGAAGACCAAACGGCCCATCCAGTCTGCCCAGCAAGCTTCACACATTTTCTCTCTCATACTTATCTGTTTCTTTTAGCTCTTGGTTCTATTTCCCTTCCTCCCCCACCATTAATGTAGAGAGCAGTGATGGAGCTGCATCCAAGTGAAATATCTAGCTTGATTAGTTAGGGAGTAGTAGGGGGTAGTAGGGGAGAAGCTTGCTTATTGGCAGGGGAGAAGAAAAACAACCGATAAGGGCTGTACAACATAGTCTGGGTAAAACAAATAAGTATGGGTGTAGCTTGCTAATTGCGGCGGCTACTACCCCTAACTAATCAAGCTAGATATTTCACTTGGATGCAGCTCCATCACTGCTCTCTGCATTAAAGGTGGGGGTGGAAGGGAAATAGAACCAAGTGCTAAGAGAAACAGATAAGTATGAGAGAAAAAATGTGTGAAGCTTGCTGGGCAGACTGGATGGGCCATTTGGTCTTCTTCTGCCGTCATTTCTATGTTTCTATGTTTCATCAGCCCCCATGTTATTCAAAAATAAATTATTTCAGCTCCTATCTAGCCCTTTTACTCCATTGCTGGTATTACTGTGATACAGTGTCCATGCAGCCTTCTCCTCGCCGGGCGCCCAGGGCTGCTCAGCATGGATCAGCCCCATTGGTAGAGAGAAGGATGGACCAGTGATCTCTGGGGCTACAGACAAGCACCGACACTGCCCGTAACCACAGCGCTTTCACTTAACTCCTGCCCTGACCCAGGCACTAAAAAACCCGCTTAAAAAAACCCACACTAAATGATCTCCTGCTAGCACAGTTCCCTGCTTAGCCTGTGAATAGATAGTTACCTCCTTTACATGCCATTTGTATGCATGCATGCAAAACCTACTGCGGTTTATTGTGTGGGTATATGTGTATGTTTTTTCTACACTAAACGTATTGGGCCGGATTTTAAGATTTAGGCACGGGCATAGATTTGTGTGCACAACCCGGCGCGCACAAATCTACGCCCGATTTTATAACATGCGCGCATGTTATAAAATCCGGGGTCGGCGCGCGCAAGGGGGTGCACACTTGTGCACCTTGCATGCACCGAGCCGCTCAGCCTTCCTCCGTTCCCTCCGAGGCCGCTTCGAAATCGGAGAGCTTGTGTGTTTGTGTGTGAATGAGTGCCAGGGTGAGAGCTTGTGTGTCTGTGAGTGAATGAGTGCCTGGGTGAGAGCTTGTGTGTCTGTGTGTGAATGAGTGCCTGGGTGAGAGCTTGTGTCTGAGGGTGTGAATGAGGGTGTGAATGGGTGCCTAGGTGAGAGCTTGTGTCTGTGGGTGTGAATGGATGCTTGGGTGAGAGCTTGTGTGTGTGGGTGTGAATGGGTGCCAGGGTGAGAGCTGGTATGAATGGGTGCTTGGGTGAGAGCTCTTGTGTGTGGGTGTGAATGGAAGCCTGGGTGAGAGCTTGTGTCTGAGGGTGTGAATGGGTGCCTGAGTGAGAGCTTGTGTCTGTGGGTGTGAATGGATGCATGGATGAGAGCTTGTGTGTGTGGGTGTGAATGGAAGCCTGGGTGAGAGCTGGTGTGAATGGGTGCTTGGGTGAGAGCTTGTGTGTGTGTGTGTGTGAATGGAAACCTGGGTAAGAGCTGGTATGAATGGGTGCGAGAGCATTTGGGTGTGATTGAGAGCTTGTATATAAGAGACCATGAGTGTGATTGAGAGAAAGACTGGTCAGGGAGGTGATGTGTTTCTGTGTGTGTGAGAGAGACTGGTCAGGAAATGACTGGTGTGAGAGAAACTGAGACTGGTCATGGGGTCTAATTGGGGGTGTGTGTGTGTATGAGTGACTGGTTGTGGGCACTGAGGAAGAGGACTGTGAGGACAGAGCTTCAGCAGCCCTTGCTGCTTCTGGTGAGTGCTATTGGCCTGGAAGGGAAAGGAATAGGAGAGCTGCTGGAGAGGGTAAGTAAAGGTGGCTTTTTAAATTTATTTTTCTTGATTGACTGCCATTTTAATTATTGGGTATTATGCAATGCCTGCTGTTTTGAAATATTTTATTGATATTTGGACATGTTTTAATAATTTTTATGTTTTTAATTGTTGGATATTATTCTGTTCAGCAGCTGTTTTGTAACATTTTTAGTATAGCTTTACAATTATTTCCGTGTGGGGCTCTATAGCAGTTTGGCTTATTCTGTTTTTCCAATAGGAAATGTATTAGTGTTTAGGGCCTGGTTTAATAGTTGTATTTCTTAGATAGGGTTGTTACTGTTTGAGTATGTTTCATAATACAGGTGTAACTTTGTGCGGGTTAGTTTGTGTGCATTATTGCAAATCCCGAAAGTCTGTTAGGTGCTATATTTCTCTTTCTATTTCTCCAGGTTCGCAATGTATGCAGAGTGGCATTTTTTGTTTTCCATTTCAGTTTCTGTCTCCATATTTATAATTTGTGGTTTTTCTGTACTTGGTGAAGGGTGTGTGACCGAGGTGAGGTATTTTACTAGCATGTAGGCATTTGTATCAATCGTATTTGTTGTGTTTTCTCAATAGGATATGCATTAGTGGTAAATTACTGTCTTTTCATAAGGAAGGCTATTGTGCCTGGTAGTAAAAGGAGTTTGTTTTGCTTTTACTGGGATGTCATCAGAACCAGAATATCTTTTTTGTATAGCGAGTTGTACAGGGTAATGCCCTAGATCTGCTCTGCACTCATTGCTGGGGGTTGAGGGGATTCCTGTGGATGCAGAGTACATGTTTACATTTAGCCCCATGATGGTCACATGTTCAGTGTGTCATGCATGTGAGAACCATCTGTCAGGTGTGTCCCGGCCAAAAAAAGGTTGAGAACCACTGCGGGCATAGACAATGCCAGGGTAATGCTGGTTCACCCCAGGGTCTATGCAAGGCAGCTGGGTGATTAGGTCTGTGTAATAATATCAAGCTAAGACAAAGCACAGAAAGATTTGAGAAGTAATTTGCCTTTAAAAGAATGTTTTGCACACATTAAAATTCTTTTGAAGGCTGTGTTCCTTAGTCAAGATGTTTTAAAAAGGTTTTTTGGTGGATAAGAAGGTCATTTAAAGTAGAAGAGAACTATTTCTTGAGAGACTTCAGAGGAGTAAGGATCTCTTCTGAGGATTTTTTCAGAATGCATGTGGAGACTGCCAAAAGATCTGGCTGAAGCCTGAGGCAGGGAGAGCCGTGCAGACTGAGGCAGATCTGTGTACCAGAGACTGAGAGAGAGCTGTGTGCCTGGAGGATGCAGGGAGAGCTGCTGTGCTAGAAATCTGAAGCAGGGCTGCTGGAGATTACAGAGAAAGCCTGTGCAGTCTGAAAGAAAGCACATGGAGCCTGCGGCAGAGCTGTGTGTTGCACAGAAAAAGAATCTTTCAAAGAATACATTTTTTTTGTATTAAAATTTTTATTAAGATGAACTTGTATGGGCAACAGATGCTACCATAAGCTTGCTGGGCAGACTGGATGGACCATTTGGTCCTTTTCTGCTGTCCTTTTCTATGTTTCTATGTATATTATATGGTAGAACAACATTCAACAAGAATTTCTAGAACATTTATCTAATAGTAATATATTCTTTGTGAGGAAATAAATCGGCTTCTGAATTTTAATGTAGCAAGCTACTATAAACCAGGTTCCTGCCCCCTCAAACTTATCACGTGTTGGAGCCTTACAATGTGGACTGAGCTGCATCTAGATCTCAGTGATGTGTTTTGGACCTTCCAAAAAGAGTTTTTCAATCCTGCAGAGACTACAAGTTGCCGCAGCCAAGGTTAAGGAATATAAAAATATGTCAAACCCCCTGTGTACTCTCCTGTAAATGTCAAATGTTCTGCAAGAACCACCATCTAGCACTCACAGTGTTAACAAGTTGGGAAAAGGGCTGTACTGTTTAGCCTGCCTAGAGAACAGTATTTCATAGCCAGCAGATGAGGAAGCCAAAAGAATGATGGGAAATCATTTAAGGAAGAAAAGGTGCAAATTGGCTGGCTCTGTTTGTGTGTGAGGAGTGGGGACAGCAAGAAGTAGGAGCCAGGAAGAGAGGAGTTTATCTGGCAGCTCTGCAATCAGTTCTTCTCCTGAAGAACTAATTATCAAGAGGAAGAAACAGAAGTCTGGGCTTTGAGAAAATAGAGAGACAGACAGCTGTTTTTACTTCATAGCCATTCTATATGTAAAAAGACCAGGGACAGAGGAGTCGGGAGCATTTGGCTGAATCATCCTCCTGAGTTACCTGATCTAAAATTTTCACAGAGAGTATTTTAGCAGAGGAGGTAGAAGGTTTATTTCCTTGCCTTTTGTCACAAATTACGATCTCATCTTAACTGCTTCGGCCTTTCAGCCAAAGGCAAGCATAAACCCTTGCCACACCCACAGGAGATAGGGCAGGAAAAGAGAAGCTGATGGACCATGATCTTTCTGTAAGAAACTGAAACCAGTCCCACTTTCTGTTTAGTACCAAGTAAACCATTTGGAGAAGTTCCCTAGGAGAGAGAGACAATTCACACATGGCAGTGCTCATCTGTTTGGTTTGTTATCTAGTCAGCTCCACCATCAAGAATGACTTCTTCAGTTTCTTGATTATTTCTTTTCCACACAATTTTGTGTTTGGGACAGGGCGAGTCCTTTACAAACTGGAGACATTGGGGTGGATCTGTTTCCACCCCACACACATACTTTTTGAGTACTCGGGGGTAAAGACAATTTTTGAAAGCTGTGTACTTCACTGCTTTCTTCCCCAGCTTTTCTCTATTAGTTTTCCCTTTTTTTTTCTTTATAACTATATGAGTATATTGGTTGTCCTGACTAACAGGCCATATCCAATGTTATTTTTGAAAGGCTTGATTTAAAATAAGAAAACTTACATTACACTTCACTACTGTACTTTTCCCATTTAATGTTCTGGTTGGATTTACTGTCTGTTTTACTTTGGAATGAATTACCATTTGATATTCGCTCGGAAGCAAATTATGCCAAATTCAGAAAGGCAGTAAAAGCCTGTTTTTTTACACAGGCATTTGATAACATCTCATAATGACTCCAGCTGCCAATTTTGTTTGACTGTTTAGTCTTTGCATGTTCATTTTAATTATTTAAATTTATTTTTATTTATTTAAAAATTTTTAGTTGTATTTTGTTATTAGTAGATTATGTTTTATTGTTATTGTTAATTTTTTATCTTATTTTAATTTGTGTGCTTTTATTGTATCTCTACCTGGTTAACACAATTTACAGGAGGTATATACAATTTTAATAAATAAAAAATGCTAGTAAAAAGGTTAATTACTGTTTTAGTCTTGTGTGAAGATTTTATCTGATCTTTGGGGCCACAAGTGAGAGGTTGTTTGGGAAGGGCACAGAATTGTGGTATCGGATAACCAGGATCCCATCTCATCCCCCGCTTAGGCTACAGACCTGAAGATAAATCATATTAGTATATATAATTTCTCATGTGGTACTCCCAACCTCAAGCATAGGGATAATTCATAGTCTGGAGCAAAGGGGCAGGGGCACATAAATATGAATAAAAGCCATAAAATATAAAATCCCACTCACTCAGAACCAGTCCAAGCTCACTATCCCTCCATTTGCACCTCTTCTAGAGCTCCCTGTTGTCACTAAACTCCACAAAAATCCATCAGGAATGCTCCCATTCCCAAACTTCCAAATTAAAATATTTTAAATTTAAATAATGGTCACCCCAGGGTCTCAGACCACTTCTTAAATGTTCCCAATCCAGAAACAAGTTTTCCCTACTGTGCCTAGCCCATTTTCCCATTCGGAAAGGACTCTGTGGGAAATGGGCTAAAAATCTACTTAGAAAAAACTTTTTCATCCTGACAAACGAGTTGCCTCTTCTGACCCCAACCATGCAGTGATGCAGCTTTTTTTTTTTTTTTAAACACCATGGCTGGCCCCAGTGGACATCGGGGAAGTCCCGCAGTGGCAGCTCTATTAGCTGCTCGATCTGGCTCTCGCCCGACATGGCATTTCTCCTGAACTGCTGTTGGGTTTGCCAGGAGATCTTCTCGCACTTTCACAGCACTTCGGCACCATACGGCCATTAGCCACTTATATTTTCAATGCAGCCGGAAGCCGCTGAACTCTGGGGCTCCTTGCCACTCCTCCAGGGCCTCTCTGTTGGCTTGGCGCCTTTCAACGGTCCGGTTCCGATTGCTATGACGTCGGGGGAGGGGGCGGGTCTCACAATCATGGCTTTCCCCACAGTATTCTCTTCTCATTTTCAAAGGCAGTTTTTTCAGGTTTTTTTTTCTTTTCTACCTTGGATGTTAGATGTTACAAGGTGTTCAGCACTGGTGGGTAGCCCTCCCCTTCATGAGTGCCTGCTGGCTTGGCGCCTTTCAACGGTCCGGTTCCGATTGCTATGACGTCGGGGGAGTAAAGTTATCTGGGTAACATTTTTCAAATAATTTTCAAACCTACCTGGATATGTTTGAATATAGCTGGTTAGGTTTAAAGTTATAATATCACAGATTAAGTGCTGAATAAAGAAATTTAAAAAAAAAAAGTTAGTGGGCTTGCAGGTCCAATCCCCCACTCCACACTCCACAGATACGGTAACTTTAAAACGAGTGCGCGGGTGCCCATTCGCTGAAACTTTAAATCATGCATGCAAGTTGCATGTGTATGATTTAAAATACTTCTATTGCGCATATGTGTGCTACTAATTTTAAGCCAAACGTACTCAAGCAAATATACTTTGCCTATCTTCCTTATGACTTTACGCGCACTGGTAAGCGGATTTTAAAACATGCTTGCATGAAGAACATTCCCAGTTTTACCAACTAATCCACCAGTTTGCCCAGTCCTTCTCAAGGTCATCCAGACCCTTCTGGTTCTTCAGTTTGCACTCTCCCCAGCTGATCCAGCTCCCTCACCCAGTCATTTTAGGCTTTAACAGAGGTTTATGCAGACATATCTCATAAAGAGCAGAAGAAAATATGTGTGGCTAACAGCCCACTCCACTGCTGTCGCAGGACTTAAAATACAGATTTAGGCGAGTAACTATTGGGCCTATCCTGGAATGCCCGCATGTCCTAACTCTGCCCCTCCCCCCCCTTTTAACTCTTTACTTATAATTTCAAATCAAATATACATAAAATATTTGACTAAGAAAAGTTGGCAATATAAATAGTACAAATGCATAATAAGTGAAACTAAAGGAAAATTTAAATTGCCACATTAGACCCCAATATATCAGGGGGGGAAACAGGAAAATAGCCATGGGGAATAGCTAAAACAGAATACAATGTAACCATAATAAGGAGGAAGCTGCAAAAATGCCCTATTTATACAATATCCACACTAGCTGTAGAAAAGGGAACCACAGCTCTTTGACGTGCATCCAGAAAAGATTGTAACTGGGTAGGATAAAAAAACAAACACGTTTAGCAGAATCAAGACTTATCACACATTTACAGGGATAACAAATGATGTAGGTAGCTCCCAAAGAAAGGTCAGAATCCTTCATAGCTAAAACGTCTTTCTTCGTTCTTGCGTTGCCTTTATATGTCTGGAAATGCAAATCTTTTGGCCTCTAAATAAACAGTCTTTATTGCAAAAGTATAAACGCAGAATGTTATTATTATCTTGCATAAAGACAAATGACACCAATAACGTAGCTCGATCAGACACATTTCCTTCTTCAAGGAAATCAGTTAAATTACTAGGAACATCCACAGCATAATTATCCAATGATATTCTAGAAACTGGAAGGCAAAAAATCTCCATAGGAGGAAGTGCTTCCTCTGGAATCTTTAAAACTTCTTTTAAATAAGCAGAAAAAAGATCAGAGGGTGCACTAAAAGGAATCCGGGGAAAACTGAGTAACCTCAAATTTAAAGATCTAAGTGAATTTTCAATATTCTCAATTCTACGGGAGGTAGAAGACAAGTCTTTAATAATATTAACTTATATGTCTTGAATCTTTTTCCTTAGAAGTTTTCACCTCAAACACCTTCTGTTCCAGGGAGATTAGCCGAGTTTCATAAATTTGAGATTAATTGTGTAAATCAGTAGTTAAAGAGACCGAAGAAGTAAGAGATTGATTAACTGATATTACAAAGTCCAAAGATTATCCAGTATAATAACATCGGGTTTAGCATAAGAACATGCCATACTGGGTCAGACCAAGGGTCCATTAAGCCTAGCGTCCTGTTTCCAGCAGTGGCCAATCCAGGCCATAAGAACCTGGCAAGTACCCAAAAACTAAGTCTATTCCATGTTACTGTTGCTAGTAATAGCAGTGGCTATTTTCTAAGTCAACTTAATTAATAGCAGGTAATGGACTTCTCCAAGAACTTATCCAATCCTTTTTTAAATACAGCCATACTAACTGCACTAACCACATCCTCTGGCAACAAATTCCAGAGTTTAATTGTGCGTTGAGTGAAAAAGAACTTTCTTCGATTAGTTTTAAATGTGCCACTTGCTAACTTCATGGAGTGCCCCCTAGTCTTTCTATTATCTGAAAGTAAATAGCGGATTCACATCTACCTGTTCTAGACCTCTCATGATTTTAAACACCTATATCATATCCCCCCTCAGCCATCTCTTCTCCAAGCTGAAAAGTCCTAACCTTTTTAGTCTTTCCTGATAGGGGATCTGTTCCATTCCCCTTATCATTTTGGTTGCCCTTCTCTGTACCTTCTCCATCGCAACTATATCTTTTTTGAGATGCGGTGACCAGAATTGTACACAGTATTCAGGGTGCGGTCTCACCATGGAGCGCTACAGAGGCATTATGACATTTTCTGTTTTATTCACCATTCCCTTTCTAATAATTCCCAACATTCTGTTTGCTTTTTTGACTGCCGCAGCACACTGAACCGACGATTTCAATGTGTTATCCACTATGATGCCTAGATCTCTTTCTTGGGTGGTAGCACCTAATATGGAACCTAACATTGTGTAACTATAGCATGGGTTATTTTTCCCTATATGCATCACCTTGCACTTATCCACATTAAATTTCATCTGCCATTTGGATGCCCAATTTTCCAGTCTCACAAGGTCTTCCTGCAATTTATCACAATCTGCTTTTGATTTAACTGCTCTGAACAATTTTGTATCATCTGCAAATTGGATTACTTCACTCATCATATTTCTTTCCAGATCATTTATAAATATATTGAAAAGTAAGGGTCCCAATACAGATCCCTGAGGCACTCCACTGCCCATTCCCACTGAGAAAATTGTCCATTTAATCCTACTCACTATTTCCTGTCTTTTAGGCAGTTGTAATCCACGAAAGGACATCGCCACCTATCCCATGACTTTTTACTTTTCCTAGAAGCCTCTCATGAGGAACTTTGTCAAATGCTTTCTGAAAATCCAAGTACACTACATCTACCGGTTCACCTTTATCCACATGTTTATTAACTCCTTCAAAAAAGTGAAGCAGATTTGTGAGGCAAGACTTGCCTTGGGTAAAGCCATGCTGACTTTGTTCCATTAAACCATGTTTTTCTATATATTCTGTGATTTTGATGTTTAGAACACTTTCCATTATTTTTCCTGGCACTGAAGTCAGGCTAACCAGTCTGTAGTTTCCCGGATCACCCCTGGAGCCGTTTTTAAATATTGGGGTTAAGTTAGCTATCCTCCAGTCTTCAGGTACAATGGATGATTTTAATGATAGGTTACAAATGTTTACTAATAGGTCTGAAATTTCATTTTTGAGTTGCTTAAGTTCTGGTCCAGGTGATTTACTACTCTTCAGTTTGTCAATCAGACCTACCACATCTTCTAGGATCACCGTGATTTGGTTCAGTCCATTTGAATCATTACCAATGAAAACCTTCTCCAGTATGGGTACCTCCCCAACATCCTCTTCAGTAAACACCGAAGCAAAGAAATCATTTAATCTTTCCGCGAAGGACTTATCTTCTCTAAGTGCCCCTTTAACCACTTGATCATCTAAGGGTCCAACTGACTCCCTCATAGGCTTTCTGCTTCGGATATATTTTAGGGATGTGAATCGTTTTTTGACGATTTAAAATATTGTCCGATATATTTTAAATCGTCAAAAATCGTTAGGGCCACGATACAATACCAATTCCCCCGATTTATCGTCAAAAAATCGTAAATCGGGGGAAGGGGGAGGGCAGGAAAACTGGCACACTAAAACCCCCTAAAACCCACCCCCGACCCTTTAAATTAAATCCCCCACCCTCCCGAACCCCCCCCCCAAATGCATTAAATTACCTGGGAGTCCTCCGTAGCGGCGGTCCGTGGCTAAATCGGGGGAAGGGGGAGAGCACGAAAACCGGCACACTAGATCGTGAGGTCTTCAGCCGGCGCCATTTTTCAAAATGGCCGCCGCAAAATGGCGGCGGCCATAGACAAAAACGATTCTACGCAAGAGGTCGTTCCGGACCCCCGCTGGACTTTTGGCAAGTCTTGTGGGGGTCAGGAGGCCCCCCCAAGCTGGCCAAAAGTTCCTGGGGGTCCAGCGGGGGTCAAGGAGCGATTTCCTGCCGCGAATCGTTTTCCGTACGGAAAATGGCGCCGGCCATACGCGTATGGCCGGCGCCATTGTCCGTATGGAAAATGGCGCCAGCAGGAGATCGACTGCAGGAGGTCGTTCAGCGAGCTCCGGAAATCTCGCGAGGGTTCCGGACCTCGCTGAACGACCTCCTGCAGTCGATCTCCTGCCGGCGCCATTTTCCGTACGGAAAACGATTCGCGGCAGGAAATCGCTCCTTGACCCCCGCTGGACCCCCAGGAACTTTTGGCCAGCTTGGGGGGGCCTCCTGACCCCCACAAGACTTGCCAAAAGTCCAGCGGGGGTCCGGAACGACCTCTTGCGTCAAATCGTTTTCGTCTATGGCCGCCGCCATTTTGCGGCGGCCATTTTGAAAAGTGGCGCCGGCTGAAGACCTCACGATCTAGTGTGCCGGTTTTCGTGCTCTCCCCCTTCCCCCGATTTAGCCACAGACCGCCGCTACGGAGGACTCCCAGGTAATTTAATGCATTTGGGGGGGGGTTCGGGAGGGTGGGGGATTTAATTTAAAGGGTCGGGGGTGGGTTTTAGGGGGTTTTAGTGTGCCGCTGGACCACCAGGTAATTTAAGGCATTTGGGGGGGGATTTAATTTAAAGGGTCGGGGGTGGGTTTTAGGGGGTTTTAGTGTGCCGGCTCACGATTTTAACGATTATGACGATACTTTACACACACAAATGGCAACAATACGATTCCCTCCCCCTCCCAGCCGAAATCGATCGTTAAGACGATCGAGGACACAATTCACATCTCTAATATATTTAAAAAGGTTTTTACTGTGAGTTTTTGCCTCTACGGCCAACTTCTTTTCAAATTCTCTCTTAGCCTGACTTATCAATGTCTTACATTTAACTTGCCAATGCTTATGCATTATCCTATTTTCTTCTGTTGGATCCTTCTTCCGGGAGCGACCTCCTGCACTCGGACGGTCGGCTGCCAGCATTCAAAATGGCGCCGATAGCCTTTGCCCTTACTATGACACAGAGGTTACCAGTGCCATTGGTCAGCCCTTGTCACATGGTAAGAGCACAAGATGGCGCCGGCCATCCAATGCTCCTACCATGTGACAGGGTCCGGCCAATGACACTGATACCCTGTCACATGGTAAGGGCAAAGGGCCATCAGCGCCATTTTGATTAGTGGCAGCTGACGGCCCAGGAGCAGGAGGATGGCCCGGAGCGGGAGATCGCTCCCAGGACCTCCACTGGACCACCAGGTACCTGTAAAATGTTTTTTGGGGGGGTTGGGAGGGTGGGGGAAGCTAAGGGGTTAGTTTTAAAGGGTCGGGGTGGGTTTTTTGTTTATCGGATCGGGCGCAGCCGATAAACAAAACCGCGATCTGGCCCGATGCAAAAAAACCCACATGTGAATCAGAACCGGAATCCGAACCGATTCCGGTTCCGATTCACATCTCTAATGACCATGCCTCTTGCACACGTTTTACTTTTGTAGCTGCTCCTTTCTGTTTTTTTCTAACAATTTTTCTCATTTTATCAAAGTTTCCCTTTTGAAAGTTTAGCACGAGAGCCGTGGATTTGCTTACTGTCCCCCTTCCAGTCATTAATTCAAATTTGATCATATTATGATCACTATTGCTAAGCGGCTCCACCACCGTTACCTCTCTCACCAAATCCTGTGCTCCACTGAGAATTAGGTCTAAAATTGCTCCTTCTCTTGTCGGTTCTTGAACCAATTGCTCCATAAAAATGTCATTTATTCCATCCAGGAATTTTATATCTCTAGCATGTACCGATGATACATTTACCCAGTCAATATTGAGGTAATTGAAGTCTCCCATTATTACCGCACTACCAATTTGGTTAGCTTCCCTAATTTCTCTTAGCATTTCACTGTCAGTCTCACCATCTTGACCAGGTGGACGGTAGTATACTCCTATCACTATACTCTTCCCCGACACATAAGGGATTTCTAACAATAAAGATTCAGTGTTTAGTCTCATGCAGGATGTTTATCCTGTTGGACTCTATGCCATCCCGGACATAAAGCACCACACCGCCTCCCGGGTGCTCCTCTCTATCATTGCGATATAATTTGTACCCCGGTATAGCACTGTCCCATTGGTTATCCTCTTTCCACCATGTCTCTGAGATGTCAATTAAGTCTATGTCATCATTCACTGCTATACATTCTAATTCTCCCAACTTACTTCTTAGACTTCTGGCATTAGCATACAAACATTTCATAGTTTGTTTTTTGTTTGTATTTTCATTCTGCTTTTTAATTGATAGGGATAACTTAGAGTTTATAGCTCAGGTGAGTTTTTAGTTACAGGCAATTGGACTACTTTACTTATTATTGGAACTTCACTCTCGGGATGCCCTAATTCTAATGCATCATTAGTATCCATTGAAGATACCTCTCTCTGAACCATGCGTTGCTGAGCGACTGTCAGCTTTCCCCTTTGTTCTAGTTTAAAAGCTGCTCCATCTCCTTTTTAAAGGTTAGTGCCAGCAGTCTGGTTCCACCCTGGTTAAGGTGGAGCCCATCCCTTTGGAAGAGACTCCCCCTTCCCCAAAAGGTTCCGCAGTTCCTAACAAAACTGAATCCCTCTTCCTTACACCATCGTCTCATCCACGCATTGAGACTCTGGAGCTCTGCCTGCCTCTGGTGACCTGCACATGGAACAGGGAGATTTTCAGAGAATGCTACCCTGGAGGTTCTGGATTTAAGCTTTCTACCTAAGATACTAAATTTGGCTTCTAGAACCTCCCTCCCACAATTTCCTAGGTTGTTGGTGCCCATATGTACCACAACAGCCGGCTCTTCCCCAGCACTGTCTAAAATCCTATCTAGGTGACACGTGAGGTCCGACCTTCGCACAAGGTAGGCATGTTACCAGGCGATCCTCATGCCCACCATCCACCCAGCTGTCTACATTTCTAATAATCGAATCACCAACTATGACGGCCGACCTAACCCTTCCCTCCTGGGCAGTAGGCCTTGGGGAGATATCTGCAGTGCGAAAGGACAATGCATCACCTGGAGAGCAGGTCCTTGCTACAGGATCCTTTCCTGCTGCACCAGGTTGATGTTCTCCAATCATGAGACCTTCTTCCTCCATGGTAGCACCAGGGCTGCCAGTCTGAAGTTGGGAATTGGCTAGTATGTCCCTCTCTGTCTGCCTCAGCTCCTCCAGGTCTTTCACTCTAGCCTCCAGAGATCGGACTCATTCTCTGAGAGCCAGGATCTCTTTGCATCACATGCACATGTACAATTTCTCACCGGCATGTAAATAATCATACATGCGACACTCGATGCAAAAGACTGGGAAGCCCCCCTCTTGCTGTTGGACTGCTGCCTTCATCTCAAATTTGTTCAGTTCCTACTTAAGTTTTAGGTTGCTATGGGAGTAGGAATGTGTCTAATTAATGTCCTTTAAATGTATTAGTGAATTCACTATATGTCTAGTAGTGCTCTACAGGGGAATGATCAAACTCTCAATAAGGTTTTTTTGGTTTTTTTTTAAAGTGGCACCTGCCTATAAATTAAAGGATGAGCTAGGGGATGGTAGGTGAGGGGTGGGAGGGTTGGAAAATAAAAACAGTCTAATTTCTGTTAGCCAGAGTGACTCACTGCTCTCTTGATTAACAAATGTTGGTACCTAATCAAACCAAATCACACTACCTCAACACCTTTCCAAGGTGAGTAAATGAACTGAACTTTTCAACCTTTTTACTTAGGTATACACTGCTCCTAGCTTATTTCTAGTTTCTGGCTACTTTTTTCTGTTTTTGTTTTTAATATACAAACACTCTAACTACTGCTTACTAGCTGCCTTACTGACTTACTATTTAAAAATACAAACATTCTAACTTCTGTTTATTCGCTGCCTTACTGACTATTAAACGCACAAACACACAAACACACTAAATAATATTCCCAAATAGTTAACTTTGCCCCAATACTTTTAAAAAAGACAATGTCCCAAGCAAAAACTTACTGATTCCTTTCAGCCACCAGCAAGGTGATCCTCTCCTCTTAGTGGAAATGCAATAGAGGTAGTCCTAATAGATGAAACAGTATCTGCCAAACCTGCTTCCGTCGATTCATTCATCAAGGGAGGTAGCCGGACCAAACTCTCTGTGGCAGTTCATGCCCCTTGAGTCTCTTCCACTGAGTCAATGCTGACACTGCACCAGCAAGATGGAGGAAACAAGGCCAGATGGAGAAAGAATTATCCAAGGACCCGGACGCTCCCAATGAAGCTTCTACCGAAGCAACAGATCCAGCAGAAGGGCGCAGGGTGGAACAGTGGTCGGGGCTAAAAGAAACATCTGCCACCAATGGGCTGGCGTCCCCAGATCCAGCTAAGCCGGCTTCGATCACTGGACTATGGGTAAATAGCGCTTTTAAAATCCATGTGGCTCACATGCAGCCCATATTACACATATATAGGCCTTTTAACACAAGCATGCAATGCTTTTAATATTCACCCCTTAGTGTGTTAAACAAATGTTGGGAATTGTGACTGATCCCCCACCCCCTCAAAAGATTTTAACAAAGTTGTGGGCTTATCAGTCTGAGGAACAGTTGCACCAACCCCTCTTTCTCCCCCCAACTGATTTCTGGGATCCCCCCTCCCCTCTGCAACCACAATCCAAAATTCTCCTGCCCTACCCAGAATACCTGAACCCCCCCCGGGCCACCGGGATTGCAGTCCAGTTGTACCTCTCTCGGTGGCTTCCAGCAATGCTAGAAGCACAAGTTACCAATATTGCTCTCAGAGTATTAACAACCAAGTGGCCGACCAGCCTGTCCGGCTGAGATTCTTCCTTTCTGGGTTTCTACCACTTTTTTGTGGCTGAGCATGTAAATTATCATATTTAAATCTTCTTGTCAATAGTTCTCCATCTTCTGCAAATTGGGCTGGGAAAATGACTTGCAGTCTTGCGGGATTTTGAAAACGGATCAGTTCTGAAACTTTAGTGTAAAGATGTACAATGTCCAGTAGATGGTGCACTCTGATAATAAGTTGTGCCTTTTTAGTAGCAGATATATAACTGGCATATTGTCCTAACATCTTTCCTGCTTTTTCATGCGGAATCCCCAGTTTTCACATGGTGAACAATAAATTACAAATTTCTAGATAATCGGTGCAAAGTTTGCTAAATACATGTGGAGGGTCTGGTAAAACGCTTACTCGCTACTCTGAATTATACCATGGCACACTGTTGTGCCTTCATACCTGATCAGGTGTTGCCACAGAAAAGTCACCACTGCTTGATGCTCAGGTCCAGGCCAGTACCTGGGCTCTGCTCTTAGTACCTCCCAGCAACAAGGGACACCAGCAATGGCTGTTAAGCATAGGAGCACCTTTCTGAGAACATGGGTAATCATACATGGCACGGGTGCCACTACATGGTGCACTAGTCCTCTAGTGTCAAAGGCTATGGTTTTAATGGATTTCTCTTTAATGTTGGAAGTTTAAAAGTTCATCTCTATATTTTACTGTAGGAGTGTTCTGGGTACATGTGGTCATCCTGAGGCTTCAAGAAGGGGATGGCTAGTAGGAGGAGACACATAGGTAACCCTTCATCTAAGGGGTTTATCTTTTGGGATTTTCCTAAAAGGTTAAAAGTCAGTGTTATTCCTTCTACTGGGAAAACTCCAGAGTGGTTTAAGGGACGGCCCTGGTAGGAATGTGGTATTGTGTCAGTGTCTTGTTTGGCTATGTGAATTTAAGAAGGATAAAAGGGAGTGTTTACTCATTGCCAGAGGCTGGTCACTGATAAAGGAGCTCATGGAATAAGAGTAACTGGAGGGTCTGGGTCACAAAGTGTGAAAGGAGAAACAAGGAATGCTTCACCCTGAAGTGCTGAGTGTGGATTGTGGAGGTGAAAGAAGAAACCAATGGTGGACTGAAATATCATCTGAGAGCTCCCACCAGTTTTCCTGAATGAAAGGAGATTTGGCAGAAGTGTGTCTGTAGCATACAGAGAGAGAAGAGGTTTTAAGCTTGGTGATTGTATTAAGGAGCTGTGTTAGGGGAGTTGGCTGGACCTAGGGGAAGGGGTCCCAGCTGGTTATTTCAGCACAGGGTCAGGACTAGCACTAGTCCAATGGACCAGGGGTGCTCCTGAAGTGGGATGTATAACATCTGAATACCTTCTGATGCATGAGTAAAATCTGTGTGACTTCTGTGAGAGAAGGGAGGATTTCATCCAGGATTCCCCCTTGAGTCCTAAAAAGGAGAGACTGTGTAAAGAGATTTGTGATTCGGAGATAAATCGGGACCCTCTAGGAACTGGGAGTAACCTGGAAGAACGTTCAGGGGAGGTGACCTGGAATCTGACAAGTTCTGGGAGTAGCCTAGGAGGTTTAAGGGTAACCTCTGAACTGTGTAAAACTTGGGAATTGATGTTCTGGAGAAATGACCCATTTGCTAAGGAAATGGACTGTGAAAAAGAACTGTGATTTGTTTTAAAATAAATTGTCTATTTTTTGGAGCACAAGGACAGAATGGACATTGGAGTTTATGGACTGGGCCCAGTTAGGTCCCTGCATAATATTCTGCCCCCCAGCCCACAATGCCTGGAGAGACTGGGATATACCCCATCCCAGATGAGTTACATCAATGCTCCCAGGGCTGGGAAGGTGGCCCTTGGGATCAGGGATTACACCTGCAGGCCTTTTCCTGGCTACAGCATGAGCCCCAGAGTTTAGAAATTATTAATGAGCCGCATACAGGGCACAGATAGCTGGGCCTTGCTTTGTGCAGTAAACACGTTACACAGCACCCCCTCAACTTCCCTGTCTTGAGCCTCATCTTATGAATCCTTCCAGCCTCTGCCCTATCCCCAGGCTGAGATGGGTAAAGCATGAGCACCAGATGTGACTTACTCTGAATGTTAGGAGTATCAGCAGTGAAGGAACTCTGGCAACCACGGGTGGTAGCCAAGGTAACTAACTGACTTGGCTTCCTAATCACATCGACTTTTCCCTTATCCTGCACTTGTATATTGAGGGAGCGGCTCCATTGTTATGGGTTCATATGTGTCTCCACTCCCCTCTGTCCCTTTCTGGTGGGACGTTCAGTGGGGTTGTGTGGCTAGCAATGCTTCCCTAGCTCTTCTTTTGACCATTTGAGTCCTCTCCATGTCCACACTGCCTGCTCCATGGAGGATGGTTTGCACACATTTTTTTTTTTTGTTAATGTAGGTGTGCCTTTAGCTTGAAAAGGCTGGCAAACACTGCTATATGCTATCATTCAAAGTTTTTTTTATACTATAGGTTAATCTTTGATTAATATTTTAAAAACAAATTGCCAAGTGTTGTAAGGATGAGTGTTGTGTTTTTCAGTAGATTATGCAAGTCAGGTAATTACTAATGCAGAAAAAGGCCAAAAAACCTGAAACAGGAGTATTCCTACGACCCCCCCCCCCCCCCCCGCCCCGTCCCTAAAGATGCCAGGCTGACCTGAATCTGAGCTTTCTCCCTCTTCACCCCCAAGCTCTGGAATTTTGACCCTGCAGAGGCCACTGATGTGCTAACCTTCTACCATATGATTACAACCTGGCTTTTTCACCAAGCTTGCCCTTCCTAGCCGGCCCATACCCCTGGGAAACTCAATGATCTATGGTACTGATCCCCTCCCCTAACCTCTCTCATGCCCTCTGCTCCACCCCCGACCCCCACAGTCACCGGCATTCATCCTAGTATGCTACACAGATACTCTGCACCGTGAATACTACATAAAACAAACTTATCTTGTAGAATATGTTCTACCCAGAACAATTTATTGTAATTTATTCATTTTTCTACACCCCTTTTTCACTCTAGATGCCCTGTCACCCCGATCCCAATCTATCACAATATCTACTCTATCTTCTCTACTGTATGGATGTAAACTAAGCGATAACCCTGTTCCTTGCTCTGAGTACCACAATAGAAAAGCAAGTTTATAAATCCTTGGAATACATAAATACATTAATAAAATAAGTACAGAGGATCCTTAGTTGCAAAAAGTGAAGAGAAAGCAAAATCATGACCCTAGTGGCATATGTAAGTGTTTAACCTGCTGAATTAGAACAATTTCACAATGAGCACTGGGGCTGTCAGAATGAATGGCAGATTGGATATTCTGAAATGTTAAATGCTCTAGCAGAAATGCAGGCAGCCATGCAGCCAGCTCTGTCTGCCAACCTGTGACGATAGAAGGAGCTAGCAGCTGGGTCTGCTGGGCAGGCTGCCAGTAGAGGAATAACTAGAAGTCCTAGTGGAAATGCAGGTGCTCACATAGCCAAGTCTGTGTAGCAGGCTACACAGGGGATTTAGGAGCCCTTAGACCGTTTGAGCAATGATCACAATGATACTGGTATCTATTATTACAAAGCTTAGTGGTTAGACATGGGAAGAGAGGTGCGCTGGGGGTGAAATAAGTAGTGAATCTTGCATGCTTGACTGATGAGAAGACAGAGTACAAATGAGAAAAATGACAAAAACTGTCATGGATAAGGAGAGATATTTTACACATGAACAGGAATAACTGGGCAGACTATAGGGACAGACTAGATGGACTAGCTGATATTTTTCTGCCATCATTTGATATGTTACTATCGGGGCAATTTTCAGCACTGCCTGCATAGTGGCAAAGTCTGCAGCTACCTTTACCGGTGAACTTTGTACCAATTCTCAAAGGGAAATTACAAGCTAGGGATGTGCATTCGTTTGAAACCAAACAGGACATGTCAATGAAATTTCCTATTCTGTTTCCTTTTAATTTTGAAAATAAAACAAAAGAAAAACAAAACTGTGTTAGTTTTCTTTGTTTTTTTTTAAAACAATTTTGGGCTCCTCTATGCCTCACCCTCATCCCTTTTGGCCCTTGTCAACCACGGGAGGGCTGCCCTCTGCCTCCAGCGGCACATCCGAAGCAGGAGGCAAGCCAATGTTCAGCTGCCATGGGAAGGCTGTCCCTGCCTCCTGTGGCAAAAGGAGAGGAGCCGGCTGCCTCTCAGGCTCTCCTGGAAAGGCAGGAAGGGCAGAGAGAGTTCTTCAGCAGCAACGGCAGAAGGAGGAGATTCCGGCCTCTGCACGCTTTGCGGCGGTGGAGGCTAAAGAAGTGGCCGGGAGCTTTGTGCAAGCTCCCGTCACGCTGAAAGAGATGCAGCCAGGCCCGGAGCGATCACGGTGGTGATGACATCGCCGCTGCCACCCTTAAAGGGTCTGGGGTCATGGTGGCACCATGGCAGCACAAAAGAAATAAATTAAAGAAAGGAAAACAAAAGTAAAAAATAAAATAAAGGCACCAGGGGCAAACGTGGGAGAGGGCCTTAAGGAAGCCCTGGCCGTGTGAACCACAACTCCCATCTCTCCCAGGGAGTTCCAGTCTGCACCAAGGCACACAGGAGAACATGGGCAGCATCAAGGGGCCATGGCAAAGCCCTGCTGCAGTGCTGTGGGAGGAAAGGAAAAGCCGGAAGGCAGCTTCAGTGCCACCATGGGAAAAAAAAAATATTTAAAATACAGAACTGGAGCTATTTGAGTGATGGGGTGCCCAGCATATGTCCCATCACCAGGGAAAGGGAATTTGGACACTTGTATGTGGCCAGAGAAAGCCCCAGTGTGTGCAGGGAAATCCAGTTCAGGGTTTATCTGCAGTTCATTGTTCTACCCTCCTTAGCACTCGGAAAGGAGGGAAATGTTACCCTGGCAACCAGGGTAGCTGGAGAAATAGCCTCCTGGCTTATGGGAATGAAATGGCTAATATAAGAACACCAGGGGAGTAAGGTGACTAGCCCCCCCTGAAGAGTTTGGGACAGCACAGCTAATTTAAAAAGTGGTAAAGATTAACTAGAAGTGGCTGGCATCTGTGCCATGGAGTGGGGAAGACTGGTGGTGAGCACAGGAATAATGTTTGTGAAAACTTTTGAATTGGCACTATTTTTGTGATGTCATCAGAACAAGGATCTGCTCCCTGGGGACAAAGAGATTTTGAAAAAAAAGAGCTAGAGAGAGGATGTGTGTGGCTGGTCAAGGGCAGAAGTGCAATTCACTGCCTCTGTCATACTCCAAGAAAATAGGGGAACTTGAAGGATCCAGCCACCAAATTAAGTGGGAAAAGCTAGGGGAATTATTATAAAAGCAGTACCAGTGTATGCATGAGGAAATTTGAAGAGGTATAAAAAGATTTTAACCAGGAAGTTACTCCTGGTTTCCTGTGCCAAGGTAAGGGGACATGACAATTAATTTTAAGGACCTAGACAGGAACACAGAATTATTTTACTTGCCCTTACTAGAGGGAAGAGTGGACATTTTGTGACAACAGATATTTACTGTTACCCTTATGAAGATGCAAGACAGGGGAGTTTTGCTTATTCTCATTTTTTTTTTTTTTTGCCTAAGGAGGAAATCAGTTCATTTAGCAACTGGACATCTTACTAGCAAACACCTAGCTTGCAGAAGATCCTTGATGACAGGGAGTTAGGCTCGCTTTTTGATTTTGTATGGTCAGGAAGTTGGTCATCTGACACCCCCCCCCCGGGGGGGGGGGTGTCAGATGACCTGGCAGGCACTTCTGGGGGGGGCCCAGAAGTGCCTGCCAGTACAAAATCCACTGCACCCGAGCTTCTACCTGAATGAAGGACCAGTGATAAATGTGCACACCTTCACCCAGGAAACACACATTAGATCTGACCAGACTAGCAACACCGAAAAGAAAAAACCCCACAAAAGAGAAAAAAGATGCTTACCTCAAGGGACTATGTAGATGAAGTTGATATAGAAGGGAAAAACAGTACAAAGGATCATTTTCTTAAAAGACCAGTTTGAAAGTATTTAGACTAAAGTTATTAAGTGTTGCAAATCATTTTGTACTAAAAGAGAAAAGGTTGAATTGGTTGAAATTTCTAATTATTGTTTAAGTATTTATAAAAGCATATAAAAGACCTTTCTTGAACTGTTGTTTGAAAAATAAATACTGATTAAAAAATCACAAGTATATATTATATGGTCTATTGCTAATTGTTCCTTTTAAAATTGTGTTTATTTCATTTTCCTAGTACAATAAAACTGTTACTGCAGGAATCACTTATTGCAGAGTGTTTGTTGATAATCTCCCTTCACAGGATGTTTTCCCACTTTATTCCTGCATTTCCTCCCTTCCTCTGGGAGATAGAGTGGATGGATCATACTTCACCACATGGAATCAGGAAGGAAAGAAGGCTTTTTCATGTGTGCTTCCTCAAGGGAACATCATGAGTCCCTATCTATTTTGACCCCCCTCCATCACCTAGCACAGTGGTCCCCAACCCTGTCCTAGGGGCCCACCAGCCAGTCGGGTTTTCAGGATATCCACAATGAATATGCATGAGAGAAAATGTGCGTGTTATGGAGGCAGTGCATGCAAATTTTCTCTTATGCATATTCATTGTGGATATCTTGAAAACCTGACTGGCTGTTGGGCCCCCAGGACACGGTTGGGGACCACTGACCTAGGACATCCAAGTGTGAGGGACTCCATCCTGAGGTGATTTATTTTCCCTTATTTGTCGGCTCCCCGGTCGCTTATGCTCTAGTGCTGCTATTTTTCAAAATGGCGCCAGTGACCCAAGGCTGGCTTGTTGCTGTACGGTTGCTGTAGGGAAAATTCTCTGCTACAAAGCCACGGGAAAGTAGCCAGGTCCTAAAGAATGGGGTCATCACTCAAAACAGGCCATCAGTTTTATGCAACAATTGGAAAAGCTTTGTATTGGGAGTGATGGACTCCTTCACCATAAGCGAAGCTTATCCTGACAGTTGGTCCTGTTAAAGAAGTTCCATGCTTCTTATCCATAACGCACTTCTATCTTTTGTGTGAATATATGCTGTTTGTCAAGAACTGAAGGATTCCCTGTGATCACCGTTAGTGCCCCTGATGAGGATTTACACAAAACACTTTGTGCTATGGTGATATAGGTTAAAATGGACTCTCCTTTGAATTGAAGAATATATTTTAATAAAAAAAGTGCTAACTTTTTTGGTGATTTTTTTTAAATCACTTTTAAGCAAATATATTGGAAGTTCTTTGTTATGAGGGTCTCTCTAATTTAAAATCTGTTATGAACATCATTGTCCTGGGGTAATATGAATTGTTTTCATATTACCTTAGTGATATAGACTTTTCTTACATTTAAAAGGGAAGTAACCAATTGGACAAATTGTGAATTCAGGAGGAGTGTGGGGATCCCCAAGACCTCAAGGTATTTTCTAATACTGTATTATAATATATGAGATCTTAGTAGTGAAGATGTGATCTTACAACATTAAATAAGATCTGTGCCTATAAGACCCAGAGATTTAAAGGTGAACACTCCCAAGGCACTTTGCAATTCCTGGGGATCCTGATGCTGTTGCAACTACTGATATGAATCTTTGCTTATGTTCTAGCTGTGTTACAGCGTTCAGCAGCTTTACAATGGAACAAATAAAAGCAGGTTCAAACTTCACTTCTGGTAACACTGGTTGTCTTGAAGCTGGGAGCTTAATTTATAATTCATAGTTCAAGAGCTTTCTTATCCAAGCCACCACACTCCTAGTGAGGCCACATTCTGTGGCCTCATGCTGTGGCCAAGATGGCAAGACTCCGCTTCCTTTAGAAGCTTATCCAATGTTTTATAAGCTAGAAGGTATTTGCTCTTTGTCCTTCCCCTAGGCTATAAATAATATATTAGCATGGGCTCCCATCCCCACTCATCCTGAAAATAAAGATATAAATCCCATCAAGTATGTGTGTGTGTGAGTGCGTGCGTGATTATGCGTGTACAAGCTGGTGAAAGAGGAAATGAGATGAGAAGAGGAATCCATGCTTATGAAGTATAACTGTGTCAAGTTATCAATCCCCATGTTTTTGTCTTTTTCTCCTTCATAGTTCTTTATCTTATCCCTTTCTTCTGAATAGTTTACATAAGCAGCTGTAGAAATCCTCTCTGACCAGAGGGCTACAAAGGCATCTTATCTAAGATATACCCGCAGGGCCACACTCATTGGCCAGCAGGGACTGCCATTGTAGAAGCAACCTTCCTCCCTTCTCTTCCAGAGCCTCAGCGTACCACCAGCTTGCCCCAACAAATAGGGATCTGAACCCATATCTTCCGAGTTGCAATGAATGCAGAGTGCTACAGCCTGAGGCAAATGGTTCACCCAAGACAGCGTGACTAAAACTAAATGAAGTTTCCAATAACATTTTTGTAAAAGAACAGCTTTATTTTATTAAACCTACATAGTACAAAAGAGATCAAATTAAAAAGGAACTACATTTTGTCACAAAACAAGGGAAAACATTTATGGAAACAACTATATTTTTTTGTGGTTTCAGATCTTGGTTTTATAAGAATTTTATTAAATATAGCAAACACAAAATGATTCTAGAAGACAACTTCAGAAATTTAAATCCTTCAGATCTGAACAGCATGATAATAAAATGATTTATGGAGATCAGTCAATGTAATGCTAGTCTAACCTTTTTTGAAATACTGAGGAGAATTAACATTCATGCTTCATGCTTCCAGCTGGTGTCAGTCATGCATCACTTTCATGTGCAATGAGGTGCTTTAGTTAAAATGGAATAAAACATTTTTCATCTGTGATTGAGAATCAGTATACTCCACAGTTTATCATTTTAGTAAAAAGTACAATATCATCTATCCACGATATCTAATCCTTCCATCTCTTGTGTTTTACCTGTTCTACTCAATCTGTATGTTAATAAGGAAATTATCATTCCTGTGTGGATGCAATCTTTGGACACTTCCCATTGCTGTACTGACGAGGTTAAGGTTTCTTTTCCAGTATAAAAAAAGTATAGTTGGACTGAGTTAAAATAATAAGATAAAGAATTGTCTGCATGCAGCTGTTGCAGTCAGCACTGCCAAAATGACTGCTGAGAACATGATGTCAGTGCCAGCAGGAACAACAAAACCCAGCATGGGTTAGGGAATCCCCCTTCCTATGGTGCTAGAGAAGCCAACTATGGTGTAGGCTGGCTGATCCCACAATTCCTTGGGCCAGAGCCCCTTCCTGTGATGCCTTCGGGGAAAGACAAGACTTGATGAGATCTTAGGGATCCCCCTTCCCCATGATGAAAGCAATAAGTGCTACAGGATCCTTTCCCTATAGAGCTAGAGAAGCCAAGACCTGGAGGTGTGCATTATTATGTACAAGAAAACATTCTTAGTTATGAATTTATTAGGAAACTTTAAAGATGTGTATCTCTCAACTACTGAGACATAAATTAATTTTTGTGATTTATGCAATTGTATTGCAGGCATTCTAATATGTGAGAATGATGCTATTAATCTAAAGAGATTGTCATGTTCATGGACCCTTGGGCTGAGGTGAGTGCAGGTTCTCACCCTCAGCAGGCGAAGCAGAGACCGGTCAGGAGCTTCACCTTTAGCAACCCACGTTCCCCTTGGGTTGAACCTTTTGGGTGCCAGGCCTGGCAGAACTTAGGCGAGGGTCTCTGCTGAAGACAGGAGATATAGTCCACAGCCAAGCCAAGGTTGTAGGCTGGGAGCGAATGGGCATAGCCGTGGTTCAGGTAAGAGTCAAGGGCAGACAGTGATCAGGCGTATCCTGGGTCCAGACAAGGGTCAAACCAGGTGTCCGTCCTATGGAGAGAAAAAGGGTCTGAGGCAGACAGGCAAGGCAGGTTGGGCAGACAAGGAATGGAGCAGGCAGAGATAAAAAAACTGGAACAGCTGAGATGAAGGCAGGGATCAGGCTGAGGAGCAATACACACTACTTTCAGCTAGACTTGTTGCTGAAGTGAATTGCTTCTGGGGAGCTGCCCCTATATTGGGTAGTGGCAGTGACATCATCACTAGGGTCCATGGGGACCTTCCTGCCATGGTCCCTTTAAATGAGAAGAGGTCACAGGTAAGCATGCCTAAGGAAAGGTGCGGTGCATTGCTGTCGGCAGCGTCCTGCTGCGCAGTGTCTGGCAATGTGCTGGTTGCGGTTTGCCATGATAGGGAGCAGCTTGGCCAGTCCAGTGCCTGCCTGAGGTAAGGGCGCTGGTTTGCGGGGTTAGCCCGCAGACTGCCAAATGCAACAGAGATGAATTACAGTGATGGTTGCTTAAGAAATATTTTGATGGGGCATTGGGCTTAGTGGATGAAAGTGAAGCCATCTGTCAGCAAAAGAAGAGTGGCACATTTTTATTTGAATAGCTCACTCACTCCTGTCTATCCTATGTCCCTCTCTCACCTCATACCCTGTGCCCCTTATTTTCTCCCTGTCCTATGCCTCTCCCTTACTTCTCTCTCTGTGCCCTTCATGCAACCTTAACATTGTTCTCTGCTTCAACGGTGGGGGGAAAAAAGGCAAAAAAGGGAATTGGAATCAGATGACAGCCAACACCGGGCCCCGACATTTATGGTCTGGGATGTGGATATGCAGACTTTAGAGAAAAAGCACAGGACTGCTTCTATGGCCAAGTCCAAAAGCAAAACACATTTATTTATTATACAAAGGCTTATATTCCGTGCCTTTCACTCATAGATTGTTCGGTGCGGATTACAACAAGCAGCATTGTCTGAATTATCAAGAAGACTGCTCACTCCATAAAAAATGTTGCTAGCAATAATTTTGTTATGAGTTTGATAGTTGCTTGGTTTTGATTGTTAATATTACTACCCTTAAAGTAAGGCTTGGGGGCAACCTGCACAGAGCGGCAGCTACTGCCTTAAGAAACTTGCTGGGCAGACTGGATGGACCATTTGGTCTTTTTCTGCCATTGCTACTATGTTACAGTGTTTTTCACATATTTCAACTTCCAGGGACCCCACTTACACTTTCATTAACTTGTGCATTTCATTCTTTGCTGCCAACCTTGTGACCCCATACTCACTGCCCTCCAGCTTATACCCCTCATATCCACTTTTTTTGTTCCTCTTGTGCGTTCCCCTCTCCATGTACACCATGAGAAAGTAAGTGACAAAGCACTATAGCCCACACAGCCTACCTTGTTTGTGGTGTCAGTGGTTGCAATAAGTCTCTGAGTCACTATGTGGCAGAATGCAGGGCCTAGCTCAGTAGAAGAAAGCTAGAGTCCTAGAGTTATCTGCTTTGACCTCTCTGTGATCCCCGAGCCACTGCATGGAAGAATGCAGGGCCCAGCAGCAGGAGGTGATGATCCTATTCTGACTCTCCTCTTACCTTTTTGTCTCTTATTCTGACTCTGCCCCATGGCAATTACAGATGGTTTGAGAGCCTTACATATGTGAGGAAGTGTTTCAGCCAGGACTAGAATCAGCAATCTCTAGGTCTGGAGACAGCAGTTCTACAGATCAACCAAAAGGAGGCCTCCCATGGTGCTCAAAACCAGTTCTCAAGATCCTCTTAGCCAGTTGGGATTTTCATGATCCCTGTCTGGAATGTAAGCAAACACCCAGTTTAAACTTTCTTCTTGGATATTATTAAGACCATATGAGACTCAAATTCATTTTGTTTCCTGTTCGTTTTAATGTTTTTGTTATCGAGCTTATTATGAATGTACATTTTGTCCCCTACCCTTAACTACGGAAGAGTAGGTGACAAATATTTTAAATAAAAAAATTAGGAAAATAAATCTAAATATATCTCAAGGGTTGAAGTAGCTCTCTTTTCTGAGCTCTTGTTATCTTTCATCAATAAAGGGGATTTGTACTAACTTTCAACGTCACTATGACATATGCAGATAAACTTTTTATTAATAATTCACAACAGCGCAGGCACTATTGTCATCCAGCCTACTGCTGCTCTGCTTCCTCTTCATTCTTTTTCAGATCAAAGTATCACACAAGCACTGTCAAAAGCTACTAACGCTACTACTTATTTCTACAGAGCTATTAGATGTACTCAGTACTGTACAAATACACATAAGAGACAGTCTCTCCTCCATACAGCTTACAATCTAGGCAAGACAAACATATAAGTCAAAGGAAACTTTGGGAATTTTGAAGTCAATATTTGTATGGAGCTTGAAGTTAGCTGGATCAATATTTGTGGGGAACTGTAAGCTAACTATAGCCAGGATATTCAGCAGGACATAACCGTGTAAGTCTCTCACTGAATATATAACTAGGTAAATGTAGCCATTAGTTACTTTACCTGGTGACTGTAGGTCAACGTTGGCAGCAACATGATTTACCCTGGCATGTTTAGGTGGGTAGCGCTCAACATCAGCGCACCCTAGATAGCTTAAGCCCCGCCCCCCTGAAGCCCTGATGCTATCTTGTTTTGCTCAGGTAAGTTTAGCTGACTAATGATTTAACAACTTAAAGCATATCAATTTGTTTGCAGGGTTTGTCAGGCCACCCTACTAACTATTGCCTCTTCTCTCACCTCCCCTTTTCCATCCAAACATGCTTGAATCTGCTGTTTTATTCTATGCTGCTGACTTTGACTTTCTTTTCATTTCATGCTGTTCTAGACTTCCTCCAGTCTGGCTTTTGCCCATTATATTCCACAGAAACTGCTCTCGCTCCAAAAGCACCAGTGACTCTTTGTTGTCAAGTCCAAGGTACTTAATTTGATCCTCATTCTCCTGGATTTATATGCTGCTTTGACACCCATGATTTATTTATTTTAAAATCATTATAGCTTGCTGCCTCCAAATACTCATTTCGGTGCAAGTGACAGAGAATGTACATACATAGTATTACAATAAGAAAAAAATCAGCAAACCATGTACAATACATTACAAAACATAAAAGCAAAATAAAATATCAAATAATATATAATGCAACCTTAAATAGCAGGGCTTTAAGCTCTTTCCAGAACACTTTCAGATCAGTTTGCATTCTTAATTTTTCAGGAAGTGAGTTCCACAAAGTTGGTGCTTTAAATATAAAAGCCCTTTTTTCAAGTTAACTGCCTACGGAATTCTTGAGTAGGGGATATCAGTAATAAATGTATCCCAGTGGACTTCAGAAAACATGCAGGTACCTACCAATTTAATCTGTCAGCAACAATACATGTAGAATTGGACTTTAACAATTTGCGAATCATTGTCAGTAAACTGAACTGTGAAAAATATTTTATTGGCAGTCAATGCAAATTTATTATTACAGGAATGATGTGGTCTCCCATTCTGGATCCATTTAACACTCATTCTGTGGCATGTGTAGGATGCAAAAACATTTTTCAGGAAGTCTGTTTACATTAATGACTGCAATACTGTACTAAACACAATCTATGGGTAGTATTGCTTTTAAAGGCATTAATAACTTTAATTTATAAAATGCGGTTTTTGTCACCTGTTCAGCATGTAATTTCATGGTCAATATAGAATCTATATAAAGCCATGATTTCTTGCTTCATTTAAAACAAAACAGTCCATAAAAAAAATATGGAGCTAATATCAACCATCAATAGGTTTTTTCTAACCCATAACAATCAAGTTTTAAAAACTAGACCTTGATCATATAGCTATCAAATACTGTTGAAAAATGTGAGAATTCTCCCATTACTATCACAGGGGATATACAATTGTATATCATCTGCATAGATGTAATATATTACTCCTAAATTTTTTAAAAACTGATGCAATATGAAGACAGGAAAACATTGAAGTGTATAGAGGAGAACACAGATCCCTGAGGGACACTTCTGGGAGGAGGCAGAATTGCCTATCCTCACTGTAGCTTTCTATTAGATAAAAAGGATTCAAACCATTGCAGTGCTTTACCCTTTATCCCAAAATGTCTTAACTAAACTATCAACAAGTCGTGTTTTACTATGTTGATAGCTGATGCATGGTCAGCTGTAACAGCATGTCAACTATACCTCTCTCAAATGTACAATATAAATCATCCATGAAAGATAGCAGCAATAACTCTGTGTTATGACACTTTTGGACAATGAAACTGATGGTCAACCAAAGCTGTATGTTCCTCTAAATACTCCTCTAGCTATAAAAGAAACACATTTTTGAAGAACCTTTGCTAATGTAGGAAGATTTGATATGGAGTGAAAATTTGTAATATCATCTGGTCAGGCCGTACAGTTTGCCATTTTGAAGGCTTCAGGTACTGACCCTTCTGTCAATCATTTGTTTACTATTAATGTCGTTATTTTTATTTATTTATTTAACAGGTTTTATTGACCGTCGTTTAGTTAAAACTTTCACAACGTTTACAAATTTTAAGAAAATAAATACATCATTTTGGGTAATAACAACATTAAAATACATAAAATACAAATACAATCTTAAAACAGGGTTATTATCAATAAGAATAAAACAGGTAAAAGATAAAACAGGTAAGATAAAAGCACTAAAACTGTATTCATGCACTATTATTCATCTATACTGTATGCCCTTTTAAATAACCATGTTTTCAGGTTTCGCTTAAATATCTTAAAATCTGGACTGTAAGTCTTAGTTCAGTTGGCATTTCGTTCCAGTGTTTAGGGCCCGCTAATGATACAGCTCTCTCATGAACTGATGTTAATTTGGCTGTGTTGACTGAGGAATGGACAATAAACCCTTATTTGCTGATCTTAAGTTTCTTTGCGGCGTATGAAGACGTATTGCAGCTTTCAGCAATCGTTGTTTTCTCCAAAGATCACTTTATGTAAATTACATAAGGTCTTAACTGTATACATGATTTCTATTGGAAGCCAAGGTAGTGCCATTAATACCGGTGTTTATATGTTCATCTCTTCTTTTTCCCATTAATACTCTTGCTGCACTGTTCTGCAGCAATTGTAGTGACCTGAGTGTTGATGCCGGGAGCCCCAAAAGCAAAGTATTGCAGTATCAGTAGGGATGTGAATCGTTTTAGGACGATTAAAATTATCGTCCGATAATTTTAATATCGTCTTAAACCGTTATGGAACACAATACAATAGAGATTCTAACGATTTATCGTTATAAATCGTTAGAATCGTGAGCCGGCACACTAAAACCCCCTAAAACCCACCCCCGACCCTTTAAATTAAATCCCCCACCCTCCCGAAACCCCCCCCAAATGAGTTAAATACCCTGCGGGTCCAGCGGCTGTCCGGAACGGCAGCGGTCCGGAACGGGCTCCTGCTCCTGAATCTTGTTGTCTTCAGCCGGCGCCATTTTCCAAAATGGCGCCGAAAAATGGCGGCGGCCATAGACGAACACGATTGGACGGCAGGAGGTCCTTCCGGACCCCCGCTGGACTTTTGGCAAGTCTCGTGGGGGTCAGGAGGCCCCCCACAAGCTGGCCAAAAGTTCCTGGAGGTCCAGCGGGGGTCAGGGAGCGATTTCCCGCCGCGAATCGTTTTCGTACGGAAAATGGCGCCGGCAGGAGATCGACTGCAGGAGGTCGTTCAGCGAGGCGCCAGAACCCTCGCTGAACGACCTCCTGCAGTCGATCTCCTGCCGGCGCCATTTTCCGTACGAAAACGATTCGCGGCGGGAAATCGCTCCCTGACCCCCGCTGGACCTCCAGGAACTTTTGGCCAGCTTGTGGGGGGCCTCCTGACCCCCACGAGACTTGCCAAAAGTCCAGCGGGGGTCCGGAAGGACCTCCTGCCATCCAATCGTGTTCGTCTATGGCCGCCGCCATTTTTCGGCGCCATTTTGGAAAATGGCGCCGGCTGAAGACAACAAGATTCAGGAGCAGGAGCCCGTTCCGGACCGCTGCCGTTCCGGACCGCCGCTGGACCCGCAGGTTATTTAACTCATTTGGGGGGGGTTCGGGAGGGTGGGGGATTTAATTTAAAGGGTCGGGGGTGGGTTTTAGGGGGTTTTAATGTGCCGGTTTTGCGATTTTTAGATTTTTAGATTTTTCACGATTTTTCACGATATTTTACCCCCCCAAACGGCAACAATACGATTCCCTCCCCCTCCCAGCCAAAATCGATCGTTAAGACGATCGAGGACACGATTCACATCCCTAGTAATCAGTACCAGCGAAAAATTAAAGATTGTAAAATTGTCCTAAAATCATTTTGTTTTAAAAATGGTTTTAGTCTGTACAAAATGAGATTACAACAAGAGGAACGTTGCTAATATCTTTTGCATTGGAATATAATAGAAATTTAGATCTTCCAGTTTAGTTAACATGGCCTCATTTTCAGATTTATGAAGGGAGAGCGAGGTTTGGACATCATTAATCCTCACTGCCTGTGCTTCCAGCCGGATCACATTCATCAACTCTCCTCTATCTCTGCCATATCCTCTTTCAGAGCGGCTATGTGATTGGGAGGTCTTTTTTATTTTCCTTCATTTCGCGTCTGATATCGCCAAACCACTGGCGAAATTCCGCTCTCGTCGGCATGGAATCAGACAAAGCCACCCCTCCCTCTGCAACTCCACCTTCCTCAATCTTTGGCTCACCGGAGGTCGCGGCTTCCATCTCATCAGCGGGCCCCTCATCGAGCGATGCCGTTTTGGCGTAGGAGAACTGTCGGAGGTCAGTTCCTTTCTTCTTTTGTGCCATGCTGCTATTTCTGGTACCGTTTCGCCGACAGTAGGGCTGTGTTAGTTGCCTGAATGGAAAGGTTTTTCAGTGATTAATGGTTTGGGATCGGTGGGAGCTCTGGTTCATGCGGCCATTTTGTTCCGCGGCTAGAGCGCCCCCCGGGGTGAGGATTTTTTTAGCAAAATTGTTTAAAGTAGAGGCTGGGGGAGACCAGCATCAGTTACCGTGGGATAATTTTAAATTATATTGGGGCAGGAGAGGGCTGCTTGGTCATGCCACAAGTTTTATATTGGTTAGTACAACATTTTTTATTCAAACTGGGAGGTAGGAATAGGGGGAATAGCCACTGCTTGGCCACTAAGTTTTAATTTTCAAATATTCAGTAAGCCAGTGAGCGCAAAATTACCCGGTTAACTTTATCTGGGTAACTTTATGCAAGTATATTCAGCGGTTCTTGAAAAGTGCCACTGAATATTCGGATAAAGTTATCTGGGTAACTTTATCTGGATAACGTTTCTGCTCACCTACTTTCTGTTAACATTAACATTAACAAATTTAGAAGCAAATGTACTAACCTGCAAATCTACTCACAGACATGAGCAGGTACCAAGAGACAATTTTCTTGCAATCCTGGCTTTTTAAATATTATTCAAATAAGATTCATGGCAGTTCTTTTGTGGTAATATTTGTATGAAATCACTGATTGTATTGCAAAAAAACTTGATCTTCTCTGTATAAATTTGCTATGCACAAATTTGCATGATATTTCAGCTCAATAGAAAATTTGCATAATTTTGCAAAATTACACACCCAAAAATGGCAAATAGTACATAATATTGTAAAATGTGATTATGCAAGAGACCTCCTGTTTTTCTGTGTGCTATCTTCTCAGTGACATTGACAATTAAGAAACTTTTTTGTTATAGAAAGGGTTTAAAAAGCTTCAGAAACATGTGCTTACAGTCTTGGACAGGAGAAGAGTGCAGGATAAAGCCTGTCTGGCAGTTTCTGCCAGATCCTAACATGTTTGGACAAGGAGATTTCCTGAATCATACAGGATTAGTTTATCAAAAAGTCTTAATTACATATTTAAAACATCAAAAGTCTCCCAGAAAATTGTTTTATGAATCTACCTGGCTTTGGGAAAAGACTTTGCAGAGCAGATTGGCATGCCACATGATCCATAATCATCCTCAATAAAACTGAAGCTTTCCAATGGTTAATCTCCTTAGTGTAAAATTTGTCTTGAATTCAGTGCTCATACAAGATACTGAGTTGATAGCATCACAAATCAAAATCTGTATTTATCCATTAGAAGTGCATTTTATAACTTCATTTCTTTTTTTTATTTTACTGCAGTATTGTATTATTAATGATGCTTTATTTTTATTTTTTATTCATTTTAAAGAAGATTATTACAAGAAATATCTTGTACAAAAAAAAAAAAGAGTAGGCAAGATAACAATAAGATATGGGGTAGATTTTTAAAAAAAGCGCGTTCGCGTACTTTTGTTGGCGCACCAGGCGCCAACAAAAGTACGCTGGATTTTATAAGATACGCGCGTAGCCGCGCGTATCTTATAAAATCCTGGATCGGCGCACGCAAGGCTGCCGATTTTGGGCAGCCGGCGCGCGCCGAGCCGCGCAGCCTGCCTCCGTTCCCTCCGAGGCCGCTCCGAAATCGGAGCGGCCTCGGAGGGAACTTTCTTTCGCCCTCCCCTCACCTTCCCCCCCCTTCCCCTCCCTCACCCCCCCCCCGGCCCTATCTAACCCCCCCCTACCTTTATCCATGGATTTACGCCTCCCGGAGGGAGACGTAAATCCACGCGCGCCGAGACCCGACCCGGGGACGGTTCTGGAGGGCGAGGCCACGCCCCCAGAACGCCCCGGGCCGAAACCACGCCCCCGGGTCCGCCCCCAAAATGCCGCATCCCGCCCCCAAAACGCTGCGTCATTCGGCCCCGTCCCTGACACGCCCCCTTCAGAAAACCCCGGGACCTACGCGCGTCCCGGGGCTCTGCGTGCGCCGGCGGCCTATGCAAAATAGGCGCGCCGGTGCGCAAGGCCCTGCTCACGTAAATCCGGGCGGATTTACGCGAGCAGGGCTTTTACAATCTGCCCGTATATGTTTCAAAAGGAAATTTAATATCTACTCTTCCTACAGTAGTCCACAATACTCATGACTGGTCTAAGTTCTATATATTATTTTAAGGAAAAACACTTAATCAATATTTCAATCTTATCAAAGCAGGATGTACAACAATCTATTCCAATTAGAGTTACCTATACATTATATCTGAGTAATTAACCATCTACATCTCCTTATTGATTGGTATCTTATCACTTAAGAACATAGATAATTGCGAAGGAGAAAAGAATACATAGGAAACATCTTTATACTTTATGCAACACTTGCATGGATATTTCAATAAAAACAAACCCCCTATCTGTAACACCTTCAATCTTAATAATAAAAATTGACGCCTCCTTTTTTGCGTTTGTTTCGATACATCTGGGTATACCCTAACTTTCAAGTTATAAAATTCGACAAGACGATGTTTAAAAAACATCCTTAAAACCCAATCCTGGTCGGGTTCTAAGGCAAAAGTTACAATTATAGTTGCTGCTTTCACTAACTCTGAATCAGATGTTTCCAAAATTTGAGAGATATCCAAACTAGCAGAAATTTTATCCATAACTTGTTGCCCCTCTTGGTTCGAATTCTACTGTTTTTTATATGGAAATATATAATAAGCATTAACCAAAGGGGGAATCAGTTCTTCAGATATTTTATATACTTCAGTAAGATATTTTTTGAACATCTCTTTAGGTGTCAAATGAGGAAGTTTAGGAAAATTAATAAATCTTAAATTTTTCTTCCTATTTGCATTCTCTAAATGTTCAATTTTTGTTTGTAAGATCTTATTTTCCAATATTAATGAATCCTGAACTGGCTTCCACTTTACACAATCCATCTTAACTTTCTCAATTTCTCTTTTTGTATCTAATTTGAATTTCTCCAAATCAGATACTTTTTCCTGAATTTTATTAACTTTATTCACAACAGGGTTCAGTTGTATCGCAATAGCAGATCCCAAGTTTGTTATTGCTTCCCAGATTATGTCTAACGTTACTGTATTAGGTTTTTCCAAAACAGGGGGATTGAATTCATTCAACAAAGATTGTTCCTGAGGTAGATAGTTATCTTCTCCTAATGACAGGTTGGCTATCCCCTCAACAGGGGAAATCCTCCTCAGGTTAACTGGCCCTGCTCGTGGGAAAATCACAGCGACTTCCGCCTGATTTCCCTCCGCCCGTAGTCCCTGGTCCCTAGAGGATGCTGGATTAGCCGGTGGTTTCTCTAAAAATTGGGAGAGTGAAATTGATAGGTCTGGTGGAATAGACGATTGTAATCTTTCGTCTTCCACAAGCGACCCCTCCAATTTAACTATTCGTTGTACATGGGAATCCATAGGCCCGGATACGGGAACAATTGGAGGGTTGGCAGGGTCCAGCCTCTAGGGATGTGAATCGTTTTTCAACGATTAAAATTATCGTCCGATAATGTTTATTCGTCTTAAATCGTTATAGAACACGATATAGAAATTCTAACGATTTATCGTTAAAATCGTTAAATCGTGTTAGTGCGCACTAACTCGAGTTAGTGCGCACTAACTCCCCGTTAGTGCGCACTAACTCGATTAGTGCGCACTAACTGAAAATGATACAAATAAACACTTCCAGGTCACTGAAGGTCAGTTAGGAATGAATATGTGTTCCTATTGGCTGGCTGCCCTTTATCTATTGATATTACCAAGGTTACCACTGAGGTGATGGTTGGGGGGATGGGAAATGGAACTGGAAACTAACGAACACCAACAGAAAATGAAACAAAGTGTTCACACTTCCCAGGTCAGTAAAGGTCACTTAGGAATGAATATGTATGTATGTATTCCTATTGGCTGGCTGTGCTCTTATCTATTGATGTTACCAATATGGTTGGGGGGATGTGAAATGGAAACAGTTGGAAGCTTGACAAAAAAAGTAATGTAATGATCAGCACTCACGTGACTAGAACTTGTTTGTTTATTTTTTGTTAGCAGGCACCTGAAATGCTAGTGCATGTTGAATTTGCCAATCACTGTGCATTTTAGAAAGGTGGTCCTGGCTGGAACTGTACACAGTTCAAATATGTAATTGATTGTTGGTAAGTGTATTTTTTAAGTAGCCACACTGGCACCAGTATGTTTACTTTTCCTCCTACTTAACTCACTAGCTCAGCTTTGTAAGAAGGGCTTCTCTGCTTGTGTGTTGTTTTGTTTGGTGTGAGGAGAGCAGAAACATCAGATCTTTATTCAATCTACTACAGTCATCTCTTACAGTGCCCTATCCCTATTAATACCAGGAGTGTTGTAATCTTCCTGCACACAGTGCCCTAACCCTGATACCAGTCTGAGACAGCTCCCTCCCTGCATTACTAGTGAGAGGCTGGCTTCACAGACAGGGGGAGCTGCCTGACCCTCACTCCTGACTTCCCCCATGTCCCAGCTAGTGAATGGTGTGTGGGTGAGGGGGGGGGGGAGGATGGTGAAGTCTGAGACAGCTCCCTCCCTGCATTACTAGTGAGAGGCTGGCTTCACAGACAGGGGGGAGCTGCCTGACCCTCACTCCTGACTTCCCCCATGTCCCAGCTAGTGAATGGTGTGTGGGTGAGGGGGGGGGGGAGGATGGTGAAGTCTGAGACAGCTCCCTCCCTGCATTACTAGTGAGAGGCTGGCTTCGCGACAGGGGGGAGCTGCCTGACCCTCACTCCTGACTTCCCCCATGTCCCAGCTAGTGAATGGTGTGTGGGTGAGGGGGGGGGGGGAGGATGGTGAAGTCTGAGACAGCTCCCTCCCTGCATTACTAGTGAGAGGCTGGCTTCACAGACAGGGGGGAGCTGCCTGACCCTCACTCCTGACTTCCCCCATGTCCCAGCTAGTGAATGGTGTGTGGGTAAGGGGGGGGGGGGGGGGGGTGGTGAAGTCTGAGACAGCTCCCTCCCTGCATTACTAGTGAGAGGCTGGCTTCACAGACAGGGGGGAGCTGCCTGACCCTCACTCCTCCGGGGTATTGTGATCTTCCTGCACACAGTGCCCTATCCCTGATACCAGGGGTGTTGTGATCTTCCTGCATGCAGTGCCCTATCCCTATTAATACCAGGAGTGTTGTGATCTTCCTGCATGCAGTGCCCTATCCCTATTAATACCAGGAGTGTTGTGATCTTCCTGCATGCAGTGCCCTATCCCTGATATCGGGATGTGTGCAAGAAGATCACAACACCCCCGGTATGAGGAATAGGGCACTGTGTGCAGGAAGATCACAACACCCCCAGTATCAGGAATAGGGCACTGTGTGCAGGAAGATCACAACACCCCTGGTATTAGGGATAGGGCACTGTGTGCAGGAAGATCACAACACTCCTGGTATTAATAGGGATAGGGCACTGTGTGCAGGAAGATCACAATACCCCTGGTATCAGGGTTAGGGCACAAGTTCTAGTCACATTGACTGATCACATTACTTGTTTTGTCAAGCTACCAACTGTTTCCATTTCCCATCCCCCATATACTGTCAGTAGGAAACTTGGTAACATGAATAAATAAGAGGGCAGCCAATAGGAATACATATTCATTCCTAAACTGACCTTAACTGACCTGAAAAGTGTCAAATTGTATCATTTTCAGTTAGTGCGCACTAACTCCCAGTTAGTGCGCACTAACTCCCGTTAGTGCGCACTAACTCGAGTTAGTGCGCACTAATCGGAAAAAACGATTTTTAACGATTTTTTAACTAAAAAATCGTGCCTAAGACGATTTCTTGCCCTGCCACACGATTTCTATCGTTAAGACGATATGGAAAACGATTCACATCCCTACCAGCCTCTCCTTTGCTCTATGTTTACGAGCAGTATGAGGCATTATATCTTATACAAATAAACACACTTATGTCCCCACCCTGCTTTAGTTGCAATCTTAGATCAGTCCCACTCACAATGGAGACCCTCAAAGAACTAAGTTATAATTAATCGTTAAGACAAGCCTTTGAAATACCTTAAATAATTTAATGTCCCACTTCTTCAAAACAAAGCCGCGTGCCCCTTTGGCGCACGTGGCTTAGGCAGCGCGCCGGCGGCAGCTGCGTGCCGCAACTGAGCCGGTGTTTAAAGGCTCCCAAAACTCCGTCTATGACATCAGGTAACTTCCGGTTCAGACCCCGTCGAGGCTGGGCCTATGGTCTCCTACTCCGGTAGGCCCCCCGGAATCTTTCTCTCACAGTTCTTTTGCAAAGCTCCAGAGTCCGCCGCAACTGAGCCGGGTTTAAAGGCTCCCAACACTCCGTCTATGATGTCAGGTAACTTCCGGTTCGGACCCCGTCGAGGCTGGGCCTATGGTCTCCTACCTCCGGTAGGCCCCCCCGGAATCTTTCTCACTTACAGTTCTTTGCGAAGCTCCAGAGTCTGCCACAACTGAGCCGGTGTTTAAAGGCTCCCAACACTTCGTCTATGATGTCAGGTAACTTCCAGTTTGGATCCCGTCGAGGCTGGGCCTATGGTCTCCTACCTCCGGTAGGCCCCCCCGGAATCTTTCTCACTCACAGTTCTTTTGCGAAGCTCCAGAGTCCACCACAACTGAGCCGGTGTTTAAAGGCTCCCAACACTCCATCTATGATGTTAGGTAACTTCCGGTTTGGACCCTGTCGAGGCTGGGCCTATGGTCTCCTACCTCCGGTAGGCCCCCCGGAATCTTTCTCACTCACAGTTCTTTTGTGAAGCTCCAATGATGCTTTATTTTGACTATTGTCTCAGGTCATGAACAACGTCACTCACAGGAGGGTAGTCCAGCGCCGCCCTGTCCTCGAACCACTTCTTCCCCAGGGATCTTCGCTACCGAGCTTTGCTGCACTTCAGTTTTCTGGGCCTCGATGTAGGCCTCCAGGCCCTTGCAGGGTATGCACAGGTGCCAGGAGAACTGCCTGGCAGCCAGTCCAGCCAGGCTCCCCAGCAAATAAATACAAAACAGTTTGTAGACACTATGTAACAGTCCTTTATTTTACAGCTCCCTCCCCGATGACTATGGGTGGATCACAAAAACAACTCGCAGTGGGTTCAACAAACTCCCACCTATACAGGGCAAACACCACATGGCTTCTCTAGCCGGCAAACAACCGCCCTGCCCAGGAGTTGCACAACCCACCCCAATTCCACTTGGTTGTGCAGCTGGTTATGGCCTTCCCATTCCTTTAACAAAAACGCAGTACAGCAAAATAAAGTAAAGCATCCCAAACATACAAACCCGCTCCCCCCCCCCCCCTTCAGCAGTGTCACTCACTCTGTTTCCATACTGGAGTCAGCAGCTTCCTCTGCTGGGAAATGTGTCCATATCCTCCTCCGAGGAGCATGGCTTTTCTGGCCAGTTGTACCACTCTGGCCCGCCCTCCTCCTCTACCACCATTGGTTTGGGTGTGTCTGATTCACAGGAGCTCAGTTCAGCTGCATACTGCCCATTGGCTCAGCTGTGCCTCTGTGAATCTGGGAGTTGTAGTCCCTTTTCTGCTCTCAGGCACCCTCTGCTGCCAGCTCAGCTCCGGGTTCTCCCAGCATTGATACAGTCCGGGTATTCCTGTCTCAAAGCTGGCTGCACTTCATCACACCCCCCCTTTAAAAACTCTGGAACCTCCTGAGCAAGGGGGTTCCAGCCCCTTCTTTTAGTCTTGAAAGGAAATCAGCATTCACATGCTCCTTTCCTGCCCTATGTCGCACCTCGAAGCTATTGGTTTGTAGAGCAAGATACCAGCGTATTAACCATGCATTAGAATTTCATAACATTCAGCCACCGCAAAGGAGCATGATCTGTGACTAAAATGAAGTGTCTTCTGCACAAATAGTATCTCAGCGTCTCTATGGCCCACTTGGCTGCTAAACATTCCTTTTCTATGGTGGCATACTTCATTTCATGGGAGTGTAGCTTCCTACTCAGATATATGACGGGATGTTCCTCTCCTTGGTCCACTTAGGAGAGAACTGCCCCTAATCTCCCTCCTGAGGCATTTGTTTGCAAGACAAAAGGCAGGGAAGGGGCTGGAACTTCCTGAGCAAGGGGTTCCAGCCCCTTCCTTTAGCCTCGAAAGGAAATCAGCATTCACATGCTCCTTTCCTGCCTTATGTCGCACCTCGAAACTGTTGGTTTGTAGAGCAAGATACCAGCTCATTAACCATGCTTTAGAATTTCATAACATTCAGCCACCGCAAAGGAGCATGATCTGTGACTAAAATGAAGTGTCTTCTGCACAAATAGTATCTCAGGATCTCTATGGCCCACTTGGCTGCTAAACATTCCTTTTCTATGGTGGCATACTTCATTTCATGGGAGTGTAGCTTCCTACTCAGATACATGACGGGATGTTCCTCTCCTTGGTCCACTTGGGAGAGAACTGCCCCTAATCCCCCTCCTGAGGCATCTGTTTGCAAGACAAAAGGCAGGGAAACGTCTACTGCCTTCAATACTGGGTCCCTGCAAAGAGCTGTCTTGAGGTTCTCATATGCCTGGTTGCTATAGCTCCAATTTCAGTTTTTTAGGTGCTCCTTTCCTTAATAGCTCATTTAGAGGGCTCGCCAGGTCCGCAAAGTAGGGAATAAACTTTCTATAATATCCCACCAAACCGAGAAAGCCCTCAGCTGCTTTTGTGTCTTCGGTTGTGGGTATTCCCTAATGCAGTGTACTTTGTCAATGAGAGGACGTACCACCCCTCTTCCCACCAGATGTCCAGATTATTTCACTTCTCTTTGGGCCAGTCTGCACTTAGCTGGGTTAGCAGTCAGAACTGCAGCCCGTAAGGATTTTAATATCGTTCTTACCCTAGGAAGATGAGATTCCCAATCTGATGAGTAAATTACCACATCATCCATGTAAGCCACCGTATAGCTCATATGTAGGCGAAGCACCTCGTTTAGGAGACGCTGACAACTTGCTGTGGCCCCTTATAAGCCAAATGGCATGCACACAAACTGATAGAGCCCCCTCGGTGTGGCAAAGGCTGTTTTCTCTCTAGAGCTCCTCTCTAAAGGGATTTGCTAGTATCCTTTTGTAAGATCCAGGGTGGTAAGATATTGTGCTGTACCCAACCGTTCTACCAGCTCATCTACCCTTGGCATAGGATATGCATTGAAACTAGAAACTGCATTCACCATCCTGAAATCGATGCAGAATCGTAATGTACCATCTGATTATGGAACTAGTACCACTGGACTACACCAAGCACTGCTTGACTCCTCAATTACCCCCATTTGTAAAATCTCCTCTACCTGGCGGATAACCTCAACTTGCATAGCTTCAGGTAGGCGGTAAGGTCTCTTCCTGACTACCTTTCTGGGGGGGAGGGGGGGGTCACTATGCTGTGGGAAACCAAACCCATCCGACCTGGCAAAGGGGAAAGCACGTCCTTAGCATCCTTCACCATCTTCTCCACTTGTAGCCTTTGTGCCTGCGTCAACTTCTCTCCTATCACCACTCTTCCCTCTTGGTTCATTTCTTCTACTTACAGACCCAAATCCTCGTCCTCCTCCGACAGGGGATTTACCACCATGGCCTACCTCTCAATCCAGGGTTTCAGGAGGGTTACATGATATACCTGAGTATGCCTGGTGCCCACTTTGACCTCGTAATTCAGGGGTCCTAAGCACTTTACCGATTTTGCTGGGCCCTTCCATTTCACCACTAGATGACTGGGTGAGGTGGGTACTAATACCAAGACCTGATTACCCTCCTGTAATTCCCTTACCTGAGCACCCTTGTCATAATATGTCCTTTGGTGCTCCTGTGCCTTCTGTAAATTTTTCCTAGCCACCCTTAGGGCTTCTTCTGCATGCCACCTAGGGTCTTTAACATAGGTTAATATGTCCTGAGCAGGAGCGTCCTCTCCACTCCAGTGTTCCCGAACCACGTCCAACAACCCCCTGGGCTGCCGTCCAAATGGGGTAAACCCAGTAGATGCTTGAGGTACTTCCCTCACAGCAAAAAGCAAAAAGGAGATGAGCTTATCCCAATTGCCCGAATCATCTTTCAAGCAGCTGCGTAGCTTAGCCTTCAAGGTCTGATTAAACCTTTCTACCAGCCCGTAGGTCTAGGGATGGTAGGCTGCAGTGCGCAGATGATTAATCCTGAACTGATCCCAAAGGCAGGCTAGTTCCCGGGATATAAAATTCTTTCCCTGGTCAGTAAGGACCTCCTTCAGAAACCAAATTGGCAAAATATTTTCACCAATTCCTGCGCAGAGGTGGACCATAATGGAATTGCCCATGGAAAACGAGTGGCATAGTCCATCACCACCATCATGTATTAGTGTCCCCACCGACTCTTCTCTAGTGGTCCTGTTATATCTACTGCTAGCCTGTCTAATGGGTCTTGCACCACTGGTAGCGGCACTAAGGGTGCTTTAGGTGGAGCCTGTTTGCATACCAGCTGACAGTCTGGGCAGGACCTGCAGAACTTCTTAATCATCTGGTAGATCCCTGGCCAAAAAATCACCTTCGCACTCTCTCTAGTGTGCTATGTATCCCTAAATGCCCGGCTAAAGGGTGAGCATGAGCCAATGACAGAATATCTCCCTGGAACTTGGCTGGCACTAATAACTGCATCCAGGGTTCTTGCCCTGTTAGCCCTTCCTCCACCCTATATAACAGATCCTTCTGGACCACAAAGTATGGGTAATCTTTTATTTCTTTATTATGGGCCTCCTGCCCAGAGACTTTAGCCCTCTCCCAGGTCACCCTCAAAGCAAGGTCCTTCTGTTGCTCTCCTATTGAACCCTGGAAAACGTGTCAGGAGGGTCCCCATGTTGCATCTGTCCAGTCTCAGATGGCTTCAACCTTGTGCCTCACCTTTTTCTCTGTTCTCCCCGCTAGCCTTGGGAAGATAGCTACCACCGGCGTCTGCCAATCGCATTCTCCGGCATCCAGGAACGCCTGTGGCAAAGCCTCACCCCATGTTTCTCCTAAGGGCCTCCTAGGGTGCACGCTGCGCATGCCACCCACGTCTTTATCCCACGTCATGGCAGGAACTCGGGGGCGTCCCCCTCGAGTGATGTTCACGCCATCCGGGTTATTTAGCCTACGCTTGTTTGCTAGCTCATTGAGTTAGCAAAGATCAGGATTGGATCGTGATTGGATTGGACTCCTCCGGTCTAAGCTACTCTGCCGCTTCCTTGCTGCCGCTGGAAGCTCTCTCTGCCCTTTGGGGTATTCTCTAACCTGGGTACGCGCTCCTCGGGGGCCCATTGCTTTATTTCAGGTGCCTTACTGGGATCAGGTACTCGCTCCTTGAGGACCTGCTCTCCCTGCCTCAATGCCTGTTACCATCGACTTCTGCCTGGTGGAATCGTCAACCTTACAGCTACCATCTAGTGAGTAATCTAATTCTCAGTCTGTCTCATCTACAGCTCTGCCGTGCTGGGAAACCAACACCTGGATATCCCTATACCAACTTGGTGAGATGGGTTCCCTCTGCCGAGGGTCTCTGGCCTGCTACCTCTGGATCACCTCACTACTGCCACCTCTGGTGGTATACATCAGCTGTACAATAAAAGACAAAACTCTGTGTTTGTGCATCCTGAGTCTAGTCTAGTACTGTCTCTCCCCGCGGGGCTCCTCCCCGTGGGCGAGGTCATCTGCCACAGTACCCAAGAATCCACTCAAACACTTCGAAACCGTAACACCCCATTATCTCCTTCACTCCCGCATCTGAAGCTCCTACGGTTTCCGGGCCTACCCTTGCCCACTTTTCCTTCTTCCTTTGAGCCTTCGGCTTATGGCTCTCCCCCGGGGCCTCCACCACCCCACTCTCCTCAAAGGGGAATACCTCACCCAAGGTCTGCTTCCTGCTTTCACCAGCCTGATTCTGGGCCCTAGTGGTTATGAAAGTCTGTCTTGCCTGCAATATTTTTGCAAGGCGTGGCTAATCACAGCCCAGGATTAGAGACACTGGCAATCCCTTGACCAGGGCTTCCTCTACTATATCACAGTGCGTACCCCATTGTACCCACACCTCATGTACTGCATGGTTTACCACATACCCATGCACACACCTCACTGTGACCGCCTCAGCCCTAGTTCTCCTGGGATTGAGGCCTAAAGCCTGTGCTGTCTGGGCTGAAACACTGGGCAACAAATTTTCACAAAAGTCATGTTATGGAAATGAAATTAGTCAATTCTTATACATTTCCATGTGCTAAACACGAATGTGACTGTGAAAATGCAAAATTGGCTCTAGTTTTTTTGTAATATGCAATAATATAATTACATCGTGAGCTGTATGCCAATAGCTCACTGGGCAACAAATTTTCACAAAAGTCATGTTACTGAAATGAAATTAGTCAATTCTTATAAATTTCCATGTGCTAAACATGAATGTGACTGTGAAAATGCAAAATTGGCTCTAATTTTTTTGTAATATGCAATAATATAATTACATCGAATTGTATGCCAATAGTAGGAGACCTACGGTTAATACTGTTTGAAAAATGAAGTCATAGACTATGTCTTAGATTTCTTTGCTTGTCTCTTGTACACCTGTTCGGGAGCATCTCTGCGGAGTGTCCAGCAGTAGTCAGCCAGCATGAATATTTCAAATGCTCACCCTTTCTGACTGGGCTTCATATAGTACACTGCTGACGTCAGCTTACTCAGCAGCAGCATGGCAGTAGAACTGCATTGCATCAGAAAATGATGTAATAAACTCTGGATGATGTGTGCATGATGGTATTATGCAATATGATGCAATATTACATCATTCTAGGCTTATTTACAGTCCTACTGGATAAATTTACATGACTAAACATAGAAAGTGAACTATATTAAATATCTTCAAAACGAGAGCCAATAAAAACTTTTCATGGTCATATTCGTGTTCAGCACATCAGGAGACTACAGAGTAGGACCTTTTTAGGTCAGTAACACTTTATTTGTTGCCCAGTGAAATCAGTGACTGGTTGGTCCCTGTGTCTAGTAAGGCCTGTAAGGGGTGCCCATTAACCTTTACCCTTTGAAGATAGGGGTTGGGAGAAGGCGTCTGCTCTTCCACTTCTTGCCCTGTGGGGTATGTATATGCTACGGTATGCTGTGGTCACTCCTGGCGCAAAGTGCCCATCTCTCCACAGCCATAGCACTCAAGGAGATTTGCTGCCTAGCTTGCCATTGGGCCCCTCCCCCATCAGGTTGGGGATGACCACCCTTCCTTGGGCCTGAGGGCCTATCCCTAGGGAGAGCTTCCTTATCTCCGTGTCTGGTACTGGTTACGCATGATCCCTTGGGTTCCATCACCCTTTGTGTAGGCAGCGAGGTCCCAATAACTGCCTTCACCTCCAAGTACCTCTCAGTGTTGAGGATCGCTCTCTTGAGCCCACTGGCCCCCTGTCTAACCACCCAATTTCTCATATATGAGGGTAGGGCGTCAATATACCGTTCTAGCACAATCATATCGATGATCTTGACTACTGACTTGCCCTCCGGTTCTAGCCAACGGTACGCCAGGTCCTTGAGACGTTGGGCAAGTGCCCTTGGGCAGTCCATAGGGCTAAAATATGTTTCCCTAAGTCGTCTCCTGTAAGAGTCCTGCGATACCCCCAATCTGTCCAAGATTACTGCTTTAACTAAGGCATAATCCAGGGCTTGTTCCGGGGCCAGAGCCCTATAGGCCACCTGCGACTCCCCTGTTAGACATGGGACGAGCCTTGCAGTCCAGTGCTCCTTGGGCCAGCCTGCCAGATTGGCCACCCTCTCAAAAGTCACCAAGAAGGCCTCAGGGTCATCCCCCGGTCCCATCTTTTCCAACCGAATATCTGAGACTGAGTTTCCCATATTAAGTCCTGTGGCGGCCATGAGAGTTTGTGCAGTACTTGCATGTCCCTGGCCTTGTTGCACCCTCCAGTGCTGGGAAACCCTCTTTTGTTCTTCCAGCAGCTGTGGCAGGGGTTGCTGCTGCTGTTGCTGGTGCTCAATGAGTTGACGGACCAGCTGCTGCATGCCTTCCTGCTGTTTTTTGCAGTTGGCTCGCCAGCCACTTCAACACCTCTTCTGAGGCCATTCTCCTGGGAAAAAAAGAACAAGAAAGGACCCAAGTGCAGTCATGCGATACAAGAACCCCTTTTAATTTTTCTCGGTCCTCCTCGCACCCACACCTGAGTGCCTGGCCACTTACCAAGTACTCCCTTCTTGTGACACCTTTTTTTTTTATAAAGCTTTCTTCTCCTGCGCCGCCCCGGCATCCTACACCCCACCGGGATCCTCTTGCATGCACCCTTCTGCACCTTTACCTTACTCAGGTTGGTATGAATGCATCCACGAAGTCCCAACGTCCTCAGCCTCTCCAACAAGCGAACTCCGCAGATCCCACTGCTTCCACCATGTATGTCGCGGGTCAAGGATGACATCACTCACAGGAGGGCAGTCCAGCACCACACTGTCCTCAAACCACTTCTTCCCCAGGGATCTTTGCTACCAAGCTTTTCTACACTTCAGTTTTCTGGGCCTCGACATAGGCCTCCAGGCCCTTGCAGGGTCTGCACAGGTGCTGGGAGAACTGCCTGGCAGCCAGTCCAGCCAGGCTCCCCAGCAAACAAATACAAAACAGTTTGTAGACACTATGTAACAGTCCTTTGTTTTACAGCTCCCTCCCCAATGACTACGGGTGCAAGGCCGGCGCGTCCATTAGGCGAACTTCGGTGGTCGCCTAGGGTGCCAAGCTGTAGGGGGCGCTGAAGAGCAGCTACGTGGTGCTGCAACCGGGGCCTATCCCGCTCGCGGCAAAGAGAAATAAAGACTGTGTGCCAAAACAGGTGGGGGGGGGGCGCGACCGGGGGGGGGGGGGGGCGGCAGCGCAAGGGTCGCCTAGGGCACCCAATACCCTTGCACAGGCCCTGTACGGGTGGGTCACAAAAACAACTCGCAGTGGCTTCAACAAACTCCCACCTGTACAGGGCAAACACCACCTGGCTTCTCTAGCCAGCAAACAACTGCCCTGCCTGGGAATTGCACAACCCGCCCCAACTCCCCTCGGTTGTGCAGCAGGTTATGGCCTTCCCATTCCTTTAACAAAAACGTGGTGCAGCAAAATAAAGTAAAACATCCCAAACATTCAACCCCCCCCCCAACCCCCCTTCAGCAGTGTCACTCACTCCATTTCCATGCTGGAGTCAGCGGCTTCCTCTGTTGGGAAATCAATGTCCATATCCTCCTCCGAGGAGCTTGGCTTTTCTGGCCAGTTGTACCACTCCGGCACGCCCTCTTCCTCCACCACCATTGGTTTGAGTGTGTCTGATTCACAGGGGCTCGGTTCATCTGCATACTCAGCATCCTCCTTTGCCCATTGTCTCAGCTGTGCCTCCGTGAATCTGGGAGTTGTAGTCCCTTTTCTGCTCTCAGGTGCCCTCTGCTTCCTAGCTCAGCTCCGGGTTCTCCCAGCATTGATCAAGCCCGGGTTTTCCTGCCTCAAAGTTGGCTGCACTTCATCACACTATTGTATTGTTGTGAACCACTTTGAGCCAAATTTCTGCTTGATGGAGGTAGTATACAAACATAACATAACATAACATAGCATAACATAATATTGGGGGTACGATGGCAGGGGTGGGATAGTAGTTATGGATGTTAATATATATATTGTGGCAATCCAAAGGCAGCTTGGTAATTCTTGTATTACAAGAAGTTCCTACCTCTAGATTGATGAATAAGATTATGTTCCAATGCTCTTTGGAGTATCTAAAATCCATAAGACCTTCATTAATCCACCTTGCTGCCTCATTGTCTCAGCAAATGGTTTTGTATTGGAAACTTTTGCAACCTTTCTGATTTGTTTTTATAACCTTTGGGTAGATATTCAAACTCTACTTAGCTGGATAAATTGGAATTATCTTGCTAAGTGACTGCCACTGAATATCCAGTTATACCACTTATTCAGCTAAATAGTTAGCCACATAGTCAGTGGTTGGACAGTGGGCATAACTGAGTGGTGCTACCTATCTGGTTAACCTTAACCTGATAAGTAGCAATACTGAGCCTTATCAGGTTAAGTTTGACATGGCCTGTAGCAGGTCTAAACTTCACCCAGTAAGTTTATCCGGCTAACTTTAATACTTATCTGGATATATTCACCTACATTGCCAATGCTGCTGAATATCCCATGTAAGTTAGCCAGATAACTCTCATCCGACTAACTTTTATAGCCACATATATTTTAATATTGACCCACTTGTGTAAAATCATCATAATCATAAATACAAGATTCTGCCATATGTTAAGGAACTTTCTGTATCTGAAAGAATTGTGAGCTTGGAAACTAAGCCTAAGACCATTTTTCACTTTTTATTTGGCCCACTGTGCAATGTACATTTCAGTTACTTTTTTTAGTCAGTTTGCAGACACGAGGGTGTATCCAAACCTGAACCTAATGTGTATATTGTTATATATGAATGTTTGTGTTTTATATACCACATGCAAAAGGTCAGTATGCACTATTTAAATGTTTTAAATAACATATTTCTCCTTTATAATGCTTAAATCTATATGATTCCAATCTTTTTATAAGTGATTGTTCAAACCAGTTCCAATTCAAAATTGACACCTTTTCTATTTTTTATGCAAGTTCTTTGGCTGTTTGCTATATTATATAGACAAGCATGGTACTAGTTTGTGTGTTTTGTGCCATCATTGTTGAGCAATAAATAGTAGAATTAGGCATTTTATGATATAACACATAGTTTCACTTCAGCAGAGGCTAAACCTACATATAGTCAAATGTAATCGCATTGCTATATCTGGCATTTTCACTGTATAAACTTTTGTAATAAAAGTGCTTTAACCTGTAACCTGTTCTGATATGACAAATGTTCCTGAGGATTCTTTTATTGTCTCTTTAGATGTTGAATCTATTTACACTAATGTCCTACAACAAGAAGCATTGGATATAGGGCAAAGAGATTTAGATCAGCGACCACTGTTCTGTCGTCTTTTATATATGACATAGCAGCTATGAGAAAATGTTTTCATGTTTCAGTCACATTTTTACCACCAGATTCATGGAGTTGCAATGGGGTGTCCTGTAGCACCAGATGTATGTAGCCCATTGTCAAGAACAGTTCTTCTATTCTGCATTCTATCTGAAAATTATATCTTGGAGCAAGTACATAGACAATATCTTTTTTTTATAGGAAAGGAGCAGAAGAACTTCTTTAAGACTTCTATCAGGGGTTAAACTTATAGGATAAGAATTTACATTTTACTTTGATTTACCATCATGATACCTTTTCCTTTTTGGACATTCAAATTTACAAGTATGTTATTTCAATTGTCATCACATTTGTTTGCAAGCCAATTAAATAGAACAATGTACTCCAATTCCAAAGTTCTCATCCTCAGCCATTCAAATGTGGCTTACCCGTTAGTCAGTTCTTTACACATAGACATATCTGTTCAGATATAGTTGAATATAAAGTACAATCACAAAATCTTATATGCATATTTTTAATGAAGTGGTACTCCAGAAGAGTGGTTAAACAAGCTTATCTGAGAGCATGTTATACAGACTGAGATCAGCTTTTGTAATATAGGTCTAGGGCACAATCTGATGAATTGTGTTTTGACATTCTCTAACCTGGCAGACAAGATAGCAAACCTGATTAATCAGCATTGGCACATACTAATGATGCAGCCAATGTTTCAGACATCACCACATATTTCATATGTGAGAAGTACCAATATCAGACAACAGGTATTACAGGTAGCATTACCTATTTCATTGGGAGGAACATGTTTGCAACCTGGCCATCCCATTACCCATGTGGTCTTTGTGATAAGTGTACTAACACTTTGCAAGGCCCACAATGGCAATATCCTGTTTCTGAGCAGATAAATCATAAAAGCTATACAAATTGTATCACATGGTTATATATGTACTGCAGTGCTCATGTCCTATGATTTATATTGGATACAACTGTTGACCTATGAAAATGCGTTTGATAGAACACCATAGCTGCCTGAACACAAATAAGATCCAGAAACCTATAGTGCAGCATTGTATTTTGAATGGACACACTTTTTCTCAGTTACAATGGACCATTATTACCAGTTACTGAAAGGAGGCTATATTATGACCACTTTGAATAGACAAGAATAACATTGGATTTTATCTTTAAACAGGGTTGCACCATTTGGTTTGAATGAGAAATTTAAAAAAAAAATGTTTAGTATTCAATCAGCATGAGATAATTTTCATACAATGGAGGCAGTGTATAACAATCTATCTCATGTATATTCATTGTGGATATTCAGAAAACCAAACCTGTTTGTGACTCTCGAGGCTTGGAGTTGGGTACCCTTCCATTAGTGGCTAGAGGCTGGATATGAAAGAAATGGGTAAACCATATTAATTCAGGTAGCCTTCAAAGTGTGGCAATTACTGCCCCAAGGAATAAACAACTGTACAACATAAAATAAAATAAAAATAATCTTGCTCGGAAAATTGGATGGACCACTCGGGTCTTATTCTGCCATCATTTATAATGTTACTATGTGCTAGAACCAGAAAAAAGATGGGATGTGACAAAACACCCCACTATAAGCAAGAAAGAAAAATGATGGGAGAACTAGACTGGAATCCTATACAGAACTATAAAAGAGATGGAATGGGAAAAGAATCTTGTATTTTTTTCTTTTTTTACATTTTATTTTGGGGACAAAACACCTCAGTGTTTCCAAGAAAGAAGCCGAGCGGAAGAACTAGCAAACAACAAGAAGGCTCCTCCTCCCCCCTCCCCCAAGGTATAGTGTCAGGTAGGTCTTGCTGCCACCCAGGATAGTGGCAACAAGATCTCGAAGGTGGTACATCTGGGGTATGGCAGCTAGGCAGAGTGGTAGCAAGACTACTAGGTGGCACTTCTGGGGTATGTCAATTAGGCACAGCAGGACTTCCAAGGAGGTACATCTATCTAGGGTATGGCAGCTAGGCAGAGCAGCAGCAACAGCCCCAAGTAGGTAAACCCCTGAGACTTACTCTTGTGAAGGGTTCCAAGTATTTAATCCCTGTCAACTGAATAAATTAAGTTATAAAAGGAATTGTATTTATAAAACATCTATTTATTTATTGGTTGATTTATAGCTGCTTATATTCCTCAATTCATTACCAGTTTTGTGTATTTTTTGCTTTTTATATTACCGGTTTCTATAGCACAAATTGTCCTGTTGTTTTATTATAATTGTGTACTGCATCTGTAAACTTTGAAACAAATTTGATAAATTACCCATTCTCAGCTCAGCATCACAGGATGTTTCACATTTTCCCTGATTGGTTACTGTCCCCACTCAGTGATTGATCACTGTGTCCTGGCACCTTTTTCTTTTTGTTTAAATGATTCTCTATGCTGCACTTTGTAAATTATGCCCTATCAGCTCTGTTTCAGGGTTTGCACATTCATGTATAGACATATTTATGAGAGGATATATTGTATTTACTGCCTTGTCTATGTTTGTATTGCTCGGTTTGGCTTAGCCTTTTTGATTTGCAGTTTCAATTTAGTTTTCATTTTAGATATGTTCTTGTTAAAGGCCCTTGGTCACTCCTGTCCCTCCTGATGCAGCTTTCAGTGAAACACAGTCCATACTGGCGGACTCTTTTGGATTACAAATTGTAGTTGTTGAGCTTGATTTATATGCTTACATGCTTATTGCCTGTGATTGTTCTGGAAGTCGCATTTTGGAGTAGCTGTATTTTGTTTGTTGACTTTTTGGGTAGCCCTGTATAGATGGCATTACAGTAGTCTAGATGTGTGAGTACTAATGATTGGATGACTTTTTCTAGGTCAGTTGGTTTGCAGGAAGAGGCATAATTGCTGCACCATTGAGAAGCACCAGAATGTTTTCTTTGTAACTACTGATACTTGGTTCTGCATGGACAAAAGGGAGTCAAGGATGATTCCTAAACTTTAACTTTGTGCGGTAGAGGTAGAGAGACATCTCCTAAAATATTTGTGTTGGGGGGAGGGGGGGAGTGCATTATCTGGCCATGGTAAATTGTTCTTCCATATCTGAGCACAGAAATCCTCCTATTATCCCTCACTGACTCCCTCCTTACTGGCCTTGACCAATGTCATAACTATTTCATTGCTTTCCTCAACATCTCTGCGGCTTTTGACACGATAAGCCACAACCTCCTCATATCCTGCCTAGCTGATATCGGCATCTTTGGCATAGCTCTCCTCTGGTTAAAATCCTACCTGGCCAACAGACATTTCTCTGTTAAGCTAGGCACCTCAGAATCCACACACTACACCCTCTCCCAAGGAGTGCCACAAAGCTCCTTCCTTTCTTCCACCCTCTTTAACATCTACCTCTTACCCCTCTGTCATCATCTATCAGTTTTTGGTCTCAAATTCTACATCTATGCAGATGATGTTCAAATCATTATCCCTCTCCATGAATCATTATCTGCAACACTAACCTTTTGGGAGAAATGCCTCTCATCCATTAACTCACTACTCACCTCCCTACAACTTGCCCTCAACTCATCAAAAACTGAGCTCCTCCTCATCCTCATCCTCATCCAGAACCACCAAACCTTCAAACTCCCTCCCTCCAACGACCCCACGGCCATCTCCCTCACCTCACAGCCCCCTGTATGAAACCTTGGTGTTCTAATTGATCCACATCTAAACCTAAAAAACACATTAGCTCTGTCCTAAAAGGAGGTTTCTACAAGCTCAATGTTATAAAAAAGCTCAAGCCCCTACTCCACACACACGATCTCAGAACTGTCATCCAAGCCACCTTATCATCTAAACTTGATTACTGCAACTCCCTGTACCTTGGCCTCCCCTACTCCACTATCAAACCCCTACAATTACTGCAAAATGCAACGGCAAGGATAATCAGCAACACACGCAAAACAGACCACATAACCCCCATCCTCAAAGACCTACACTGGCTCCCTATCTCTTCCCACATCCTATTCAAAACTCTCACTATCATACACAAATCTTTCCACATAAATAACTCCTCCTGGCTCAGTGAACCTTTCCGATTCACACAATTGGCCCGCCCCACCAGAGCAAACCTCAAATGCACCCTACAAGTCCCACCTCTCAAGAAGGCCCGACTCACAGCAACAAGGAACCGTGCTCTCTCAATTGCTGGCCCAACTCACTGGAATGCACTACCTTCAAACCTCCGCCTGGAGCCATGTCCATTTAAATTCAGGAAAATGCTAAAGACCTGGCTCTTCCACCAGGCTTTTCCAGACTAACTTCTGTAATTACTGTTCCTGCCCGCCCAACCATTCTCGCATCACTCCAAGCAACACGCATGTAAATATGTTCCCTTTCAAGTTATTCTTACCTTCCCAGTTCCATTTCTCAGGCTCCCCGTTAGAGCCTCCTATTTCTTGCTCTTTGTTGTCCCCGCCCCTGTTCATTGTAATTTCCACCTACTGTTGAGATGTAAACCGATATGATGTGTGAAAATAATGTCGGTATAAAAAAAACTGCTAAATAAATAAAATAAAATAAATAGAAGAACAATTTGTCTTCATTTGTCTGAAGTTGGTTTTTAATTAATGTTTTAATGTTGTGTAATGTATCCCGGAGAGACCATATTTCACCTATCTTACAATATTTGCATTGGCTTCCAATTTCACATCGTATAATGTATAAACGTTTATCTACAATTCATAATCTGCTCTATAACACTAACTCTATCTGATTATGTTCACTTTTAAGAATTTACAGACCAACTAGACAACTCTGTTCCCTTGATAAATGTATTTTAGAAGTACCATCAATAAAATCCGTTACTTTATCTTTAACTCGTAAACGAGCCTTCTCTGTAGCTGGTCCAATAATGTGGAACTCACTCCCAGAACATATCCGACTGACAGATAATCGTACAGAATTCAAGAAACTATTAAAAACCCATCTTTTTACCAGAGCATACAATTTATATTAAATCTATCATATTACACTATATCTATTTGCAATGTCATTTGAATAATTTAAATGATTGTATTAAGTATTGTATTAAGTATTGTATTAAGTTTATTAAGTTTTTAAGTTGTGTAAACTATTGTGTGTGAACATGTAAACCGCCTAGACGGATAGTCTATCTACCCATTGTGCGGTATATAAAACTTTTAAATAAATAAATAAATAAATAAATAAAATATCCAGTTTGTTACCACCTCGAGAGATTAGTTGAAGAATGCTGTTGTTGCCAGGTGTCTGATAGTGGTAAGAGGATTTGTATGTCATCCATATACAGTAAGGGGCGGATTTTCAGAGCCCTGCTCGCCGGTGGCCTATTTTACATAGGCCTACCGGCGCGCGCAGAGCCCCGGGACTCACGTAAGTCCCGGGGTTCTCCGAGGGGGGCGTGTCGGGGGCGGGCCCGGTCGTCGTGGCATTTAGGGGGAGTGTCGGCAGCATTTTGGGGGCGGGTATGGGGGGGCGTGGCTACGGCCCGGGGCGGTCCGGGGGCGTGGTCGCGCCCTCCATACCCGCCCCCAGGTCGCGTCCCGGCGCGCAAGAGGCCCGCTGGCGCGCGGGGATTTACGCCTCCCTCTGGGAGGCGTAAATCCCCCGACAAAGGTAAGGGGGGGCTTAGACAGGGCCGGGTGGGTGGGTTAGGTAGGGGAAGGGAGGGGAAGGTGAGGGGAGGGCAAAAGGAAGTTCCCTCCGAGGCCGCGCGCCGGCCGCGCGCCGGCTATACAAAATCAATAGTCTTGCGCGCGCCGATCCAGGTTTTTAGCAGATACGCGCGGCTCCGCGCGTATCTACTAAAATCCAGCTTACTTTTGCTTGCGCCTGATGCGCCAGCAAAAGTAGGCCAATTCGCGCTATTTGAAAATCTACCCCTAAATGTGTACATTATGTCCACTTTTTCTTATGATGGACATGAAGGACATGAAGGATATTAAACAGGATGGGGGATAGTAGAAAACCTTCTGGATCTCCCCATCTTAGGGACCAAGGTTGGCTGATGTATCTAGGTTATTTTCTGAATTCTGGCCATTAGAAAGGATTTGAAACAATTTTCACATTCCCTATGACATCTATGTTTGCCAGTCTAGTCAGCATAATTTGGTAGTCAAATGCAGCTGAGAGATGCAGTGGTTGCGTATCATTGCTAAGGCATATCAGTATTGTTTCTGCACTGAGTCCTATAGGGAACCCTGATTGATCTGGGTTTAATTTGTCAGTCTCTTCAAGCAAATCCCTCAATTGTTTCATGACTGTACATTTCAAAAGTTTGGCTGATGTAAGAGGGTTTAACATTAGGCATTAACTAGCGGACTGACGTATGCACGCCAATGTGCACCTGTGCGTTGGCTTGAAAGTTACCGTCATAGTATCCTTGCTGGAGGGAGGTATTTATCATTTTAACTAATTAGGATATAGATTTTGATAGTTCCTTGAGGAGGTGGGTGAGGAATGGATTGGATGAATAATCTCCATTTCCTAATCATCCTGTAAGGTTCCTAAATTCCTGATTGTCTAGGTTGTGAAACTGTTTGCGGATGGCCATATTCATTGGTAGGATAGGGTTTGTGTCTCCCATCTTTGCTTTTGTGACAGGAAGTGTTTTATCAAGTGAAGAAGTTTTTTTCTGTCCGAGAGGGGATGCTGCTACCTTCAGAAATAATGAATGCTAGGGCAAGAGAACAAAAATGTAAAAAATCAAAGCTTTCACAGTAGAAAACAATATATACTGAATGTACCTAGTGAATATGACTGTTTTCTTTTTCATTCTGTTTCAATGATTAGAAAAACCTCTTGTAAGTCTTTGTTATGCTATGCATGTCTTCTTGTGAATCACAAAAAAAGCTATCCTACAATAAATTATTATATACAAGCTATTCCTTGTTCACAGAACTTGGCTGGTTCTTAGGTGTTTCTTTCGAGCTCAGGAACTATCCTCTTCAGATTAAAAAGCCATTAAAATTCTCAGTTTATTTAAAAATAGATTAATGGTAACTTGTTTTTTTCTCAGAGACTTTATTCTGTCTAGTGTGAGTCATGTAAGTGTTAGACTAGTTGCTGTAACAGCAAGATTAAAGACATAAAATCATTCAGCTTTGATAGGAAACAGCTGCCACATTTCAGTTAAATGTCTCCTCTGTACAGCTTATCTATATGTATGCATGGATAAATGCAAATCTACAACCCCATCATAGTTAGATGTTTGCTCCTTCCTAAGGTATTTTTATACTGCCACAAAATAAAATAGCATTACAGATGCCTGCAGCCCAGAAAAATATTAAGTGACAGACAGACTCCCTAATTACTAAGTATCCTAATTACCCTAATTATGGTCACTGTATCCAGTACTAATTCTAAAATATCTACAACTGGACAATTATCTTTGAGATCAAAAATTTACTTTATTTCATATATATATTTGGCATTGCTTATATTTATATTTATTGCTACGTTAAATAGTTATACTGCTTATATAATATATTATATTTCTTTACTTATTACTATTTATTACCAGTTAAACTATTATTTCTTTATTTAGCTCTATGTTAAATTGTCAACCAGTTATACTGTTCCATATGTTCTACTGTTCCATGTAAAGCTCAGCTCTCTGTTGAGCAGTTCTTCGTTTTATGTAAACCGGAGTGATTTGTAGTCCCTACAAGAACTTCGGTATATAAAAATTAAAAATAAATAAATAAATAAATGTTCCTTTGAAATATATCTGTTTTTTACTTGATAGCACTAACTATGGTTTATGAGTAGGACAAAGCAGTTAATTGTAATTACAATTACAAAAATGTTAATAAAGTGGTCCATTTTCAGTAGGATTCCAAACTGGAACTCTGCACACCTACTTGTCATGTGGCTAAAAGTATGTGTATATACTTCACAGTGGGTATTTTATTTTCTTCCTCTTTTCCATTTTGTATGTGGTTTATTATGTTTTGTTTCATTTATTTGAAATGAAATAAACAAACCAGATGAAAACAAAAAAAATTAAAAAAACAGTGTTGAATCTAGGTCCCTCCCCCACTGCTCTCCCATCCTGTGTTTCCATATTGCCTCCTCCCTCATCCCAGAACCTTCCAGTCCCCCCAATATTTTTTACTTGCCTCCTTAGAGTCCAAAACCACAGGAGCGATCTCCAGTCACTCCTGCTCCACCTATGCTATATTTCAAAATGGCACTGCCTGACCTGAGGCTGGTGCAATTTGGAATATAGATCGTATTCCAAAATGGTGCAGGTTTGGGTCAGCTGGCAGTATTGTGAAATAGGATACAAAAACGTATTGTAAAGCAAAAATATTCAATGCCAAAAAACACAATAGCTTGTTAAAGAAGAACCATCATACCACTCTTTGGTTTTTGGAACATAAATTATGTTCATTAAGACCAGCTGGGCCACATATAATTATCGGTCAAATATTAATATTCTGATTGCAGTTTTATATTTTTTAGTCTTTTTTAAAATGCTTAAATAAAAGTGTACTTTCCCTTCAATATGCCCAGTGCAACCAAGCCCGACATGATATCATGTTTCACAGTAGCTGCTTCAGGGGCTCTAAATAAATGTGTTGGCATGGGGTTTTGTGTTTGGTGGCTAGGATAGGATCGTGGGGCTGCCAGATATTGGAAATCAAAATGAAATGAAAATGAACAGAATGTAATTAGTTTTTCTTTTATTTTGTTTTCAAAATGAAACGAAATACGGCATTTTGATGAAACTTCCTATTTTGTTTCAAACAAAAGCACATCCCTAGTATTTACACCATTTATAATAATAGTGTAATGTGCATGCAATTTATAGGTGAATATATATTTTAAACATTTTATGTATATGCATAATTTTCTCACCTCAAGTTATATACCCCCTGAATGCCTCTCTTTAATGTCACTAAAATTTTGCATGTTGTGAATCTACGTACATACTTTTAGTTAGCTGAAAATTCACTTAGGAATTTTCAGCTATTATACCTGTATAAAAGACATTTTTACCTGCAGAGTTTCTGACTAAGACCTCGAAAATGTATCATAAAATGAACCAAATGTTGCGCGCCCCATCCGTGCCCGGCCTCTATGCTACCCAAAGCATTGATGGCGCTCCCTGCACCTCCCCGATACAATGGGGACCCACGCTCCTGTCGTGGCTTCCTAAATCAGTGCTTCATGCAATTTGCACTGCAACCATCCTTGTTCCTGAAGGAATCCACCAAAGTGACCGTCTTCCTTTCCCACCTGTTCCTCTGTTTCCTATTTTAGAGTAGAGGGAAAAGGTGGTAGAATCATCCATGGCAGATAGTAGCAAGGCAGGGGCATGGACAGAGGCAGGAAGAATATAACAGTCAAAACCAGCTACATTCTCCTCTACATTGGTTATTGCTTCTGAGACAATGGAGACAATATTTTCAACAACTGATTCTGAGAAAAATATTGTCTGGAAGTGACTGAATCAGAATTTGAAGATCTAGTAGCCGATAAGTTTAAAATATAGCATCATAATACAATTCAATTATATATATATATATATATATATATATATATAATCTAAAAATTACACAAAATACATAGTATAAACAAGTCAAAACATAAAAAAAAAGCATTAGAGCCATAAAAACAAGTAAATCAACCGCATACTCTTCGATACCATAAAAGTCCCTTAAAATAACAATTGACTCTAATCAATAGCACAGAATAGTGGTAATTTGAAAAAAAAGGTTCTGGGTCAGGGCCAGCTACAGCCTCTACCTTGCACTTTTTTCCAATGGGAAAAAAAGAAGTAAGTTCAAAACTTTTCCAGGTCAGTGACAAGAGGCTCCATATCAGTGGCTTGGTGTGCCTTGGCAGAAAATCCACACTAAGAATAAAAGCTTATTCAAATAATCAGATTTTCAAAGGATGGCAAAAAGCAATGCAGTCTTTCACAGTATGAATTTCCTTTGGCAAATTGTTCCAAAACAATGTAACCCAGCAGAAAAAGGTTCTCTTTTTTTTTTTTTTTTATATAAGACTCTTTAACGGATGGGGCCACCAGCATTAACTTATTAAGTGACCTTAGTAATCAATTTGTCAAAAAATGACAAAGCCAATTATGAAGGTAGACAGGACCCAGGATATTTAAGGCCTTAAAAACTAGACACTAGACTTTAAACTTGGATTTATAATAAACCAAGATCTAGTAAGAACATAAGAAAATGCCATACTGGGTCAGACCAAGGGTCCATCAAGCCCAGCATCCTGTTTCCAACAGTGGCCAATCCAGGCCATAAGAACCTGGCAAGTACCCAAAATCTAAGTCTATTCCATGTTACCATTGCTAATGGCAGTGGCTATTCTCTAAGTGAACTTAATAGCAGGTAATGGACTTCTCCTCCAAGAACTTATCCAATCCTTTTTTAAACACAGCTATACTAACTGCACTAACCACATCCTCTGGCAACAAATTCCAGAGTTTAATTGTGCGTTGAGTAAAAAAGAACTTTCTCAGATTAGTTTTAAATGTGCCCCATGCTAACTTCATGGAGTGCCCCCTAGTCTTTCTACTATCCGAAATAGTAAATAACCGATTCACATCTACCCGTTCTAGACCTCTCATGATTTTAAACACCTCTATCATATCCCCCCTCAGTCGTCTCTTCTCCAAGCTGAAAAGTCCTAACCTCTTTAGTCTTTCCTCATAGGGGAGCTGTTCCATTCCCCTTATCATTTTGGTAGCCCTTCTCTGTACCTTCTCCATCGCAATTATATCTTTTTTGAGATGCGGCGACCAGAATTGTACACAGTATTCACAGTATTCACCGGTTCTTTCATAACCGGTGTAATATGATCATGAAAACCCAACAATAGCCAGGAAGAAGAATTCTGAACCATCCACTAGCACTGTAATTATAGGGATTTGCAGCCCCAAAATTTTCAGTTCAGTTTGTTTTTTCATTTCAGAAATGTTTTCATTTTTATTTGCTTCAGTTCTTTTGCCAAACCCAAAAAAGCCCTTTAAACATGACCCCTTCCAAACAACAACAACAAAAATATAGGTATCCAGTGGCCCTGGTTTGTCTACCTAGGCCAAAAATTTGTCCTGAGCTGGGCCCAGGGGCCTGGCCCCATACCCAAAGCCTGACCCAAGAGCTGAGGCCTAGCCCTGGGTTGACCGAGTACAGAGACCTAGCCCCCAGCAGTTGGCCTCACTGTCTATACCTAGCACATGTAGTCGGGCCAGGGACCAAGGGCTAGCTCCAACATCGAAGCCTAGCTTACAGCTAAGCCTGACACCAAGGCCTAGTCCTGGTGCCAAGGCATAGTCCTAGGCTGGGCCAAGCACTGGGGTATTGCCTCAGGCTTGGCTCAGTGCTGAGGCTGACTCCAAACAAGGCATGCAGTGTATTTAGATTTTCAGAAGGCATTTGACAAAGTCCCTCATGAGAGGCTTCTAAGAAAACTAATCAGTCATGGGATAGGAGGCGATGTCCTTTCGTGGATTACAAACTGGCTAAAAGACAGGAAACAGAGAGCAGGATTAAATGGTCAATCTTCTCAGTGAAAAAGGGTAAACAGTGGAGTGCCTCAGGGATCTGTACTTGGACCAATGCTATTCAATATATATATAAATGATCTGGAAAGGAATACGACGAGTGAGGTTATCAAATTTGCGGATGATACAAAATTATTCAGAGTAGTTAAATCACAAGCAGATTGTGATACATTACAGGAGGCCCTTGCAAGACTTGAAGATTGGGCATCAAAATGGCAGATGAAATTTAATGTGGATAAGTGCAAGGTGATGCATATAGGGAAAAATAACCCATGCTATAGTTACACAATGTTAGATTCCATATTAGGAGCTACCAACCAAGAAAGAGATCTAGGCATCATAGTGGATAACAGATTGAAATAATTGGATCAGTGTGCTGTGGCAGTCAAAAAAGCAAATAGAATGTTGGGAATTATTAGAAAGGGAATGGTGAATAAAACAGAAAATGTCATAATGCCTCTGTATCGCTCCATGATGAGACCACACCTTGAATACTGTGTACAATTCTGGTCGCCGCATCTCAAAAAAGATATAGTTGCGATGGAGAAGGTACAGAGACGGGCAACCAAAATGATAAAGGGGATGGAACAGCTCCCCTATGAGGAAAGGCTGAAGAGGTTAGGGCTGTTCAGCTTGGAGAAGAGACGGCTGAGGGGGGATATGATAGAGGTCTTTAAGATCATTAGAAGTCTTAAACAAGTAGATGTGAATCGGTTATTTACACTTTTGAATAATAGAAGGACTAGGGGACATTCTATGAAGTTAGCAAGTAGCACATTTAAGACTAATCGGAGAAAATTCTTTTTCACTCAACACACAATAAAGCTCTGGAATTTGTTGCCATAGGATGTGGTTAGTGCAGTTAGTGTAGCTGAGTTCAAAAAAGGTTTAGATACGTTATTGGAGGAGAAGTCCATTAACTGCTATTAATCAAATTTACTTAGGGAATAGCCACTGCTATTAATTGCATCAGTAGCATGGGATCTTCTTAGTGTTTGGGTAATTGCCAGGTTCTTGTGGCCTGGTTTGGCCTCTGTTGGAAACAGGATGCTGGGCTTGATGGACCCTTGGTCTGACCCAGCGTGGCAATTTCTTATGTTCTTATGACACAGAGGCCTAACCTCAATCCTGATCATCTAATTCTCCTGGAAACTGCCTGCTGTACCCTTATCTGCTTCTACTACTTGGTAGGGATGTGCATTTATTGCTTTATTCATTTCATTCATTTTGGCAGTATGCACACATATCACAAATGGATAGTAGGCATGTCAAAATGAATGGTATGTGCATATGTTGTTGGCGCGTACATAAGCGCACACCCTCCATTTCGGCACCGAGGACGCCAAGCTCTGGTGTGAGGCCTGGGGCATAATGGAAGGCCCGGTGACCGCCGCTGCAGGACGCCGCAGGACGCCAAGGCCTGGCAGAACTCGCAGCTGCCACTAGGGAGGCCGACCTGGGACCTGCCGTGGAACCAGGGAGGTGAGCAGGCCCGTGCGCGGGCCGGGCGCGGACGGGGTGCCTAACAAGAGCTAATGACTTCCAGATAAGGATGGGAAAAGGGATATTTATTTATTTAATGACAAGCCGTTAAGCCCGTTAAAACGGGCTACATCCCTCTGTCTCTCACCTCCCCCTCATTCTCTCTCCCCTCACTCTTCACCACCCCCTACCTCCCTCCCTCACACTCACCCACTCCTCCCCACCCTCCCTCTCCTCTCACTCAGTCCCTCCCTCCCACTCAGTCTCACTCACTCCCTCCCCCCTCTCTCCCTCCCTCTCACTCACACTCAGTCCCACTCACTCTCACTCAGTCCCACTCCCTCCCTCCTCTCCCTCAGTCCCACTCCCTCCCTCCCTCTCTCTCAGTCCCACTCCCTCCCTCAGTCCCACTCACTCCCTCCCCCCCTCACTCAGTCCCACTCACTCCCTCCCCCTCACTCAGTCCCACTCCCTCCCTCCCTCTCACTCAGTCCCACTCCCTCCCTCTCACTCAGTCCCACTCCCTCTCTCTCCTCCCCTCTCACTCAGTCCCTCCCTCTCTCTCAGTCAGTCCCTCCCTCTCTCTCTCCTCCCTCACTGCTGCCGCCCGTCTTCGCCGCCGCCGCCGCTGCGGCCCTGTCTCTCACCTCTCCCTCATTCTCCCTCTCCCCCTTTCACTTACTCACATCCCTGGCTCTCACCTCTCCCTCATTCTCACTCTCCCCTCACTCTTCCCCACCCCCCTACCTCTCTCCCACACACTCACCCACTCCTCCCTCCCTCTCACTCAGTCCCTCCCTCCCACTCAGTCCCTCCCTCTCACTCAGTCACTCCCTCCCACTCTCTCTCTCCGTCCCTCCCACTCAGTCCGTCCCTCCCTCTCTCTCTCGCCTCCCTCCCTCGCTACTGGCCGCTGCCGCCGCTGCCGCCACCCACTGCCACTACCGCCGCCGCCGCCCGCCGCCGCTACCACCGCCGCTGCCCGCTGCCGGCACCGCCGCCATGTTTGTTTTTTTTTTTGACACTGCCTAAGACTGACGTGCTCGCCCGCACATGCGCAGTAGAGCTGCTCTCTACTGCGCATTTGCGGCACGTCGGTCAAGCGTCGTTTATTAGGTAGGATTTTTAGATACCGTCGTTCACGAAACATCACAACGGTTTACATAATTTAAGCATAGAATAAAAGGAAAAATAATACAATACAGTAAATATATAAAAAGATTAAAAGACAAAAATAAAACAAAGCAATGGCCTAAAATTGAAACTGACAATAAAATAACAATATAAATAAAGCTAAATAAAATCTAAAAAGTGAATAAAATGGATACAGCTAGAAAGTCATCGATCCTGAATTATCATTAAAACTCCATATGTGACATATCTACTGCCATATCAGTGATCAAAGCTCCTTTAAATTCTGACAAAAAAAAAATGGCTTATGGAAGAAAATATCCCTTTCCAGATGACAAGATCAATGTCAGTCAGAACCCGATTCCATGAACTTTCCCACTTTCATCGGTGACCAAACAGCCCGGTGGGCAATAAAGTGCATAGATTGCATAAGAGATTCATAAGGACTTCCTCCAGAAGAGTACCAGCTCACACTCTTCCAGCTCTCCACTCAGTTCCCATTCTTAAACTCTCTGTCCCCATACACTGCTTGGCAGTTTTAGATTGCATTTATTTATAAAAGCCTGCAATCTGCTTTGGAGATGCCAAAACAATCTCACAGATTTGAACCAATTTCAGTTCCTTAGACAGTTCCTTTATTTTTATCTCACTGAATATAATACAATGTTTACGTCCAAGCCAATTATAAAACGGATGAAAAGGCAAATTAAACTCCAATTGAACATCATGAAAAGATTTTCAGGTACCACCAAATTCCAACAGTTTTGCCACTGGATCCAATTTAAGACAGTTTTGTTGATTTTGAAAAGCAGGTTACACCTAATGGGCAATCTCTCGGAATTGGACCAAGAGACAATTTCCATTCCAGCTTTTGAAAAGCATGCAATGTTGCCAATAGCACTGGATTACTATTTATCTTTTGAGGTGGAGACATACCTGGCAATAGGGAAGTAGGAAAGGGATGTCCAAAACCCTGTTCAAAAGATAGCCATACAGGGCAGGGATCATTCACTCCATCCCACAACCAAATGCTACTCTGTCACAACAGAAAAACAATATGATAAAATTCAAAAACAGGGAAATTCACCCCCACCCAAATCTCTAGGCAATTTCAACTTAGAAATTAGTGGGTTTACGTTTCCAGAGAAACTTACTTACAATACCCTCTAATTGATTATAGATAGCTGACCAACTGACAGAGGGCACATACTAAAGATATAACTCAATTTAGGATCAATAACCATTTTAATGGCGTCCAATCGCCCCACCGGGACAAGTGTAATGAAGACCATTTCACAGTTAACTCAAAAGTAATAGACAGTAATTGAGCACATTGTATCTGAGAGTAATTTGTAAATCGCGCCAAACTGCACTCCCAGGTATTTAATGCCCCTACTTACCCAGACAAACGCATCTTTGCATTTCTGAAAAGGTTTAATTGGGTTCATGCACTTTGTAATGAAGATGATAATATATTATATACCTATGTGGAGGGGGGGGGGGGGGAAGGAGCAGCTAAAATACCAAATAAAGGGGGATTATTTAGCTCTGATGAGAATCACAGGGCCTCTTGCCAGTCTTTCAAAAAGAGGATACAAACACATCTATTTACCCCAGGCTGTGAATTATTTTTGCCATACACAGGAGTAAATCAAGTCCAATATTCAGGGAAGACCAACTATAACTGGCAAGTTTATAATATATTTTTGTCCTTGCCAAAATGCTTATTACATCTATCCTAGTATAAGTAGCTGAAAGAGTCTTATAACAACCTAGTAACACTACTAAATTACTACAATAACAATATTTCTAATACAATTTTATTTTGCACCTCATCTTTATATAAAAGCATCCTAAAACTTTGTACTGATAATGAAAAACATAACAAAATAACATAGAGAGAAACTGAATGAATGAGAAGTGGCACTATGGAGTTTAGAGAGGTTAAATATCAGACTTTGCAAATATTTTGATTAGAATAACAGGGCAAGGAAAACTAAGAAAGACTGAAAGGAAACAGGAATTTAGTAACAGAAAAAGAATTAGCCATGGAAAGGAAATGAGGAAGACTATATTAAGTTTGTGAGAAGAGGATTAGAAAGGTCTTACACCAACTATGCGCAGCTGGATGGCAAAGCACTGAGTCCACATGAAGTGGAGGGAATAGGAGGGGAAGTAATGAATGATGAGTTCAGAGAGACATGCAGGAGCAGTCCCATGGAGAACTTTAGAAATCAGTAGTTTAAAAACGCTCACACATGCGTTTATGTGCACATGGTTCCTGGTATATGGACACGGCTATTTTATAACATGCATGCGTTAGCGCACGCATGTTATTTAAATGCAATTTCCGTGCGCACATATGCACCAGATTTTAATGTCTGCATGTGCATGTGCAGGTGAATGGCTTCCTCTGTGCGTGGGGGGGGGGGGGGGAGGGGGAGGGGATTTTAAAAGCATCATGTGGCGACATGATTGGGCGTTTGCCCAGTTCCCTCCCAGTTCACTCCAATAAAGGAGCGGGCTGGGAGGGAACTTCCCTAACCCTAACCCTATCCTTCCTCCCTCTTCCCCTCTCCTCCCCAAACCCTAAACCTACCCTAGCTATCCCCCGCTTTTTTGTTTTTATACTTATTGCTCCTCCGGAGCAGAAGTAGACTCTGCGAGCCGGCAGCCGGCCGGCGGGTGCTTCCCCTGGACAGCGTCTAATGGTGCTGGGCCCTTTCTAAAATGCGCTCAGCGCGCACAAGGCCCGACCACGCGCAAACCCCCTGGATTTTAGTGCACCGACAATTTTAAATTCTGGCTTAAGTAATATAGTAGATGATGGTGGAAACAGACCAATTAACCCATTCAGTCTGCCTAGTTATTTCTGTAAATTCTGCATGTCATTGGTTCCAGTTTGTTTCAGAAATGAGGGCTGAGGCTTGAGACTGAAGCTAACAGATTTGTTAAGAGATGCCATGTAGCTCATAATCAAGATAGTTGCTCTCATGCTTTCTTAGAGGCTGATGTACTAAAATCACATAAAAAATGTGCTAAAAATTAGAGCATAATTTTATTAGTATGGCTGTAACTTGTTAGTTTTACTATCAATGTAATAAACTAATGATATGCATAGCACACAAAAACTATGAAAAATTATACCAAGCGTAGCACTTGCCTGATATGCATAGCTCTCAAATTAGTAAAATAAAAGCCAAAGCATCTACCTCTATCTGGGATCTTCCTTCTGATCTCTCCCTATGTAAATAAAGAACCATACCCAACTCTGGATCTATAAAAAAATGACCTCACTACCCCAACCATCCCACCACCCAAACTAGGAAAAGGTTCCCCCTTGCCTACTGATCCTCTCTCTAACCACTCCTTTTTGAAATTATACATTTATTAATTTTAATTAACAAGAACATTTCTTGCATGGAAAACCACATCAGAAAATAAAGTAAAAGAGGAAAACAATAAGAAGAAATTAAAAAAAAAAATCCACCAATAAGGAAGTGCCAAATTCCATAAACACAATAATAATAATAATCTGATTTTATAACAATGAAATGGACCAATGCAATAGAACCCCTATCACAACTAAAACCTCCTGGAGAGAATGAGAGAGAGAGAAACTAGCCAAAACACCCTCATGCTAGATAGGTATTTATATCTCTATGGGAGGCCCACCTAGTAACTCGAGGTTAGGTCTAGGTATTAGTGTAGAGGTTAGGGGCCACTTTGACATTCAAAGTGAGACGTACAAACAGATGTAGTCCATCAAGCTAGGCTGAGAGAACATTGCACAAATCTCATCTTTGGGTGAGTTTCCTCACTCCGAAGGTCATCAAATCTTTACAAGAGAGCACTGTTCTGTTCGTACGTCTCACTTTGAATGTCAAAGTGGCTCCTAACCCTTACACTAATACCTAAACCTCACCTTGAGTTACTAGGTGGGCCTCTCATAGAGATATAAATAACTATCTAGCGTGAGGGCATTATGGCTACTCTCTCTCTCTCTCTCTCAATACATTAATTTTGGCACTTATCACAAAGCGCAAAAAAGTTATCACAATTTGCACTTCACATAGGTTTTAGCATAAACTGCCTATTACCATAAAACACACCCCTTTTCCTATCACATGCAGTATTTAGTGCATTTTGATAAATCCAGGCCTTTATGATTAAACCAGAGACTAATACAGCACCTTCCTCCACATTTTTCCAGGGCACCAGAAACATATTAAAAAGTCAAGCGATAACTGTGGAGACAAAGATGCCTCCTTCTTAACAGAAGGAGGAAGGTAGAAATAGGTGGACAAGAATTCTCTGGAATTTTCAAATTTTCCATGAAATAAAGCTTAAGCAAAACAAAAGGAGTCGCACTTGTGTTAACTTGTGGAAATTAACGAAATGGAAAGCATGATTTCTAACCATATTTTCCAAATGCTCCAACTTCTTTTTTTTTTTTTCATTTTTTAATTATAATATCTACAATTTAACAAGACTTGTATATAGCAATATTAAATTCCACACCTAAGTTCCACACTAAAGCAATATTCAGGTGGGCATGGACATGGTTTATGTCTCTTGACAACTAGATTTTGTGGTTTTACATATTTTGATATTTCATGCTAATTGTAGAGTACCTTATCAATAAATTGTTAATCAGTTAGCTCACGATGGGAGGATGAGGAATTTTTTTTGGGGGGGGTGGGGGGCTGGAATTGTTTTGTTGTATTTTTTAATGACTTTTGTTTTAATATGTGAATTTTGTATTTTGTTTAAATTGTGGTCTTTGAACATCGCTTTGGGCGATAGTTTTTATCTGTAAAGCAATTCAGAAATGCTATTAAATAAAAAGATCAAATCAAAAAGGGGTGGAGAAAGAAAATAAGGGAGATATAAATATGTAACCCCTCCCCCACCTCTTCAGGGTCCTCCCGGAATGCGGGGGCACACAACAGTCCCCAGGGCCACTGTATCTCCTGGCTCTCCTTTGCCACGCTCAAACTCAGTCCATGATTCACAGTAGACCACTGAGCTGCCGGGGGTCTTCCAGCGGGGAGGAGGATATGCCTCCAGGACCTAGGCTCACGGGGGTGGGACCCACTCTCAGTCTTTTCACTCACTCACAATTTGTACTCATTGTCCAATGAATCAGATTAAGGATACCAGTGCCCACCTGGAATACTTACTTTTCCAAGCCCTGGAAGGTGAGATATTCTTGAAACTCAAATACTGAAGGACACTTGCATGGATAAAGAGAAGTTTGGAGAACAGATATATTAAAATACCATCAAAATCCTGAAATATTCCCAGATTAGAACATACAAATTAATCCTCAACACCACAGAAGACACTCAACAAACCCCTATCTTATGTACAGGCCTGGTTGTGCCTAGGGCAACAAAAATCTGGAGGCAACAGGCTGGCTGAAGATTTACTGTCATCCTCTTCAGCAACGAAGAGCCCTCAGCTTCCTGATCTAGGTGCAGGGTGTTACGATCCTGCTCGTGGAGCCCATCCTGCTCGCAGACCCTCCACTTACCACTATGCCGGCCTGAATCCACAGGACTTTCAGGTAGCCTAAGCCATTCCTGGACTGTGCTGCTGTCGTCCTCCACTTCCGCGGCATAGTGCTGCCGCCAGGACTCCGCTTCTTCGCGGCCTGCAAAGCCACCAATGTTCCTCTTTCGATGCGACCCTGAAGCCACGGCCACTGACTCTGCCTTCGAGGTGGGGAAGACACCGCCGGGATCCCTTTAAGCAGCAGGAAGCCGCTGTTGCTGCTGCCTCCACCCACGCGGTCTGAGTGCCGCCAGCAGGATCTCCTTCCCAGCAGGAAGCCGCCTCTGGTCTTGCTCCTTCACGGCATGGAGCTGCCGCTGTCGTCATCTTCTCCGCGGCTCTTCTGTAACTGCCGACCTCCTCCATCTTCAGGGCTCCTTTAGGCATGAGTGTATGCCTCTTCCTGATATTTAAAAAGCCAGCGGCAGGAAAAGCCCGCGGCCCCACCGGATGATGTCATCTCCTTGCTCCTTGGTCCAGCCCTATAAAAGGGCTCAGCTTCACTTCCTCTGTGCCTTTGAATCAGATTCCATGGTCATCCATGTTACTCTTCTCCAGTCAAGGTCTTCCATGGTCTACTCCTGTCCAGAATCTCCGTGTTCCAAGTTCTTCATGTTCCTCCTGGTCTCCTCCGTCTGATGTTCCTGGTCTTATCCCTCGTTGGAGCTCCTTTGTTCCTTGTCCTGATGTTCCTCATCCAGGAGTCCTGATGTTCTTCGTCCAGAAGTCCTGATGTTCCAAGTCCTAATGTTCCTTGTCCAGAGGTCCTGATGTTTCTCATCCAGATGTCCTGATGTTCCTCATCCAGACGTCCTGATGTTCCAAGTCCTGAGGTTCCTGATGTTCCAAATGTCCCTGATGTTCCCAGTCTAGAAGTTCCTAATGTTCCATGTTCCAGACATTCCTGATGTTCTGTGTTCCAGTCCCGGTCCTGGACCTGACATCCTCATCTACGGCTCTTCATCCTGCTTCCAGGTTCCTTGCTTGTTCACCTTTCTGGACATACCACCATCATGGTCCGTGACCAACCCATGGGGGGGGGGGGGGCTGTGTAGGGTGCCTCGTGGCTCAAGGCCTACCTTCATGTCTGCAGCGCAAGCCTCTGGAAGTCTCCTGTTTTTAATGCCAAGTTCCTGAGTCTTGAGTCCTGAGTATTGAATCCTGTCCCAGTCTTCAGAGTACCTTTTGCCTGCTTATGTCCATGCCCTAGACTCTTCCAGAACCCGCTCCGCTTCAGCATGGTCCGCGACCAGGCATTGCGGCTGTATAGGGCTCGCCTCGGTGCAGGACTCTCCTGAATCTTCGACGTGTCTCTGGTCTCAAGTTCCACTGTTTCGCCTGGAGTCTGTTTCACTTCAGGCGTGGTCCGCGACCAGCCATGGGCGGCGGTGTAGGGCATGCTGTGATGCAGCACTAACCCAGTACTAATGCCTGAATCCTGAATCCTTGCTGAGACTTCCAAGTTCATGAATCCTTGTCTGAGTCTTCCAAGTATCCTGAGTCTTCCAAGTACCCTTAATCTTCCAAGTTCCACACTAACCTCGTCTGAGTCTTCCAAGTATCCTGAATCTTTGTCCGAGTCCTCCAAGTATCCTGAGTCCTTCTAGTATCCTGAGTCTTTGTTTCAGTGGCGTAGCCACGGGTGGGCCTGGGTGGGCAGGTGCCCACCCAACTTAGACCCAGGCCCACCCAACTAGCACCGGAACTGCAAGGCTGTCGCGGGATCCCATCCCCGCGACAGCGAACAAGAGAACCCACGCCTCGCGCGCCATCACGGCACACGTGGGGAAGCACTGCTGCGGCCGTATGGCCAACCGGTCTTCCTGTTCGGGGGGGGGGCGCGGAAGCGCCGCGCGCAGCTTCCGCTTCCTCCCCCCAATGCAGGAAGATCAGCTGGCCTCTCCTGCTGCCACCCGTTCTCCTGCTATCTTTGGGTCAAACGGCCCGCCGAACTTCCTGTTTGGGGGAGCGGAAGCGCTGCGCACAGCTTCCGCTTTCTCCCCCAAAGCAGGAAGATCAGCTGCCTCTCCTGCTGCCACCGGCCTCCTGCTATCTTCTTCGGGCGTCGGGCCGTATGGTCCACCGATCTTCCTGCTTGGGGGGGGGGGGGAGGGAGGAAGCGGACGTTGTGCGCTGCGCTTCCGCTCCGCCCCCCCCCCCCCCCCCCCGACAGGAAGTTCGGTGGGCAGTACGGCCCGACGCCCGAAGATAGCAGAAGGCCGGTGGCAGCAGGAGAGGCAGCTGATCTTCCTGCTCTGGGGGAGAAAGCGGAAGCTGTGCACGTGCTTGAATGTGTATGTGTGGATGAGAATGGGAGTGTGTGTGGGTGAAAACTGGAGCCTGGGTGTGTATGTGGGTGAGAATGGAAGCTTGAATATGTGGGTGAATGGGAGCTCGAATGTGTGTATGTGTGGTTGAGAATGGGAGCCTGGGTTTGTGGGTGGGTGAGAATGGGAGCTTGAATGTGTGTATATATGGGTGAGAATGAGAGCCTGGGTTTGTGTGGGTGGGTGAGAATGGAAGCTTGAATATGTGGATAAGAATGGGTGCTTGAATGTGTGTATGTGTGGGTGAGAATAGTACCTTAAATGTGTATATGTATGGATGAGAATGGGAGCTTGAATATGTGTGGGTGAGACTGGGAGCATGGGTTTGTGGGTGAGAATGGGAGTCTGGGTTTATGTGTGTGGGTGAGAATGGGTGCCTGGATGTGCGTCTGTGTGTGCATAAGAATATAAGCCTGGGGAGGGGTGAGAAAGTGAGAACTTGAATGTGAGCTTGTGGGGGGGTGGGGGGGGGGGAGAGCATATGAGAGTGACAGCTTGAGTGTGTGAGAGGGAGTCTGTGAGAGAAAGCGTGTATGTGTGTGTGTGTGTGTGGAAGGGAAGAAGACAGTAATAGAAGAAAGACACTGAAAAGGAATTAGGAAATGAGCTATACGGGAAAAAGAGACCAGGACCAACTGATTAGAAAAATACAAAGATCAGACAACAAAGGTAAAAATATATATCTATATTTTGAGATGTTAGCAATTTAAATATAAGCAACACAACCGCTCTCTCAAAATTTATGGACAGGTAGGAGCCGTGTATAAAATCGTAATAATAAGAAGGCTAAAGTACCACAAATCACCGTGAATTATGTTTGTATCATTAAGTAAACCTCATACTTAGGCGTAGATGTGAATGCTATGCTGCATAATTTGGCATTATTTATCAGTAAAAAAACAACTAGTAGACCTGCATGCCTACAGCCCACCCATGTTAACCTTGTGCCCACCCAAAAAATCAGTTCTGGCCACGCCACTGCTTTGTTTGAGTCTTCCAAGTTCCACATAACCTCGTCTGAGTCCTCCAAGTATCCTGAGTCTTCATCTGAGTCTTCCAAGTATCCTGAGTCTTCTTTTCCAAGTTCCATGACTTGTCTTGTTCCTGCTCTCAGGCTCCGTGTGGTCTCACGCACTCGTTGTTCCCAAGCGACACATCCGGAGGGCTATTCCTGAGACCAGCAGTCAGTTGCTGGGTCTCACTGGTGCGTGTAGATCCAGTGGAGGGCTGAGCCTGCCATGTTCCAGTTACTGACATTCCTTGCCTTGTTTACAGTCCAGCCTTGTTCCTGCTCCACCCGTGCCTGTCACAATCACCTCCCATGGTGTGTCTTGGGCTTCCTCCCTGATCCGCCCCATGGCCCAAGGGCTCACAATCTCCCAGGAGCAGGTGACCACGCCTCCGCATCCTTCAGGATTTGAAGGCCTGTGGTCACAACAGAATTCGAAGGCCATGAGCTCGCTGAGCGTGTGCCTGTGGTGGGCTCAAGTTCCTGGACATTTTTGATAATCTTGTTTTGCTCCAAGTTTCCTGGACTTTTGATTCCTGCTCCTATTCAAGAATTTTTTGAGTTTGTTTTTTGTGTCTCTTCTCCTTTCTTCAGTATATTTGGATTTCCAAGACCACAGGAGGCGCCTGCATCCAGAACTTCTCCAAGTCCAGTCCGGTCCCGGAACTTTCGCGACTTGCAGGAGGCGCCTGCTGCTCTTCCAGGGACCAACTCTGTTCAATCCACTGAGATGCTTGCTCTTCTTCCTGGGTTCCAAACGACCTGTAGGAGGCGCCTGCACCCAGGTTTTCCATCCAGTACCAAGTCCAGCTTCTCTGCCAAGTATCATCGAGCTTCAGGGAGTATATAACCTATTAAAGTATACTCCACAGCAACTTCAGGTCTTTGGGTTTGAACGATCTGCACGAGGCACCTGCACCCTAGGCCTGGCTCCGTCTCGCCACTTCCAACTCAGTCCCTGCTTTACTCTGCTCTGACCATCTACAGCCAAGACCCTGTCTCTGCTTGCGCAAAGTGATGATTCCAGCCTTGGATTCCACTCCAGTTCTTCTGAGAGGTCATTCTGTTGTTTCTCTTCTCTTAATCTCAACATGGTGAGTTGCCTTGAATCTACAGCTACGATTCTGTCTCTGCTCTGTGCAAGTGGGAATCCCAACCTCTATCACTATTTCAAGTTTCCAAGATGTCATCTTGTTGTTTCTTCATTATACCCACATGGTGAGTTGTCCTGAATCCAAAGCTCACCGCCATCATCTTCCATTGTCCATGCTTGCAGTGTTCTGAGCTGGTAGAATCAGGATTGGGAGATCCTGATTTCCCTGTTCATCTGCTCCTCTGGTGCTATCATCGCTGCCAGGCAAAGGACAGTAACTGCCATTTGCTAGCCTGTTTGATAAGCCTGCATTGCTCCCTGCTGCAAATCCTTCTGGAAGGACCCTGTTTTCCTTTTGAAACCACTCGGGATTCTACATCGCTGCCCATAGATTCATTGAGAGCTGTGGCTGCTATCTCCTCCTTGAGTTCTGTATTCTTGTACTTCTGGTAGCCACCATCAATCTAAACCCAGGAGAGTCATTTTTGAAGGGAACAGCTCTTCAAGAATAACTAGAACTTGCCAGCATCTCAAATTGTTTTCCATCAGTAAACGTTGCCTCTGCAAGGATTTTCGCCTTCGGCTGCACTTCCAACCATCCATCAAAGTGGAAAAGTGTTGCTTTAATTACCTGCTGGAATCCTCTGCTGCTTCAAGCCTTGCCTCCTTGAGCCTTACCATCTACCTTAAAGTGGCTCATCTGATTCGAGCCTAGAGACAATACACCTATCCAGTCATTCTGGGAAATCTTTCACAATTAATCAATTTCCTGCGTAAAGTATAGCAGTGATGTCTATTGGCTATCAACTCCCTTTGGGAACAGCTTCACCACCATATGGGAGCCTGTATTAACATGCAAATTATAGCTGAGATTCAATTTCCTCTTTGACCTTTTAAAAGGGACTTTTTCACATCCATCCCTGGCTTTGCAAAGGCTGGTTTAATTTTGCCTGCTATCGTCAACTCCATGGCACGCAACAGGGAGGCCATCATCAAGCGACATGTAATACCGTATTTATACATTTGGTTATCAGGGCTTCAACTCGAGTGGGGCAGGTTTGACTCCCTGTACACGTTTTAGACTTTAGGCCTATTTTCTTTTGGCAGTGTTGGCTCTTTAAGGTAATGGTGGCCCTGCGATTTGGGGACTGCCATCACGTGTAAAGGGTCAATGCCACATTGTTTTGCCCCACAGTATTTTGCTGTGAGATAAAAAAAACATGCCAATACTGTTGCAATGATTTTTGGGGGAAGGGGCCCACTAGCTATAAGCTAGGTACCTATTTTCAGATGAGCTTAGAAGCCTAAGGGGGCCATTATTAAAAAAAGCTTAGATCCTAAATTTAGGATCCTAAATTAGGTTCCTATGTTAAGTATCTATTTTCAGTCAAACTAGGGACCTAAGTTTTCAGCTGAAAATTAACATTAATTTAGAGTCTAAATGTTTTCACCATGTTTTTCAGGTTGAATTCTTACAGATTCTGTCAGCTGTGAGCTTGTCTTCTTGACAGGATACTTTTAAAAGAATATGCATACGCTCATAAACGCAAGTATTAGCATGCGAGTGGAGTTATGCTGTAATTTTAAATTGTGTGTGTTTGTACACTTGTATCATTTAAAATTACCCCCCCACACACACATATGTGTATGCATGATCTTAAGAGGTTGTTAGAGTAAATGTCCCGTGCTTATTTCTACTAGGGCTTTAGTGGCTTTTACATGTGTATGCAAGTGGATTTTAAAATATGCTTGTGCCAGAGAAAAATAGGTTTTTACAAGTAGTCCACTCATGGGCCCAGTTCATATCGAGGTCTTCATGAACCCTCTAGTTCTTCATCCTGCAGGCCTCCCACATGAACCCGAACCCTTACCCTGAACTAAAAGCCCTAAAACTCAAGATCTCCAGATTTGCTGCTCAACAGGACCAGCAGTAAAACTGTGCAGATAACAAGCTGACTCGCACAATGGTCAGCCTTTTTAAAATATGAATTTACACGCGTAAGTCTTGGCCCAGCCCTGGAACGCCCATGCCCTGCCCATGCTTCACCCCTTTTCCACCCCCTTATTCTTGAGTCGCACAGGTATGTACGCAGCTTCTGAAAATCTGCATTGCTCCCATGTATGTGGGTATTTTTGTGCGAGCAATGCTTTAAAAATCTACCTGTTAATGTTTTCCATACGTCTCTACAACTTATGCATGTATCTCCCAGTTTTGGTGTGCACTGGGCTTTTACAATTCACCTGTTAGAATAAAGGAAATTGTTACCTAAACAAGGTGTTGTTAAAACCACTGAGTTGCAATTTTTCTTTCTTCTCTTGAGTAGCAGAAGCACACTACAGAAAGCCAAGGCAGAGTGAAGGACTACAAAGAGTGAAATAGAAAGGAGAGGTTCTAGAGGTCAGGTAAAAGGCAGCAGAGTGGGATTCTTTTACTCCTTATATCAAATTGTATGGTTACATTATTCCTAGTGTTGTGTCCCTGTACTATTTATACATAATTGGTTTCCCATAGGATAGTTCCCTTGTGTAGCACTATAGAAATGCGTAGTAGTAGTAGTAGTAGTTGGAGTCACTAAGTGCCGCAGAAGCATCATCAGAACAATAGAGCCAGGATCATGTACCTTAAGTCTATGGATCCTAGCTCTGTATAAGAAAGCACCTGCCCATCCATTCAAGTTGGGCCCTACTTCAAGGTTGGAGTTAGGAAGGTGCCCATATCCTAGCTCATGTGACTTGAATATATTTTTCATCAAACAACAATTAAATTAAACATCAGAGAAAAAAGGTACTGCTATTAAATACAGTTTTTTTTATTGAACTGCTTCAGTCTAGGGATACTCATAATACATAAAATATAGTTCAACCTACATTACTAGGCCCTTCCTTAGAAAATATGATGTCTAGATTCAGTTACTGTCCAGTTATCAAAGTTTAGCCAGATAAACTTACTAACTTTGGAGGGATAGTCGGTGGTGTGTCTGCACTATTGAATATAGTCAGTTATATTAAAGTTAGCCAGCTAATCTTATCCACCTAACTTTAGGTCAGATCTTTGGCATGACCAGACTTAGAGGGATAAGTTATCCAGCTAATTCTGAATACACTAGTATATAGCCAAAATGCTTCTGAAATCAATGTAGTCAAACTTTATTGAATCTTGGTCACTGAGAATGAAAATGATGCTTAAAATTGCTGATTGGCTTTAGTTTTCACGATATGCTAGTGGGTCAGTATATGTGACCTTTGACTTGCGAATTGTGGAGGATAAGTGAGTTAAGGGAAAGAATCTCAAATTAAACCAGAAATAATGAACATAAATCTTTGACAGAATCTATGGATAAATCTATGACTGGGTTTGGACAGTACTTTATTTTTGGAAACAATAATGAATGAAGTAATTTTCTCGGAAATAACAAGGCAGATATCTACAAGGAGTTGGTGGAAAACCTCCTGAAAGAATACAAAAGCCTTGGCAACATCATGTCACCAAAGATACATTTTTTGTACTCTTAACTAGATTTTTTTCCATCAAACTGCAGAGCAGTGAGCATTGCAATGAGCATGGCAAACAATTTCAGCAGGACAGGACATTGCAGCTATTGAAAAAATGGCATCAGGGCAAATGGAGCTTATCAATGCTTGCAGACAGTAATAAGAGATATTCCATTTAATGAATAAAGGAGATAAGTCAAGAAGAACCGAGTAGCCATTTAATAAGGACTAAACTATGTACATAAATATACACATAATAGGGCAGATTTTAAAAGGTATGCGCGGTATACCTTTGTGCACACTACCTGGTGCGCACAAATGTACGCTCGATTTTATAACATGCGCATGCAGCCGCGCGCATGTTAAAAAATCAGGGGTCGGCGCACGCAAGGGGGTGCACACTAGTGCACCTTGCGCGCGCTGAGCCCTCGGGGAGACCAGCTGGCTTTCCCTGTTCCCTCTGAGGCCGGTCCGAAATTGGAGCAGCCTCGGAGGGAACTTTCCTTCTCCCCACACCTTCCCCTCCCTTCCCCTACCTGTCCCGCCCCTCAGCCCGAAAAAAACCAAACCCTGTACTTTTATCTCACAAATTACGCCTGCCTTTTGCTGATTAAATTGTTAAAGTGTTTCATAAGCAACCATAAATACATGAAAAGACCTAAGTTTATAATTTATGATTAAAACTCTATCATCTACTCACTATCTATGCAATAGACATAGAAGTGAAATGTAAAAACTTAAATATCATGGAAACAGTTGGTTTACTTGTTATATTTGAATTCAGCACATCAACATCAATAATAAATGGGAGATTTTATTTCTGAAGCAAATGCCTTCTAAACATGTGTATACTAGTCATATTAGAGTTAGCTGGATAACTTATCTGGGTAACATAACTCCTCTTCAAAATGCTCCCAGATTTCCTCAAAGTTATCAAGCTACATTTTAGCCAACTAAGACCTGGATTCACCATACTATCGCAGAATGGGGAATCCAGTGAAAACAGGGGTGGGGAGAGCGAAGGGGGAGGCGGGCCTGCGAAAGCTGGCAGCCTTCGCACCACCGCGCTGTTTTCATGGTGCTATTGGGTGTGCTACTGGCGACGATAACGTTGCTTAGCTTATCGCCGCCAGCGAAGACACCACCGAGTCCGCCTCCTCGCCGCCCTGACTCCAACCTGACTCCACCCCCAGCATGCTATCGCACGTGAAAAGGGACTTTTCGCACGCGATAAGTGTTTGAAAATGACCCCCTAAGATAGCCAGGTATAATTTAGTTGGATACGTGGTCAAATATTTATTTATTTAGCCAGATGTTAGTGGAGAAATCTTCAAAACTACTCATAGAAGCTTTTTTTAACTTCCTGCTATCATAAAGAATAATGCTATAAAGAGGAAACTCCATTTTTTGGAAGACTTGCTAATTATTTCAATGTAGAAGTTTTCTAGCTTTTCTGTTTTTTTCTGTTTACATGATCTCACCTCTTCTTTAGTCATTAGATGCCACTCAGGGATTTGTTCCAAGACAACAGATTCTAGGAAAACACATTCAATTTTCTGATGACTCAACTGGTGAACAACTTACATTTGAGAGCATAAAGTATGTTGTTTTGAGAAAGCCTTAAGGAACTGAAAGTGAGATGTGATGCTAAGTAAGGCAGAATGATGTACTTTAATTTCACTGGGGATGCTGGCATCTTTTCTTTTTTTTTTTTTGCATATCAACTTGTGAATTCCCATATGTAATGTGCACTGTCAAGCACTACACTTCCCTTCTCATTAGCAGTTACCAAGGAGAGAATCTTTCTAAATGAAACACACCAAAGTGACTAAGGATACTTCATGAATTGAGTTACCATAAAGATAAGTCATGATTTCTTTAATACTTATGTACATTGTCGGTCCTCCTTCCCATGTTATGCCTCCTTTCCTATCCATTCCCTTTCATGAAAAACCCAAAATAAATAAAAAATGATCTATCCTCATGCTACATCCCTCCTTCCCGTATCATTCCTTTTTCTCATATATCCATGTTTTTCCTCTCTCCTATGCAATGTTCCCTTTAAGCTATGCGCATTCGTGCGCACACAGGTCATGAAACAAGCGAGTACAGAAAAACTTAGTACTCACAAGAAAAGGAAAAAGTGCTTCAAAGAACCCTGAGCACATATTTGTATACTCGCATAGGAGAACTTTTTTTGCACATACAGTCCCCAGAAAATTAGAAGTAACATTGCACCCATGTTCCTCCTCGCCTCCCCCTCTCCCCCATGTTGCTCCTTTCCCCAATTTTACCTCTAGGTCAGACTATGGTGATTTGCACTGTAGACCAGAAGTATAGACCCTGGGTGAGAACACATGTTCTCGATTCCTGCAGCAACTCCTCCCCTATCTTAAGTGCTTCCTGCTTCAGAAAATGAGGAGGAGGAGCCACTCTAGGGACCAAGAGTGTGGCACCTCACTCTGCCCCTGTGCTGTAGTGCTTCTGCCTCCTCTTTTTGCCATCATTAATTAATTTATTTATTTATTTATTTATTTATTTATAATTTTTATATACCGATATTCCTATAAAGAATATAGATCACACCGGTTTACAATGGAACAGAACTTTCGCTGGGAGGCGATACATTAAACAATGAACATTAGCAATTGAACATTCAAAAAACATTTGGAAACAAGGAACCATAGCAAACCGAGAGCAAAAAATAAAATAAAATTGTGGATACATAATAAAATAAAATAAAAATGAAAAAAGTGAAAATAAATATAGTACTTTATTTAAAACTAGAATGAGTCCTTGGGGGGCTGTGAAGAGAAAGTTCAGTAAGTCCACTAAATGTTAGCCATAGGCCTTGTATTCATGTTTTGGGACCTGCATCAAGGAGAACTTGGGTTTTCAGGGAAAGTTTGATTGAACAGCCAAGTTTTTAAGTCTTTCTTGAAGGTTAGGGGACACTGTTCTTGACGGAGGTCAGGAGGGAGAGTGTTCCAAAGAGTCGGCCCAGATTCTCTTTTGCTTAGAGAAGATTTAGTAGGGAGGGCATGCAGAGAGCCTTTGTAAGCTCTTCTGATTGGTCTTTCAGAGGTGTGAGCACGGAATTGATGGCTCAGTTTGAGAGGGGAGATGTTATGAATGTCTTTATGTATCATCATGAGTACTTTGAACGAAATCCTGGCTTTGATAGGTAACCAGTGCAGAGACTGCAGTATGGGAGAGATATGCTCTCTTTTGTTTGAGTTGGTAAGTAATCTCGCCGCAGCATTCTGTGCCATCTGTAGAGGTTTTATTGTTATCGCAGGGAGACCAAACAAGAGGGAATTGCAATAGTCTAATTTGGTAAGGATAATGGACTGCAGCACTAGTCCATTATCTAAGTTGGTTGATAAGAAGTGCTGTTAAAGTGCATCAGCCAGTACAATTGCACTCTTAGACCAGTCGCAGGAGCAGCTTTTCATTCAATGATTGCTGTACACTAGGGATGTGAATCGTGTCCCCTATCGTCTTAACGATTGAAATCGTCTGGCAGGAGAAGAAAATCGTGTTTGGCACGATTGTTTCGTTAAAAAATCGTTAAAAAATCGTTTTTTCCGATTAGTGCGCACTAACGGGAGTTAGTGCGCACTTCCTGCACACTGTGCCCTAACCCTGATACCAGGGGTGTTGTGATCTTCCTGCACACAGTGCCCTATCCCTATTAATACCAGGAGTGTTGTGATCTTCCTGCACATAGTGCCCTATCCCTATTAATACCAGGAGTGTTGTGATCTTCCTGCACACAGTGCCCTATCCCTATTAATACCAGGATTGTTGTGATCTTCCTGCACACAGTGCCCTATCCCTATAAATACCAGGAGTGTTGTGATCTTCCTGCATACAGTGCCCTAACCCTGACACCAGGGGTGTTGTGATCTTCCTGCATGCAGTGCCTTCTCCCGCCTGCATTACTAGTGAGAGGCTAGCTTCACAGACAGGGGGGAGCTTCCTGACCCTCACTCCTCCCCTCCCCCATGTCCCAGCCAGTGAATGGTGTGTGGGTGAGGGGGGGGGGAGGATGGTGAGGCTGAAACAGCTCCTTCCCTGCATTACTAGTGAGAGGCTGGCTTCACAGACAGGGGGGAGCTGCCTGACCCTCACTCCTCCCCTCCCCCATGTCCCAGCCAGTGAATGGTGTGTGGGTGAGTGGGGGGTGGGAGGATGGTGAAGGCGGAGACAGCTCCCTTCCTGCATTATTAGTGAGAGGCTGGCTTCACAGACAGGGGGGAGCTGCCTGTCCCTCACTCCTCCCTTCCCCCAAGTCTCAGCAAGTGAATGGTGTGTGGGTGAGTGGGGGGTGGGAGGATGGTGAAGGTGGAGACAGCTCCCTCCCTGCATTATTAGTGAGAGGCTGGCTTCACAGATAGGGGGGAGCTGCCTGACCCTTACTCCTCCCCTCCCCTATGTCCCAGCCAGTGAATGGTGTATGGGTGAGGGGGGGGGGGGGGGAGGATGGTGAGGCTGAGACAGCTCCCTACCTGCATTACTAGTGAGAGGCTGGCTTCACAGACACTCACTCCTCCGGGGTGTTGTGATCTTCCTGCACACAGTGCCCTATCCCTGATACCAGGGGTGTTGTGATCTTCCAGCACACAGTGCCCTATCCTTGATACCAGGAGTGTTGTGATCTTCCTGCACACAGTGCCCTATTCCTGATACCGGGGGTGTTGTGATCTTCCTGCATGCAGTGCCCTATCCCGGTTACCGGGGGTGTTGTGATCTTCTTGCACACATCCCAGTATCAGGAATAGGGCACTGTGTGCAGGAATATCATAACACCCCTGGTATTAGGGATAGGGCACTGTGTGCAGGAAGATCACAACACTCCTGGTATTAATAGAGATAGGGCACTGCATGCAGGAAGATCACAACACCCCTGGTATCAGGGATAGGGCACTGTGTGCAGAAGATCACAACACCCTGGAGGAGTGAGGGTCAGGCAGCTCTCCCCTGTCTGTGAAGCCAGCCTCTCACTAGTAATGCAGGGAGGGAGCTGTCTCAGCCTTCACCATCCTCCCCCCCCCCTCACCCACACACCATTCACTGGCTGGGACATGGGGGAGGGGAGGAGTGAGGGTCAGGAAGCTCCCCCCTGTCTGTGAAGCCAGCCTCTCATCAGTAATGCAGGGAGGGAGCTGTCTCAGACTTCACCATCCTCCCCCCCCCCTCACCCACACACCATTCACTGGCTGGGACATGGGGGAAGTCTGGACTGAGGGTCAGGCAGCTCCCCCCTGTCTGTGAAGCCAGCCTCTCACTAGTAATGCAGGCGGGATAGGGCACTGCATGCAGGAAGATCACAACACCCCTGGTATCAGGGTTAGGGCACTGTGTGCAGGAAGATCACAACACCCATGGTTTGTCAGAAGGTTAGGAATGCTAGGGCACTGTGTGCAGGAAGATCACAACACCCCTGGTATCAGGGTTAGGGCACTGTGTGCAGGAAGATCACAACACCCCTGGTATCAGGGTTAGGGCACTGTGTGCAGGAAGATCACAACACCCCTGGTATCAGGGTTAGGGCACTGTGTGCAGGAAGATCACAACACCCCTGGTATCAGGGTTAGGGCACTGTGTGCAGGAAGATCACAACACCCCTGGTATCAGGGTTAGGGCACTGTGTGCAGGAAGATCACAACACCCCTGGTATCAGGGTAGGGCATTGTGTGCAGGAAGATCACAACACCCCTGGTATCAGGGTTAGGGCACTGTGTGCAGGAAGATCACAACACTCCTGGTATTAATAGGGATAGGGCACTGTGTGCAGGAAGATCACAACACCCCTGGTGTCAGGGTTAGGGCACTGTGTGCAGGAAGATCACAACACCCCTGGTATCAGGGATAGGGCACTGAGTGCAGGAAGATCACAACACCCCCTGGTATCAGGAATAGGGCACAAGTTCTAGTCATATTGACTGATCACATTACTTTTTTTGTCAACTACCAACAGTTTCCATTTCCCATCCCCCCAACCATCACCTCAGTTGGAACCTTGGTAACATCAATAGATAAGAGGGCAGCCAGCCAATAGGAATACATATTCATTCCTAACTGACCTTTACTGACCTGGAAAGTGTCAATAATTTGTATCATTTTCTGTTAGTGTTCCTGAGTTTCCATTTCCATTTCCCATCCCCCCAACCATCACCTCAGTGGGAACCTTGGTAACATCAATAGATAAAAGGGCAGCCAGCCAATAGGAATACATATTCATTCCTAACTGACCTTTACTGACCTGGAAAGTGTCAATTTGTATCATTTTCTGTTAGTGCGCACTAACACGATTTAACGATTTTTAACGATAAATCGTTAGAATTTCTATTGTATTGTGTTCTATAATGATTTAAGACGATATTAAAATTATCGGACAATAATTTTAATCGTTGAAAAACGATTCACATCCCTAAAAATGAGGTCCTGCCCTGAAACTGAAGAGGGATTTCTTCTGGACTTCTACAACAGCAGGAGCCAGCTTTACGCTAAAGAAACTGGCATACGAGCTTGATGATGTGTCACTGCTGCAGAGTGCAGATAACAGTGAGTGTTTTTCTCTCCAATCTTCTGTGTTCAGCGAGAGAGAAAATGTTGCTGCAGAGGTTGCAGTGAAAGCCAAATTTTCCTCCACTGATTTACATGAAAAATCTTCAGAGGGATAGCCGTGCTAGTCTGGTGTAGCAGCCCCTCAACCTCAAAAGATACTCATCAGCCGCTGCAAATAGTGCAAGGACACCAACCCAGGAGCCAGACCTTGCCAGAAAAGGAGATGCCAACACTTTCCACATATTATCCCAGACAATGCCATCACTGGACACAACATCATCAGCAACATGCGGGACACATTCTCCTGCTTTTCTTCCAATCTAATATATGCCAACACCTGCCAGCAAAGTCCCGCTTCTGTCTACATAGGACAAACGGGACAATCTATAAGGACAAGGGAAAAGGATTTAAACCTGAGGTTAGAAATGACAACATTCAACCTTCCTTGACATTCTCTATCTGACCTTAAGGTTGCCATACTCCTACATGAAAACTTCAAAGGAGCACTCCAGCCTGAAACTGCTGAATTGGAACTCATTAAAAATCTAAATACCATCACCCAAGGGCTGAACAGAAGCAATGGATTCATGCCTCACTACAAATATGCATAAACTGAACTGTTGTCTGATCGTTCTGTCTATTCACACTTACCTCAGTTGTCAGTAGGCTAAACTACAATCCTATTCACACTCTCTCCACACCGTTTCCTGCCTTTTCCCATGTCTTCTCACTGTTCTGTATATATATTGTACACATCAATTGTACATCATTTCATGCATCTGATGGTGTGGACTGTGTCCTCGAAAGCTCATGCTTTAATAAAACAGTTAGTCTAAATGATTCCACTCGACTCCTAGTGCTTTTTTATTCAGATGAAGAGTCATTACTTTTTTCCCCTGAAATAGAAGCTATTGATAGTGTACCAGATGGGAAAAATTTGGGAGGCCTTTATAGTAGTGTGTTAGCCACCTTATCCAGTTCTTTGATGGGGAAGGCAGGACAAAATTAGGAAGTGGCTGAAGAGCAGGCAGCACAGTTAGAGAGCACATCTGATGCCCTTGGCAATGTTCCTCAGAGTCCACCCACTATATCAGCTCCAGTGGCAGCATCCTCTGCTAAGTATGTAGAGAAGGGATCAGAGTGGACTTGGAAGATCTGGAGACATTTCTAAATAAGGGAAGGCCCACGCTTTGCAAAATGCAAGCACATGGCAAAGACACAGGTCTTGGCAAACAAATGGGGCATTTAACTAACACTGGCATGCTTTATAAGCCACAGAAGCAGCAGCCCTTAGGACTAGCATCTGGGGAGTTTGGAAGTGGCAGAAAAGAGGAAAAGTGTTTCCCAATCTGATCCCATGCCCTCAACCCTTTCCATCATTCAGGTAAGAGGCAACAGCCCTGCAATGAGAAGTGAAAAGCTACGATGGAAGAAATGGAACAGGTTTCAATAGGAATGCCCCAGGACAGGAGAGAAGCAGCAGTCAAAGTTAGAAAAAGGGGCAGTTCTGAAATAAATGCCCTTGATAGCCAGCCCCTGCAGCTAGTAGAGAATGAGGGCTTGAAAATAGAACTACAAGGATAAAAGTGAAGCAAGATGTTTTGAGGATCCTCCACTAGCACCTGAGGTCTTTCAACAAATGCTAATTTTCTCTCAGAGAGTAACTGCAAAGAAATGACCAACTTTTGCATTCATTCTGCCCTGTCATTCCAGTCCATACTGCCAAGGATATACTGTTGCAGTCCATCACAGGGGATGACCACCTCAGGGACAAAAGGACTAGTGCAAGACAATAATTGTCAATGTCTTCTATTACACTCAACCCTCCTGGATAGCTGTGCTTGCAAGATCTTTGTAGGATTGCTCCCAAGCTGTTCCTAACAAGGTCCCATAACAATGCAAGCATTCACTGACACCAATACAGCTGATGGCTGAACATCTATAAAATGCTCATCCACTGCTAGAAACATAAAGTGGCTCCATTGGGACTTGAACCCAAGACTTTCTGTGTGTGAAACAAATGTGATAACCTCTACACCATGGAACCATTTCTTTGTCTGATGGCTTCCTTATTACACTTTCAAACACCTATCCAGTTATTTTAGAATACTGTTTGAATAATTCATGGGATAATCGCCTCAGCCACCATTCACATTCTAACATTTTTTACTCTTGGCAAAAAATAGATCTTCCAAGAGCCATCCCATCTACCATGAAAAATTTGTTTTACTAGAGTCACTGCTGAATTCTTTTTACCACACAAGATGTTGGCTTAGGAGTTTACCTAAAGCTTCCATATTTCGTCTCCAGTAACCATTCCCACACTTCTTCTGGGGAAGACGATATCTGCTATGAATTCGCATGAGATCAAGTAGCAAGCATAGAAGGAAGGGCCTGTAAATCTATCCCACGCATATAGATTGTGGGTATCCTGAAAACCTGACAGGTGGGGTTTTCACTGCACATATATGGAACCCATTGGTCTTCAACTTGCTTTTTCGGTCTCTAAGTAATCCTTGCACTCAGACTCATGCCTGTTTCTGCAGCAAGTTAAAAATGGCTCCACTGGGGATTGAACCCAGGCCTTTCTGCGTGTAAAGCAGATGTGATACCCACTACACTATGAAACCAACTGATTTGTTCTTTTAATCTGTGAGCAACCGTCGAACCCTTGATGCATGCCTAAAGGAGGACTAATTGAACAAGCATCTCAGCTAGAGAAGTGCATTCATTGAAAACAAAATATAAAAATGAAATCAGTGGAGCCAACTTGTTTCTTTTTTATTTATTTATTTTATTTATTAAAAATTCTTGTATACCATCGTTCATAATATACATCACAACGGTTTACATGTTACAAAATCATAAAATCAAACTGAAATATCTAAAAGGTACAGTAAAATATCATAAAAAATAAAATTGTTAATCAATTATTAATAAAAGAACATAAAACAAAGATAAAAATAATGTTTCTTTAAACCAATGAGTCCTTTTTTTCAAGATAGTCAATATAAGCCTGTTCGAAAAGCCATGCTTTTAGAGCTTTTTTAAAAGCTTTAAACTCTGACTCTAAACTCTTAGGGTCCAAAATGAGCTGAAGGGGACCCGTGAACTAAAGGAATCCTACTTGTTTCATTTCTGTCAAACAGAATGATTTCTATAAGCAATTATAGTCAAAAGACCCATGGAAATCATAGGCATAGCAACAGTTGCAAATATATGGAGAAAGGTTCATACACTGTGGAGCGGGCAGGCTGCAGAGAAGGGACGGATTGGCATACCGTCAAGCAATGAGAGTTATGATGTATCGCAGCGGAGCATTTTCCTAGTCTCCTATAATTCCGCAGAGCAGGTTACAGTGATGCTGAGCTCGAAGAATGAGCATGTCACAGCCTTGCTCTGCATTGTTTCTCTAGACATTGTCTGTGTGAAAGCATAGCCCTGAGCTCTCTCCGAGTTCTTGGTAAGGATTTTTGCTGTGGCAGCCCATTAACACAAGACAGGAAAACAAACCATGGAGGCAGCATGGCATCACAATATCTCTGCATCATTGTAGATTTGTGTTGCTTCGCTTGCTGTTCTGTTTATCCTTTTTCGTGATTGAAGCCTTAGCTACACTTCAGATTAGTTATTTATTCTCTGTATGACTGCCAGTGGGCACAGTGTGGGCAGTGGGAGCTAGGTAGTACTGGGCATAAGCGAGCAGTGAAGGCAGGCCAGAAAGTGCAGCATAACAGCCTGTATTGTGAAGCCTGTCTGTGACAGAGAAATAGTGCAGACAGAGCAGACAGGATGACACTCACTGTTTGCCTGGCAGAAGGCAAAGTGTGTGCAGTGGGCACTAGGCAGTGGGCATTATAATACCACGGAAAAATGTTAAATCCTTGTTGTAATCTTAACATCCTCGGTGACATATATACAATGATGTGAGGGAGAGGGAAAGGCAGAGCAGATGAAGTAACTTTAAATGTGTCCAAAATTGCACACTTTTGCACTGGCACCGGCAGGTAAAAACCAAAAATGAGGTCCTGCCCTGAAACTGAAGAGGGATTTCTTCTGGACTACTACAACAGCAGGAGCCAGCTTTATGCTAAAGAAACTGGCATACGAGCTTGATGATGTGTCACTGCTGCAGAGTGCAGATAACAGTGAGTGTTTTTTCTCTCCAATCTTCTGTGTTCAGCGATGAGAGAAAATGTTGCTGCAGAGGTTGCAGTGAAAGCCAAATTTTCTTCCACTGATTTACATGAAAAATCTTCAGAGGGACTAACATTCTGCTGTCCTGTGAGAACACCTGTTACAGGTAAGCAACATTTGCTTTCTCTGCACAAAGAACCCCCCCAGTCAGTTTCAGTCCCCCCCCTCAAATAAACCTATCATTGTCTTTATTTGATAGCATCGTTCAACCATTGGTTCTAGATGGGAGTGAGGTCTGGAGTCTACACAGAGTGGGACAGAATCTCAGTAAAACCCTGCACCTCCAGTTCTGTAACACACATCAGAACCACAGAAATTCCCTCCGCAAAGCAGGTAGAACATTTCCCCATTACAACTTTATCAGTCAACAAAATTTATATTCAAATTGTAATGTCACCTCAGGAAGAGCAACATCCACTCCCTTCCACTGACACTTTGTAAAGTAACATAAAACTGTGAAAAAAGACCCTCAGAATCTATAAACTTCCAAGACTCAAACAGCAAAACCCTAGCTACGAAAAGGCAGCTCTACAAATATTACACCAGGCCTAAAATACCAATGCACCTCCTATTGGGAAACAGAACAAGCTGAATTGCTACAGATCCCCACACAGGAACGACACGCAAGCAGAATTCCTCCCCTCCATCTCACATTCAGAACATGGACAGACTCGCGCCTAATACAGAGCAAGGGACCACAAATCAGAAACAGAAACATGCGGACAAAACGTGAAGCCAGATTCTATAAGCAGTGCAATACTGGAGGATGAGAAATAGAAAGGCAATCCTTCCTGCACTCTGCAAAATACCAAAACAGAAGAGAGGGGACTGTGAAGGGGGTGAATTTGGAAATGGGGCTAGTGAGGAGGTAAAAAGGGGGAATGGGAATGTAGGTGGGAGATCAGAGAGACAATAAAGGGGCTTGGCCATGCCGGGAGAGGTGAATGACAGGGAAGGAACTGGGGCCGGTGAGAGAGGTCAGAGGGCTGGGAGAGGATGAGCAGAGAGGGTGAAGATGGGAGGAATAAGAGCTTGAGAGAGAAGTGAAATCAAAGGGGGAAATGAAGGGGCTGGAGAGGGGGGTGACAGAGGGAGATGGAAGGCTGGCGGTCTAAGTGAGAAATGAAGAGAGTAACGCTCCTTCCACTGCCTTTCAGCTCCTCCCCAGTCCCCTTAGGTCTTTCCATCTCACTCGCTCCCTCTCGCTCTTCAAAAGCTTTTCCTCCTTTTTAACCCTCCATAAAAGGCTTTTACGCTTTCTCACCCCTCTTCCAAGGCTTTTCCCTCTTCTCAACTCCCTCCCTTCAGATCCCCCCCCCTCTTCTGACTCCCTGCAAATGTTCTCACCCCCTCGCCCTATATGCTTTCTACCCCTCAAGCCCTTTTCCCTTTGTACCTTGTACCCGCCCCTCCCAGGGCCGGTGGAAGCACTAGGCGAACCAGGCCTGGGCCTAAGGCCCCCCGAGTATTAGGGGGCGCCGCGAGCAGTGGTATCCCGAGGGGAGCCAATACCCATGGGCGCAGGGAGGCTCGGGCGGCCGCCGGTGGACCTCATCCCACTGGCGGCTGAGCAGCGACACCTAGCAGGCAGATCGGCAGAGCCGTGGCGGAGCTCACGTCACCACGGCCCGAAGAAAAAAGTCGCGTTTAAACGTGCAGGTGCTCCTCCTCCTTCCTGAATGCGCGGCCCCGGAAGAAAACATCGCTGCAAAACGAGGCCGCATCAAGGCGAGCTTGCCTCAAACTGCAGCCACGGCAAAGACCCAAGACCCCTGGCTATCTACTTCCCCTGTCAAGCAGGCCTGAGTCTGGACAGGGATTACCAAGTCCCCGCTCGCCCTGCTCCAACCGAGGGATAGCCCAAGAAGGAACCTAACACCTCGGGGAGCCAAACTCTCTTCTTATCTTTTTTTTTTTTTTTTAAACAATTCCAGACTGCAGGTTTACACCTCTACCATCTGCTGGAGACAGAGAAATACAGGTCAATACTGAAGGACTGCAGGTGGCACTCCCATTTATGTAGCAGTGCCTCAAAGTTTTGTTCTCTGCCTCCATCTGCTGGTAGGGATGCATAAACCCTCTCGTCTGGACTGATCTGGGGTACTAACAGGAACCTATTTCCTTAAAAGATGAAATGAAATGCCTAATGTCTCTTTTGCCCTGTATGTTTGTCTTGATTATATTGTAAGCTCTACTGAGTAGGGACTGTCTCTTATATGTTTTGGTAGAGTGCTATGTACTTCTAGTAGCACTATGGGAATGATAATTAGTAGTAGAAACTGGTTTGTACCTTTAGGAATCACTGTCCCATGGGTCCATGTCATCACTAAGAACATAAGAAATTGTCATACTAGATCAGACCAAGAGTCAATCAAGCCCAGCATCCTGTTTCCAACAGTGACCAAACCCAGCATTCCTGTTTCCCACAGTACCCAAACACTAAGTAGACCCCATGCTACTGATGCTAGGATTAGACAGGCTATTCCCTAAGTCAGCTTGATTAATAGCAGTTAATAGACTTATCCAAACCTTTTTTAAACCCAGCTACACTAACTGCACTAACCACATCCTCTGGCAACAAATTCCAGAGCTTAAGCTGAGTGAAAAAGAACTTTCTCTGATTAGTCTTAATGTGCTACTTGCTAACTTCATGGTATGCCCCCTAGTCCTTCTATTAAACGAAAGTGTAAATAACCGATTCACATCTACTCGTTCAAGATCTCTCATGATTTTAAAGACCTCTATCATATCCCCCCTCAGCTGTCTCTACTCCAAGCTGAATAGCCCTAACCTCTTCAGCCTTTCCTCATAGGGGAGCTGTTCCATCCCCTTTTTCATTTTGATCACCCTTCTCTGTACCTTCTCCATGGCAACTATACCTTTTTTGGGGTGCGGCGACCAGAGTTGTACACAGTACTCAAGGTGCGGTCTCACCATGGAGTGATATAGATGCATTCTGACGTTCTGTTTTATTCACTCCTAATAATTCCTAATATTCTGTTTGCTTTTTTGACTGCCGCAGCACACTGAGCTGATGATTTCAATATATTACCCACTATGATGCCTAGATCTTTTTCCTGCGTGGTAACTCCGAATATGGAACCTAACATCTGTAACTACAGGAATGTTTATTTCCCTTTAAATTTCATCTTCCATTTGGATGCCCAATCTTCCAGAATCGCAAGGTCCTCCTGCAATGTATCACAATCCATTTGTGATTTAACTACTCTGAATAATTTTGTATCATCTGCAGATTTGATAACCTCACTCATCATATTCATTTCCAGATCATTTATAAATATATTGAAAAGCACAGGTCCAAGTACAGATCCCTGAGGCACTCCACTGTTTACCCTTTTCCTTTTTTTTTTTCAAAATAATTTTTATTGGGAGGATACATGAATAGGCAGTGAATCCCACACTCAGTAGATACAACCAATATACTAAACATCCAATACAACACAATTTGTTTAAACAAACTAACAACAACAGAGACCTCCCTCATAACTACAGCCTATCTGTTTTTCCTGTTTTCTCCCCATACCAGTTCCCCTCATACTACTAACATTTGCACCTCACTTTGCCTCATGCACACCACACGCCATTCACACCACTACACACTACCCTTCCCTCCCCTTCCCCCCTCCACCCCCTAAGCCCCCTCACTCTACTGAGACCCTGGGTTGCAGCATTCAAGCTCATAGCCACTTGCCCGCAGCCCTTCTTGAACAGCTGTCGGCATCAGAAGAACACAAGCCTGCCAGCAGGCCCAGTACAGTTTATCCGACTTCCGCTTGCCCAGTACAAAGTCCAAACGTTCAAGTTGGAGAAACGAGGCCATTCGCTGAAACCAGGACAGGACTGATGGGAACCCGTCCCGGGCTGTCCAGTTGTTTACCCTTTTCCACTGAGAAAATTAGCCATTTAATCCTATGCTTTGTTTCCTGTCTTTTAACCAGTTTGTAATCCACAAAAGGACATCGCCTCCTGTCTCATAACTTTTTAGTTTTCTTAGAAGCCTTTCATGAGGGACTTCGTCAAATGCCTTCTGAAAATCCAAATACACTACATCTACTGGTTCACCTTTATCCACATGTTTATTAACCCCTTCAAAAATATGATTTGTGAGGCAAGACTTCCCTTAGGTAAAGCCATGCTGACTTTGTTCCATTAAACCATGTCTTTCTATATGTTCTGTGATTTTGATCTTTAGAACACTTTCCACTATTTTTCCTGGCACTGAAGTCAGGCTCACTGGTCTATAGTTTCCTGGATCGCCCCTGAAACCCTTTTTAAATATTGGGGTTACATTAGCCACCCTCCAGTCTTCAGGTACAATGGATGATTTTAATGATAGGTTACAAAATTTACCTAATAGATTTGAAATTTCATTTTTTAGTTCCTTCAGAACCCTGGGGTGTATACCATCCAGTCCAGGTGATTTACTACTCTTCAGTTTGTCAATCAGGCCTACTTCATCTTCTAGGTTCACCGTGATTTGGTTCAGTTCATCTGACTCATCACCCTTGAAAACCATCTCTGGAACTGGTATCTCCCCAGCATCATCATTGGTAAACACAGAAGCAAAGAATTCATTTAGTCTTTCTGCAATGGCCTAAACTTCCCTAAGAGCCCCTTTAACCCCTCAGTCATCCAACCGACTCCCTTATAGGTTTCTTGCTTCGGATGTATTTTAAAAACTTTTTATTATGACTTTTTGCCTCTACGGCCAACATCATTTCAAATTCTCTCTTAGCCTGCCTTATCAGTGTTTTACACTTAACTTGACAATGCTTATGCTTTTTCCTATTTTCTTCAGATGGATCCTTCTTCCAATTTTTGAAGGATTTTTTTTGGCTAAAATAGCCTCTTTCAGCTCACCTTTTAACCTTGCTGGTAATCGTTTTGCCTTCCTTCCACCTTTTTTAATGCATGGAAGACATCTGGACTGCGCATCTAAGATTGTATTGTTATAACTATTTATATTTTTCCAAACAAACAGAGAAAAGTACATAGAAGCAATAACTCATATTGCAGTGAGGTACATGGCAAAAGATAGTACATAGGGGAGCAAACGATTGAGGGACAATAGAAGTGGAAATAAAAAAATAACCCTAAGTGGCACCACAAATTAGCTTAAGTATCATTCAAATAATCAAGATATGGCCCCCAAGTACTGGTAAATTTAGCATGCTTACCCTTAAGACTGTATCGTAGCTGTTCCAGATCAGCAATAGCCTGTATTTGTGAGCGCCAGTGAGGCATACTAGGGGTGACTTTTTTTTATGAATGAGAGTGATCGTAGCATCAGCCATAGTGCCCAGGGAATGCCCCCCACCACCAGTAGGGAACCCATCAGGGCCAGGACATTTACCCTCCGGTAACAACTTGATAGCTGCCTGAATTTCAAGCAGAGAAATTGGGGCCACCATAAGATTCTATTTTTAAACAATGTCTACACCTGTTGTACACTTTTAACCTCTGCAGCTGCACCTTTCAGTTTTTTTCTATTTCGCTCATTTTATCAAAGTTTCCCTTTTGAAAATTTAGTGTTAGAGCTGTAGATTTACATACTGACCCCTTCCAGTCATTAGTTCAAATGTTATCACGTTATGATCACCATTGCCAAGTGGCCCCACCACTACCACTATTACCTCTCTCACCAAATCTTGCGTTCTACCAAGAATTAAATCTAAAATTGCTCCCTCTATCGTTGGTTCCTGAACCAATTGCTCCATGAAGCAGTAGTTTATTCCATCCAGGAACTTTGTCTCTAGCAAGTCCTGATGTTACATTTACCCAGTCAATATTGGGGTAATTGAAATCTCCTATTACTGCACTGCCAAATTTATTAGCTTCCCTGATTTCTCTTAGCATTTCATCATCTGACCATTTTGGCCAGGTGGATGGTAGTATACTCCTATCACCGTACTCATACCCAACACACATGCGATTTCAACCCATATAGATTCTAATGAGTATTTAGTCTCTTGTATGATCTTTATACTGTTGGACTCTATAGCCTCCTGGATATAAAGTGCCACACCCTCCAAGTTGATCCTATCATTGCGATATAATTTGTATCCTGATATAGCACTGTCCCGTTAGTTATCCTCCTTCTACCAAGTCTCTGTGATGCCAATTATGTCTATCTCATCATTCACCGCTATACACTCTGACTCTCCCATCTTACTTCTTAGATTTCTGGCAATGGCATACAGACATTTCAAAGTGTGTTTTTTATTTGTATTAACAACCTGCTTTCAGATTATAGGGATAATTTGGATTCTTTACTTACAGGCACATGGACTACGTTTGCATTTATTGGAACCTCTCTGTTGGGATGCCATAGCTCTCCTATTTCATTAGTATCCTTCAACGATACATTCCTCCGAACCGTTTAAAAGCTGCTCTATCTCCTTTTTAAAAGTTAGTGCCAGCAGCCTGATTTCATTCTGGTTTCCCAGTTTCTTACAAAACTGAATCCCTGCTCCCTGCATCATCGTCTCATCCATGAATTGAAACCCGAGAGCTTTGCCTGCCTCTGAGGACCTGCACCTGGAATGGGCAACATTTCAGAGAATGCCACCCTGGAGGCTCCAGATTTCAGCTTTCTACCTGAAATCCTAAATTTGGCTTCCAGAACTTCTCTCCCACATTTTCCTATGTCGTTGGTGCCCATATGTACCTCGGCAGCCAGCTCCTTCCTAGCACTGTCTATAATCCTATCTGGGTGACGCGTGAGGTGTGCCGCCTTCACACCAGGCAGGCAAGTTACCAGGCAGTCCTCATGTCCACCAGCCACCCAGCTAGCTACATTTATGATGGCCGACCTAACCCTTCCCTCCTGGGCAGTAGCCCTAGGAGTCTTGTACTCAGTGCAAGAGGACAATGCATCACCTGGAGAGCAGGTCCTTGCTACAGGATCATCACTTCCTGCTACACCAAGATGATGTTCTCCAACCGTGAGACTTTTCTGATCCAAGGCAGCACCGGGTGACGTGTGAGGTGTGCCACCGTCGCACCAGGCAGGCAGGTTACCAGGCAGTCCTTCCGTTCATCAGCCACCCAACTATCTACATTTATTATGGCCGACCTAACCCTGCCCCCCGGTACTGTAGAGGTTACATGGGGTAAATCAATCAGGAGCCTGAGTTTTTTTTTTTAATTTAATTTTATTTATATTCCAACTTTCAGCACTTCAAAGTGGATGACATTCAGGTACTGTAGTTATTTCTATATTCATAGTGGGCTCACAATCTGACCCTGAGGCCACAAGGAGTGGTGACAGTGGTATTTAAACCCTGGCTTCCCACTGCTCTAACCCTTAGTCTTTTATAGCCAGCGAGCAGAGGTGTTTCAGGGATCGGGCTGAGGCAGAGCTGGAGGGGCAGAGTCAGCAGAATTTCAAATGTCTCTCTGGTACAGCACAAAAGTCGAGCCACGCACTTGGAAAATTATTGTTGGTGATGAGCAGGAGTTTTACTTGTTATTTGCCTGGTATATTGAGAGAAGGTTTTTTTATTCAGATGATCTTCAGCCGGGCAGCAGTATAAGAGGGCAGTGTTCCACTGGCACCAGGAGCTGGAGCTGAGGGGATGAATCCCAGGACCGATGTCTTCACCCTGCTGCTAAGTTCTGAGAGAGAGAGACTGTAACACTGAGAGAGAGAGATGCTCGTTTCAGCAGACATTGCACTGCTACTCAGGATCTGTTAGAGGGATAGAACGGGCTGAGAGAATGACAGTTGGAATTAGCAGAAAGAGAGAGAGAGACCTGTTTCAGCTGGGAAGTACAGCTGTGGGGTGACAGGAAAAGGTTGCACAGGACCCTCCTATCTGACTGGGAAGGAAGCAGCATTTCACTCTGCAGACAAACTGTTAAGTACCAGCAGTTACTGCTCCTTTCCTTTTTTCCTCTTTGCTGTTTGCAGTTTTCCAAGCCTTTTGAGTTAACTGTAAATCCTTTTCTTATATATTAAAACATTCATTTATTAGCACTGTTTCTGTGAAGGATTAGTGACAGGTGAGTTAGTACTGAGTATCAGCAGGGTCCTGCACCAAGTCTCACACAGTTCTTTCAGGTTTTTGTGTCAGGTAGAGCTGGAGTAACCAACAAGCATCTGAATCAGTGAGGAGGTCTTCTGACCACAGATTGTGCTAATAAATAAACATTTGACTGCTATTTAGTGATTCCTCAATTGTTATATTTATTGTTTTGTCTTTTCTGGGTCCCTTTTCTAAGGTCTAAGCACCTCCCAGAGGAGGACCTAGTTTAGGGTAGTGAGTGGACTAAACCATTTGCTATGGCTCACTGGAGTAACTATAGAGGGCAGACAGTTCCCTGTGCTCTGAGGGACTCCTCGTCTCTGAGAAATCACTGATTAGCACTGTGAAATCCCTGAATACCAACAAAATATTTCTTCATTTATATTTATAAACTAATAGGTCCATTCAGCGGTGCTGAGAGCAGGAAGTTAGCTAGACTTACCCAGGTACGGGTTCCCGCTGGATAGACCCAAAGACAGTGGAGTAAGTTTATCTATCTCACTTCAGGGCTGCTACCCAGCTAAACATAAGCCCCACACCCGGTCATCTCTTTTTATCCAGGTAAGTTAGCCATTCATTGGCCCACAATTTTAACACTTTGCGGTTTGTCCAGCTAAATTCCAAACTCAGCCGGACAAATCCGCTGACCAAGCACCTTTAAAAGTATTACAGGGCACGAAGCGATGTTTTCAAAGTCTCCTTACCGGTTTTTTTTCTTCGAAGTGCATGCACTGCAATCAGACCAAACACACATGGGATGTCAAGGAGAAGTAAGGGAAAGGAAAAGGGGAAAGGGGAAGCATAAACAAGACAGAGAAAGGGGAGGAAAAGTAGAGAACAGCAAAGGCAGGTGGGCAGAGAGGAAGGAGGAGGGAGATATAGAGAAGGGAGGCATGGGCTAGGGGAGAGGAGGGAGAGCAGGGAGAGCATTGGAAGGAGGGTGGGAGGAGTTGATACAATAACAGGAAGGAGGCAAAGGAGAAAAAGATGGAAGGGGGGAACAGGAGATAAGGTCGGGAGATTGATGGGAGAGGGAGGAGGGGAGATGCAGAGGGGGAGGCATGGGGTAGAAGAGAGGAGAGAGAGCAGAGGGAGCAGTGGAAAGAGGGATGGGAGTAGCTGCACCGGTGCTGAAGTTTGCAGGACGAGCGGAACCGGAAAGAGAAAGAAAGGAGATATGTGAGCATTTCCTGATGTCCTACTTTCCATCTGAGGTACAGGCATTGATATTGGTTATCACAAAGTTAATTGTGCCCATTTCTGTATTCAAAGTAAGGGGTAAGTTTTCAGAAGAGCTGCTAAGTGACCACAAGAGTTGATTCCGTTTACTGGATAAATTTTCAATCACAGCTTGGCGGCTGGAAATATTCCCAAATTTAGCTTAGCCGGTTCAGCACTGAGAAGCCTCCTGAATACTTACCCTGAGCAGCTCCAGAGGATCTAACCTCACTGAAGGGCCTGTCCCTTAATCTAAAAAAAATACCCACCTCTACCCTGACTCCCAATCGCTCGGTCATTTTTGATGCAGGCTTGTCTTCGTCTGTTAAAGAAAGGTTCAAACTTTAAATTGTGTAAGGCTGAATGCACATCACCATTATATACAGGGAGGACAATAATGAAAGCCATTTCTGGGGATAAAGTGCTCTTTTATCCACAGAAATAGGCTATTTGATTACTGTCCATCCTCTACACAAGTAAAGGTAGGAGCATATAACAAGGTATATTTCTGGTTTGGAGTTCGGACAGGGGGAAAACTATATGCAGCCCAGCTAAACATAAGCCCCACACCCAGTCATCCCGTTTTATCCAGGTAAGTTAGCCATTCATTGGCCCACAATTTTAACACCTTTGCGGTTTGTCCAGCTAAATTCCGAATTCAGCCGGCCAAATCCGCTGTCCAAGGACCTTTAAAAGTATTATAGTGCACAAAGCGATGTTTGCAAAGTCTCCTTACCGTTTTTTTTTCTTCGAAGCGCATGCACTGCAATCAGACCAAATACACACGGGATGTCAAGGAGAAGTAAGGGAAAGGAAAAGGGGAAAGGGGAAGCATAAACAAGACAGAGAAAGGGGAGGAAAAGTTGAGAACAGCAAAGGCAGGTGGGCAGAGAGGAAGGAGAAGGAAGATATAGAGAAGGGAGGCATGGGCTAGGGGAGAGGAGTGAGAGCAGAAGAGCATTGGAAGGAGGGTGGGAGGAGTCGATACAATAACAGGAAGGAGCAAAGGAGAAAAAGATGGAAGGGGAGAACAGGAGATAAGGCAGGGAGATTGATGGGAGAGGGTGGAGGGAAGATAGAGAGGGAGAGGCTTGGGGTAGGGGAGAGCAGAGGGAGCAGTGGAAAGAGGGGTGGGAATAGTTGCACCGGTGCTGAAGTTTGCAGGATGAGCGGAACCGGAAAGAGAAAGAAAGGAGATATGTAAGCATTTCCTGATGTCCTACTTTCCATCTGAGCTACAGGCATTGATCTTGGTTATCACAAACAGGCCAATACAGTAAGGTGCGGTAGAAAGAGGTGCATTAGTGCCGGGCACACCTGCGTTTGCTGCACGCACAGTTCGGATCACATACTGCTCGAGACTGTATTTAAATGGCAATCTTTGCGTGCCTTGAAGGCTTTATGCATAAGCAACACGAAATCAGACGAAAAAGAAGAGTCTGAAGACAAATCTGTCTGATCCCCCTCAGGGACCTCTGGATTGGCAGCACAGCTGGGTCTCGCAGGTCTGTCCCCCTTAGGGACTCTGCGTTGTGGTGACAATCGCGGTTGAGGGTCGTCCTTCCCCCGTGCCGCTGGCGCCTTGGGGCGTTCCCACGGGAACGGGTCGGCACCTGAAGAATGTAAGTTCCCAAATGCTTCGGTCACTGTTTGGACCCTCACCAGGTCCCTGCCCGTGGCCGCAGAGACTCCCTTGCCTCCGGAGAGCAATCGGAACACAAATTGTCCCAGGACAGTTGCGCCCGCGTGGTGCCGCAGGCCCTACAAGCGGCCTGATGCGGCATGCTGCAGCAAAAAACAGCCCCGAAAATCGCTCGGAAGGTGGCGAAAATGGCGCGCAAGCACCCAAATGCGACCGGAAGGGAAGGAGAATGAAGCCCTGACAGAACACACAAAAAAAAATTTTAACTTTTTTTTTTTTTTTAAATATACTCGCCCAATAGTCTCCGGGTCCTGGACCTACTGGGGGGAGTGAGCCGGGCTCCCCGGTATCACCCCCAGTCATGAATTCACGCTGGCAGGAGGGCAAAGCACCCCACACCTCAGCGGCCTCGGAAACCAGGGGGGATGGTCCCCTCCGGACCTCACAACCCCCCGGGAGGCGGGAGACTGGACCTGCAGGCAAACCACTGCGCTCCTATACCTTATTCTAACTTTATCCTTCTTTTTACCCAGCTAACAATACTATCTAGAACTGAAAAACTAGGCCTCAGCACAGACTGTAGGTTCTGCACCTCCTCCACCTGCTAGGAGACAGAGGAATACTGCCAGACTGTAGGTGGCACCAGCCTAGATAAGGCATAGGTTTGTTTGATAAACTTCTGTCTCCAACTGCTAGAGGGGGGGCAAAACCCAGGAGTCTGGACTGATCCGGGTACGTACAGGGAATTTAGCTTAGCCAGTTCAGCACTGAGGAGCCTCCTGAAAACTTAGCCTGAGCAGTTCCAGAGGATCTAACCTCGCTGAAGGACCTGTCCCTTAATCTAAAAAAAATACCCACCTCTATCCTGACTCCCAATCGCTCGGTCATTTTTGATGCAGGCTTGTCTTCGTCTGTTAAAGAAAGGTTCAGACTTTAAAATGTGCAAGGCTGAATGCACATCACCATTATATACAGGGAGGACAATAATGAAAGCCATTTCTGGGGGTAAAGCGCTCTTTTATCCACAGAAATAGGCTGTTTGATTACTGTCCATCCTCTACACAAGTAAAAGTAGGAGCATAGAACAAGGCGTGGGCTTTTTCCCGTGTAGTTTTGTAAATATTTCTGGTTTGGAGTTCGGACAGGGGGAAAACTATATGCAGAGCTTTCCTTTAACACCGTGCCCTCACAAAAAGCAGGCAGGGATATTTTTGAGGGGGCAATAAACAAAGCAAATCTAGATGTGTACTTTTGCATTCCTTATCACCTCAGGTTAAAATTCAGATGGGATTGGCCAGACCTTGCATACTTTGATTATTTAGGTCAAGGCTGGGAAACATCCAGACCCAGATGAGACCCACAGCTCAGTCCCAGGCAGCCACTGCCAGAGCCCCAAACCAGTGGTTCATGGCGGGAGCTTTTGTTCCGTGTCTCTGACTCCCCCTCCCCCTCCCCCTCCCCCCATAATCAAATGTTCACGGCAGGAGCGAGCATGATCTGCTGCCACAGCTTGGGTTCATCTCCCCACCTTGTCCTTGAATGAAATATTCATAAGGACTGGAGAGTGGCACGAGAGCTCCTGCCTCATCCTTGGCTCCTTCTTGCAGCCTCCCACCCCAAGAAAAACTGAGAGAGGCAAGACTCGCTTTCAATTGCTTCCCCTCCCCCTTTATAATCCCACACAATGTTTGTTTTGGTTAAATAAAGGCCGCAGTTTATTATAACATGACCCGAGCCCCTAACACTTAATACACTATTCAACATATACACTCACCCCCCCTTTCATCCCCTTCTTAACAACTTGCTCCCCACCTCGACCCAGTGGTAGAGCTACACCCATAGAGTCCATTTCCTTACCCCGCCTCGCACCAGCGTGGGTAAGTACCCCGGCCTCTGAGCTTCGGCCCCCCTCTTGTTCATTGGCCACCTCATGTAGCAGCCCCACGCTACACGAGATACCTCCCCCCCCCCCCAATGCCTTTTAACAACACATAACAAAATCAACCATATTGGGCTGGGGTTACCCGCCACTGTGACAATCAATAAAGACAACACACATTGAATAACATCCAATGATTCTCCCGTAAGGGAGGGAGGAGGGAAATTATTCCAGCCTGCTCCCTCAGCCCTCTCGCACCCAACTGAGGCGCGAAAGGGCTCTCTGCCATAACTAACTATTACCCCAACCAATCCCAGCTCCTCAATTCAAAATACTTCCTTTTCATTGGCCCCTTAGCTTTACTTTCTCCCCCTCCCCTTTCCCTCCTAACTTATAATTTAATCCTATCCTACCGCTCGCTAACCCCCGTTATTATCTGCTAAGCAATACAAGATTGCTTAGCCTTCACTTAAATGTTCACAGGGAAAACAGAGCAAGAGCTGTGCTGCTTCTGGCTCTGCCCCTGCCACACAGAATGAAATATTCATGGCAGGAATGAAGAGCACACATCACATCTCTTCCTTTACCTCCCTGGAATAAAACATTCTTAGCAGAAGTAAAGCAAAAGCTGCTTCACCTGACACTCGGAGGTTAAACCCTTGCTCACTTGCTTGGACCTTGAAGATCCTAGCAAGCACTGCAGAGGCCTTGCCTGCTCCTGCACTTGTGCCTCTCTCCTGACAACCTCCCACCCACCAACTGGGTTTCCCAAGTACCCTACCACCTGCTCCTTCATGAGGGCTTTCTGAGGACATTGTGACTCCCTAAACCTGGGGTTTCACAGTATCCAGACAAATAAAGAAGGCACATCCAAAAAATACCAGAATCACTGAAAAACTCACTTACCTAGGATCCACAGTGCTAATAAACAGAGCTTGTTATGAAGAATGTATTACAAGCAGGGGAAGAAGAAAAGGAATTTCACAGTAACTCCAACTGGTTTTTAAGTGAATGTTTTTGCAGAGCTGAATGCTGCACCTGTCTCAGTCGGCTCTGAGGGTGCTGATAGGATCAGCTCAGACTGTACAACTGGCTGGGCTTCTTTAGCTTTACAAACTCTCCCTGTCTGTCCCTATTAACCCACAGCTCTATCTCTCCCTCAGGGACCCTCTAATGGTAATAAAAGGGAATTTTACATGGGAGGGAAATAATATTAACCACTAAAACTGTTTTGCTAAAAGGAGAAGTAAGGGAAAGGAAAAGGGGAAGCATAAACAAGACAGAGAAAGGGAATGAAAAGCAAAGAACAGCAAAGGCAGGTGGGCAGAGAGGAAAGAGAAGGAAGATATAGAGCGTTCACCCAGCAAGATAGGAACCAATCTCTTGAAGAGACAGCGTAGTCCAGGCAGAAGGTCTGTGGCAGATAGTGAAGAGACGAAGTGATGGTCACAGGAACATGGAGACGTTGCAGGCATGAAGACCCAAGAGACGCTGGAGGCATGGAGACACAGGAGACGCTGGAGGGACGATGACACAGGAGACACTGGAGGCATGAAGACACAGGAGACGCTGGAGGCATGAAGACCCAAGAGACGCTGGAGGCATGAAGACACAGGAGACGCTGGAGGCATGAAGACCGAAGAGACGCTGGAGGCATGAAGACACAGGAGACGCTGGAGGCATGAAGACCCAAGAGACGCTGGAGGCATGAAGACACAGGAGACGCTGGAGGCATGAAGACCCAAGAGACGCTAGAGGCATGAAGACACAGGAGATGCTGGAGGCATGAAGACCCAAGAGACGCTGGAGGCATGAAGACACAGGAGACGCTGGAGGCATGAAGACCCAAGAGACGCTAGAGGCATGAAGACACAGGAGACGCTGGAGGCATGAAGACCCAAGAGACGCTGGAGGGACGATGACACAGGAGACACTGGAGGCACGACACCAAAGCACAGGGATCACAACCTAGGAGCAACAGAGGACGTCTGTTGCAAAGAGCAAGAAAGAAAGGAGTTGCCTGGTTTCAAACCTCTACTATGGTGATGTCATAATCAGACATCATAATCCTGAGCTGGCTTAGCTCTCCAGCTGCAGCCCTTAAAGGGACCTAACACTTTGCTCTCTGGCTATAGTTTTCCCCCTGTCCGAACTCCAAACCAGAAATATGCCTTGTTATATGCTCTTGAACGGTTACACTCCTACCTTTACTTGTGTAGAGGATGGACAGTAATCAAACAGCATATTTCTGTGGATAAAAGAGCGCTTTACCCCCAGAAATGGCTTTCATTATTGTCCTCCCTGTATATAATAGTGATGTGCATTCAGCCTTACACATTTTAAAGTCTGAAACTTTAACAGACGAAGACAAACCTGCATCAAAAATGACCGAGCGATTGGGAGTCAGGGTAGAGGTGGGTATTTTTTTAGATTAAGGGACAGGCCCTTCAGTGAGGTTAGATCTTCTGGAGGCTTCTCAGTGCTGAACCGGCTAAGCTAAATTTGGGAACATTTCCATGCTGGTAATCAGTTTGCCTTCCTTCCATTTTTCTTAATGCATGGAATACACCTGGTCTGTGCTTCTAGGATGCTACTTTTAAACAAGGCCCACGCCTGTTTTTTCTAACTACTTTTCTCATTTTCTCAAAGTTTCCCTTTTGAAAGTTTAGTGCTAGAGCCATAGATTTACATACTGTTCCCCTTTCAGTCATTCATTTAAATTTGATCATATTATGATCACTATTGCCAAGCAGCCCCACCACTGTTACCTGTCTCACCAAATCCTGAGAGGAGAGGATCACCTTGCTGGTGGCTGAAAGGAATCAGTAAGTTTTTGCTTGGGACATTGGCTTTTTTAAAAGTATTGGGGCAACGTTAACTATTTGGGAATATTATTTAGTGTGTTTGTGCCTTTAATAGTCAGAAAGGCAGTGAATAAACAAGTTAGACTGTATTTTTAAATAGTCAGTCAATAAGGTAGCAGTAGGTAGTGTGTTTATTTTTAAAAGTCTGCAATACAAACTGAGTGTTTGTATTGAAAAAAACCCCCACAAAAAAAACCAACCAACCCAAAAAGTATCCAGAAGCTAGAAATAAGCTAGGAGCAGTATATACCTAAGTAGAAAAGTTGAATAGTTCAGCTCAGTTACTCACCTTGGAAAGGTGTTGAGGTAGTGTGATTGGGTTTGAATAGGCACCAACATTTGTTAATCAAGAGAGCAGTGAGTCACTCAGGCTGACTAACTGAAGTTAAGACTGTTTGTATTTCCCAACCCTTCCCCCCCCCCAGGTCATCCCTTAATTTATAGGCAAGTGCCACTTTCACAAAAAAAAACCAAAAAACCCAACAAAACCTTTATTGAGAATTCGATCAGAGCCCAGTAGGCCACTACCAGACACATAGTGAATTCACTAATACATTTAAAGGACGTTAGACACATTCCTACTCCCATAGCAACCTAAAACTTAACTAGGAACTGATCAAAATTGAGATGAAGACAGCAGTCCAGCACAAGAGGGGGGCTTCCTAGTCTTTTGCATCGAGTGTCACATGTATGATTTTTTACCCACCGGTGAGAAGTTGTACATGTGCATGCGATGCAAAGAGCTCCTGGCTCTCAGAGAATGAGTCCGATCTCTGGAAGCTAGAGTGGCAGACCTGGAGGAGCTGAGGCAGACAGAGAGGTATATAGATGAGACCTTCAGGGACATAGTAGTCAAGTCCCAACTTCAGACTGGCAGCCCTGGTGCTGCCTTGGAGGAAGAAGGTCTCATGATGGGAGAACACCAACCAGGTGCAGCAGGAAAGGATCCTGTAGCAAGGACCTGCTCTCCAGGTAATGCATTGTCCTTTCTCACTGAGGATATCTCCCCAAGGCCTACTGCCCAGGAGGGAAGGGTTAGGTTGGCCGTCATAGTTGGTGATTCAATTATTAGGAATGTAGATAGCTCGGTGGCTGGTGGGCATGAGGATCGCCTGGTAGCATGCCTACCTGGTGCGAAGGTGGCGGACCTCAAGCGTCACCTAGATAGGATTTTAGACAGTGCTGGGGAGGAGCCGACTGTCGTGGTACATGTGGGCACCAACGACATAGGAAAATGTGGGAGGGAGGTTCTGGAAGCCAAATTTAGACTCTTAGGTAGAAAGCTTAAATCCAGAACCTCCAGGGTAGCATTCTCTGAAATGCTCCCTGTTCCACACGCAGGTCACCAGAGGCATGCAGAGCTCCGGAGTCTCAATGCGTGGATGAACCGATGGTGCAAGGAAGAGGGATTCAGTTTTGTTAGGAACTGGGGAACCTTTTGGGGAAGGGGGAGTCTCTTTCGAAGGGATGGGCTCCACCTTAACCAGGGTGGAACCAGACTACTGGTGCTAACCTTTAAAAAGGAGATAGAGCAGCTTTTAAACTAGAACAAAGGGGAAAGCCGACAATCGCTCAGCAGCGCATGGTTCGGAGAGAGGTATCTTTAAAGGATACTAATGATGCATTAGAATTAGGGCATCCCGACAGTGAGGTTCCAATAATTAGAAAAGTAGTCCAAGTGCCTGTAACTAAAACCTCTCCTGAGCTAAAAATTTCTAACTTATCCCTATCAATTAAAAAGCAGAATGAAAATACAAACAAAAAACAAACTTTGAAATGTTTGTATGCTAATGCAAAAAGTCTAAGAAGTAAGATGGGAGAATTAGAATGTATAGGAGTGAATGATGACAGACTTAATTGGCATCTCAGAGACTTGGTGGAAAGAGGATAACCAATAGGACAGTGCTATACCGGGGTACAAATTATAGCGCAATGACAGAGAGGAGCACTCGGGAGGAGGTGTGGCGCTTTATGTCCGGGATGGCATAGAGTCCAACAGGATAAACATCCTGCATGAGACTAAATACAAAATTGAATCTTTATGGGTAGAAATCCCTTGTGTGTCGGGGAAGACTATAGTGATAGGGGTATACTACCGTCCACCTGGTCAAGATGGTGAGACGGACAGTGAAATGATAAGAGAAATTAAGGAAGCTAACCAAATTGGTAGTGCAATAATAATGGGAGACTTCAATTACCCCAATATTGAGAGATAACGTTCCTGGATGGAATAAATGATAGCTTTATGGAGCAATTGGTTCAGGAACCGACAAGAGAGGGAGCAATTTTAGATCTAATTCTCATTGGAGCACAGGACTTGGTGAGAGAGGTAACGGTGGTGGGGCTGCTTGGCAATAGTGATCATAATATGATCAAATTTGATTTAATGACTAGAAGAGGAACAAAGTGCAAATCCAAGACTCTCGTGCTAAACTTTCAAAAGGGAAACTTTGATAAAATGAGAAAAATTGTTAGAAAAAAACTGAAAGGAGCAGCTACAAAAGTAAAAAAATGTCCAAGAGGCGTGGTTATTGTTAAAAAAATACCATTCTAGAAGCACAGTCCAGATGTATTCCACACATTAAGAAAGGTGGAAAAAAGGCAAAACGATTACCGGCATGGTTAAAAGGGGAGGTGAAAGAAGCTATTTTAGCCAAAAGATCTTCATTCAAAAATTGGAAGAAGGATCCAACAGAAGAAAATAGGATAAAGCATAAATGTTGGCAAGTTAAATGTAAAACATTGATAAGACAGGCTAAGAGAGAATTTGAAAAGAAGTTGGCTGTAGAGGCAAAAACTCACAGTAAAACCTTTTTTAAATATATCCGAAGCAGAAAGCCTGTGAGGGACTCAATTCTTTTTACCACACAAGGTGTTGGCTTAGGAGTTTACCTAAAGCTTCCTTATTTCGTCTCCAGTAACCATTCCCACACTTCTTCTGGGGAAGACGATATCTGCTATGAATTTGCATGAGATCAAGTAGCAAACATAGAAGGAAGGGCCTGTAAATCTATCCCACGCATATAGATTGTGGGTATCCTGAAAACCTGACAGGTGGGGTTTCCACTGCACATATATGGAACCCATTGGTCTTCAACTTGCTTTTTCGGTATCTAAGTTATCCTTGCACTCAGACGCATGCCTGTTTCTGCAGCAAGTTAAAAATAGCTCCTGGTATTAATAGGGATAGGGCACTGTGTGCAGGAAGATCACAACACTCCTGGTATTAATAGGGATAGGGCACTGTGGGCAGGAAGATCACAACATTCCTGGTATTAATAGGGATAGGGCACTATGTGCAGGAAGATCACAACACTCCTGGTATTAATAGGGATAGGGCACTGTGTGCAGGAAGATCACAACACCCCTGGTATCAGGGTTAGGGCACGGTGTGCAGGAAGATCACAATGCTCCTGGTATTAATAGGGATAGGGCACTGTGTGCAGGAAGATCACAACACCCCTGGTGTCAGGGTTAGGGCATTGTGTGCAGGAAGATCACAACACCCCTGGTATCAGGGTTAGGGCACTGTGTGCAGGAAGATCACAACACCCCTGGTATCAGGGTTAGGGCACTGTGTGCAGGAAGTTCACAACACTCCTGGTATTAATAGGGATAGGGCACTGTGTGCAGGAAGATCACAACACCCTTGGTGTCAGGGTTAGGGCACTGTGTGCAGGAAGATCACAACACCCCTGGTATCAGGGATAGGGCACTGAGTGCAGGAAGATCACATCACCCCTGGTATCAGGAATAGGGCACAAGTTCTAGTCATATTGACTGATCACATTACTTTTTTTGTCAACTACCAACAGTTTCCATTTCCCATCCCCCCAACCATCACCTCAGTTGGAACCTTGGTAACATCAATAGATAAGAGGGCAGCCAGCCAATAGGAATACATATTCATTCCTAACTGACCTTTACTGACCTGGAAAGTGTCAATAATTTGTATCATTTTCTGTTAGTGTTCCTGAGTTTCCATTTCCATTTCCCGTCCCCCCAACCATCACCTCAGTGGGAACCTTGGTAACATCAATAGATAAGAGGGCAGCCAGCCAATAGGAATAGATATTCATTCCTAACTGACCTTTACTGACCTGGAAAGTGTCAATTTATATCATTTTCTCTTAGTGCGCACTAACACGATTTAACGATTTTTAACGATAAATCGTTAGAATTTCTATTGTATTGTGTTCTATAATGATTTAAGACGATATTAAAATTATCGGACGATAATTTTAATCGTTGAAAAACGATTCACATCCCTACTATACACCACTCCCCTTTCTGGGGGAATGGCTCAGCTCTGGTTGGGCTGGAGATCTATTTATAGAGTCAGCATGCCAGCCTGCCTGGCTGCCATTTCTAAAACGTTCACTGAAAGCTGCAATCTGTTCTGCATTCTCACAGAGCAGGATGGCAGAGAGCCTGAGAGAGAGAGGGAAGCTGTCATAGAACCCTCCTGCTTGAGAGAGAGAGAAAGAGAGAGAGAGAGAGAGACTGCCACAAGACTGTTCAACCTGAGGGAGACAGAGAGAGGAGACTACCATCAATTTTGTTTTTAATTTTTATTTTATAAATTTTAAAAATAACAACCAAGTCAATATTTGGAAAGAAAAATGATAGTCCATTAATGGCTATTAATCAAGTTTATTTAGGGAATAGCCACTGCTAGTAATTGCATCAGTAGCATGGGTCTTCTTAGTGTTTGGGTAATTGCCAGGTTCTTGTGGCCTGGTTTGGCTCTGTTGGAAACAGGATGCTGGGCTTGGTGGACCCTTGGTCTCACCCAGTATGGCAATTTCTTATGTTCTTATACTAAGATTACATATACCACAGTAAAAAGAAAATACAACAAAGAAGAAAAACAAAAAAAAAACACAATCCACCATAACTAAGGGATCCAAACCCATTATGCAAGAAGCAAAAAAGTAAAATAGGAAAATTAACAAATGCCATCCTCACAATTATTACTTAAGGAGTGGAGAAAACTTACTGAACAGCCAAACTACCCACCTGTAGATTGATGCAAATCAAGAAAGGAGCGCATCTGAGCTGGTTCATAAAAAGCATAAAAACATTTTACCATCCAATAAAGCATTTACAAGATATCTACCCGTCCTTTACCCCCACCATATAATTGTATTCTGGAATCCCCGTTTTTGCCATTGATTAGCTATCAGCTCGATACAGTAACATTCAGTTGAAGTTTTCTCGTCTGTAACGAGCTCCCTGCGCACAATTCGGACGCGTAAGGCAAATCAGCGATACAGTCTCCAGTTTCGCGCGTCTGTAGCGCTTCTTAAAACAGACGCGTAACCCTTCCCGCACCCGGCATGTAAATGAACGAATTAGCTGTATAATGAAGGAATTAGCTATTCCCCTCCCATACCGTAACGGGCGCTCAGGTTATCTCATTAGTAATGCACTGTTTTGCCGCGGCCCTAACGTGTTAGTTTACCGCCTCCCCCTAGTAGGAGTTAGGACTGTGAGTCTAGTAACAAATCCATCGACACCGCTTAAGACACTCAAAAACAATAAAACACAATTTTAAAAAAAAGCGATACAGAGATGATCGAGAAAATGTAATGATGTGGGACACATAAAACCTGTCAGAAGAAAAAAAAAAATTTTTAAATACCTGTCGGAGGGCCGCGTCGGTCCAGGCGACCGGCGGCCGGCGGGATCCGGGGGGCCGGTGGTCGCGTGTTAAATCTAGGCCGCGGGCGGGTGGGCGCCTGTTCCAGGCGGCGGCGGCAGCGGCAGCGGCGGCGGGGGGACACGCGTTAGTTCGAGACGGCCGGCGGGTGGCGGGTGGTCGCGTGTTAAATCTAGGCCGGGTCCGCACAGGCGCGCATTCATTCACTGCCGGTGGGGGCTGCCTCTCCGGCAGCCCCCACCGGCAGTGAATGAATGCGCGCCTGTGCGACCCCTGCGTTTCGGCGCTCAGGCAGTCACATGCCGTGACGTCACGCCTTGAGCGCCGAAACGCAGGGGTCGCACAGGCGCGCATTCATTCATCCAGGCGGAGGAGCCGGTGGCGAAAGCAGCCGGCTCCTCCGCCTGGATGAATGAATTCATTCACTGCCGGTGGGGGTTGCCTCTCCGGCAGCCCCCACCGGCAGTGAATGAATGAATGAATGGGCGCCTGTGCGACCCCTGCGTTTCGGCGCTCAAGGCGTGACGTCACGGCATGTGACTGCCTTGAGCGCCGAAACGCAGGGGTCGCACAGGCGCGCATTCATTCATCCAGGCGGAGGAGCCGGTGGCGAAAGCAGCCGGCTCCTCCGCCTGGATGAATGAATTCATTCACTGCCGGTGGGGATTGCCTCTCCGGCAGCCCCCACCGGCAGTGAATGAATGAATGTGCGCCTGTGCGGACCCGTCCTAGATTTAACACGCGACCACCCGCCGGCCGTCTCGAACTAACGCGTGTCCCCCCGCTGCCGCCGCGCCCACCCGCCCGCGGCCTAGATTTAACACGCGACCACCGGCCCCCCGGATCCCGCCGGCCGCCTGGACCCACGCGGCCCTCCGACAGGTATTTAAAAATTTTGATTTTTACACTTCCTGGTGCCTGTCATTTCAAATGTCATTTGAAATGACAGGTACCAGCGCACCCAGGTTACTGTATAGGCGCTGTTACAGCGCCTATACAGTAAAATGGGTTACGCGGGCATAACCCTTCCCTACCGCTTTAAAGCCGCGGCATGCATTTGCATGCGATTAGAGGAGAGTATCGGGGAGTTAGTGAAGAGAACTGTGCACGCGGGGAGGAAGGGTGCGCCTGACACTACCTCACTGTTTCTACCGCGGCCTTACTGGATCGACCTGTATGTAAGTCTGTAAATAAGTTCTTTCTTAGCGTTTAACTTATGTACTTTTGGTTGTTTTTGTTCTTTCAGATTTTACCTACTGTTATCTGTTCCATGTAAAGGCCTAGCCTATAATTTCCAAGTTAATTGTAAACCGATACGATGTGCAAACGGTTATCGGTATATAAAAAATGCCAAATAAATAAAATAAATAAATCTAATAACAAAAAAGGTACCTAAGGCTATAACCTCCTGGTAAATGCCAAAAACTTCTTCCGGTGCTCCTGGATCTTCTTTACAAACATAAAAAAAATCCTGGATCTTAATAGTAAAAAATAATAGTAAAAAATAATCATGATTTCAAAAGAAATAACATGGAACAGCGTCTTTGTCCTGCTCAAAAACAAAGGACACTAACATAGAAGCCCTTTTGTGTTCTTCACCATATCTCTCCAGAACTGTGTCAAGACCAAGCTATCTCCATAGACAAACCACCAACAGCTGTGCCATACTTTTCATCCAAGATCTTCTGGCAAATAATGGGCTGAATTTTGAAAGCCCTATGCGCGTAAATCCAGAGGATTTACACGTGTAGGGTGGCTTACATGTGCCGGACCTATTTTAAAAAGGTCCGGTGACGCGCGTAAAGCCCCAGGACGTGTGTAAGTCCCGGGGCTTGCAAAAAGGGGCAGTCTGGGGGCGGGGTGGTCCAGGGGGCGGAGCAGGGGGCTGGGCCAGAGGCCTGCAACATAGCGGCCATTTGCCGCTGTGTCGGAGGATTGTGTGCCGGCAGGTTGCCGGCACATGTAACTTGCGCCTGCCCAGAGGCAGGCACAAAAGGTAACACAAAGGTCAGGGGGGGGGGTTAGAGTAGGGCTGTGTGTGTGTGTGTGTGTGTGTGTGGGGGGGGGGGGGGGTTGATAGGTTAGGGGAAGGGATGGGAAGGTCAGGCTGGGGTAAAGGAAGTTCCCTCACAGGCTGCTCCGACCTGCTGTAGCATTTTTACATTCTTGCTCTTGTACCTGGGCCTGAGCTTGTATCGAAAAAGTAATGTTCATAGCAACTACCTGAGCTATTCAGATAGGGTCAAAAGTCACAACCTGTGGCTTGACCAAAGGAAGGACCATGAGAGGAGAAAAAAGAGTTGTGACAGGATCTGGAAGAGAACTTAGGAGAGCAAGTATGCCAAGTAACAGTCTATTTTATTTGTTAATTTTGTTTGTTTGTATGTCTTTTTATATTCCACCACCTCCAACTTGATAGAAGCAGATTACAATAACAAAATTCACAGTTTACGTAAATATACCTTAATAAAGACCTTAATAAAGACCACAACAAATATAAATTAAATAAAATATAAATAAAATGAAATAAGAACATAAAATATGCCACACTGTGTCAGACCAAGGGTCTATCATACTCAGTATCCTGTTTCCAACAGTGGCCAGTCCAAGTCACAAATACCTGGCAAGTACCCAAACATTAAAAAGATCCCATGCAACTAATGCCAGCAACAAGCAATGATTATTCCCTATTGATTAATATCAGTTTATGGACTTCTTCTCCAGGAATTTACCTAAACCTTTTTTAAACCTAGCTATACTAACTGTCTTAACTATATCTCTGGCAATGAATTCCACAGCTAAATTGTGCTTTGAGTGAAAAAGAATTTTCTCTGATGTTTTTTTTTTTTTTAATTTTCTCTTTATTAAGTTTTAACATTTTTACAAAGCATCCACTTTGACAAAGAAATATGATTTGAACAAATGAGGAAAATATATATTTTCTGAAATGAGAAATGCACAAAATTACTAATCAATTTTTACAAAACCCATTAGACCCCAAATTTTTAAGGGGGGAGGAGTACCTGCAAATTAAAGGAGAAAACAAAAGCAAAATATTTTCCACAGAAAAAGGCATCATGCTAAACCAGAACATTCATTTTTACAAACTTATCCACTGCCTATTGCAGCAGATATTTTTCTTGCCTCCATGTTTAATTACACACTTGCAGGGGAATCTAAAAAAAAAAAAAGATGCCCCCACTGCTAGTGCTTCAGCCTTCAATGCCAGAAAAGTCTTCCTCTTGAGCTGAGTTACTTTGGTTAAATCAGGATAGATCCTTACACTTGCACCCATAAACGTTGCTTGTATTTTTTGAAAGTAGGCACTCATGATCTTTCCCATGTCGGCCTCATTAAAGAAAGAAATCAATAAAGTTGTTCTTTCTGCAAATCTCATATGTAGAAGTTTCCAAGAATGTTGTTAATTCTCTAAAACATTAGAGGTCATTTGTACTTGTTGGGTAGAACGAATAGGAAGAAAATAAACCTTGACCAGGCGTGGAGTTTGATCAGAGGGAATTTCTAATGATTTTAAAAAGTAGCGTTTGATAGTTATTCTTGGAAATTCTCCATACACCCTGGGAAAATTCAATACCCTCAAGTTCAAATGTCTCATATTATTCTCCACATTCTCAAGTCTTCTATTAATGTTGCCACAATCTTGGATTAAAGTTGCCTGTACCTGCTTTACTTGTTTAATTTCAGTATCTAGATTTAATAATGTCACTGAGGTTTCTTGCTTTTGTTCTGAAAAACTACTATTCAATTTATCCACTTGTTGCGACATTGAAGTTATTTTACCTGAGCAGTCTACCAGAGCCTTAGCTAAGGCTGATGTTAATTGCCAGAGCGAATCTAGCGTTACAACCTCCGGCTTAGATATATTAACAATGGCGTCGGGTAAAGAAAGAGGGTATTTCACAGTTCTCTCACCTCCACTCCACTGGTCACCTCCTCTGTCATGATCTAACTCTCCGGCACCAGTCTCTCCGTTTTCCGGGAAGTTTTGTGGTAGGGTTCCCCTCTCTACCGTCCCCTCTGATTGAAGAGAATCAACCGCTTCGGTCGACACTTCTAACCACGGTGTCGAGGTCCCTCTCACCGCTGGTGGGAGACGTTCGTCAAGTGGGCTAAGAGAAACTCCTTCCGAGGTCGGGTCACAGTCACCTTCCTGTGACCCGACAGACGGACTTCTTAGCACCATATTCGCTCGTCCCAAGGCACATTGTTTGATCGTTCGCTGACCAGAGGTGACCACAGGTACTGAGGGGTAGTTCCTGGGTCTCCCCTTTCTCTTTGAAGGCATTGAAAGTTTTTAGAAATTCTTTCTGAAGGAAAACGCCGGCACAGGTTAGAACATGCAGCCTTTCATGTCGCCATCTTGACTCCCTTCTCTGATGTTTTAAATGTGCTACTTGCTAACTCATGGAATGCTCCCTAGTGCTTGTATTATCTAGAAGAGTAAATAATTGATTTACATTTACCCATTCAAGTCCTTTCATGATTTTGTAGTCCTCTATCATAGCCCCCCTCAGCTGTCTCTTCACCAAGCTGAACAGCCCTAACCTCTTTAGCCTTTCTTCATAGTGGAGCTGTTCCATGCCCTTTATCATTTTGGTCACCCTTCTCTGTACTTTCTCCAGTGCAACTATATTGTTTTGGAGATATGATGACCAGAATTGCACACAGTACTCCAGGTGTAGTCTCACCATGGAGCGATACAGTGGCATTGTTACATCCTCTGTTTTATTTGCCATTTCCTTCCTAATAATTCCTAACATTCCGTATGCTTTTTTGACTGCTACAGCATACTGAGACAAAGATTTCAATGTAATATCAACTATCTATTAGGGATGTGAATCGTGTCCTCGATCGTCTTAACGATCGATTTCAGCTGGGAGGGGGAGGGAATCGTATTGTTGCCGTTTGGGGGGGGTAAAATATCGTGAAAAATCGTTAAAAATCGAAAAATCGAAAAATCGAAAAACCGGCACATTAAAACCCCCTAAAACCCACCCCCGACCCTTTAAATTAAATCCCCCACCCTCCCGAACCCCCCCCCAATAACTTAAATAACCTGCGGGTCCAGCGGCGGTCCGGAACGGCAGCGGTCCGGAACGGGCTCCTGCTCCTGAATCTTGTCGTTCAGCGAGGCGCCGGAACCCTCGCTGAACGACCTCCTGCAGTCGATCTCCTGCCGGCGCCATTTTCCGTACGAAAACGATTCGCGGCGGGAAATCGCTCCCTGACCCCCGCTGGACCTCCAGGAACTTTTGGCCAGCTTGTGGGGGGCCTCCTGACCCCCACGAGACTTGCCAAAAGTCCAGCGGGGGTCCGGAAGGACCTCCTGCCGTCCAATCTTTTTCGTCTATGGCCGCCGCCATTTTTCGGCGCCATTTTGGAAAATGGCGCCGGCTGAAGACGACAAGATTCAGGAGCAGGAGCCCGTTCCGGACCGCTGCCGTTCCGGACCGCCGCTGGACCCGCAGGTTATTTAAGTTATTGGGGGGGGGGGGGTTCGGGAGGGTGGGGGATTTAATTTAAAGGGTCGGGGGTGGGTTTTAGGGGGTTTTAGTGTGCCGGCTCACGATTCTAACGATTTATAACGATAAATCGTTAGAATCTGTATTGTATTGTGTTCCATAACGGTTTAAGACGATATTAAAATTATCGGACGATAATTTTAATCGTCCTAAAATGATTCACATCCCTACTATCTATAATTAGAGAATTTAAGCCCTGAACAAACCTTATCCCATGCTTCTCTGTATCTCTCACTTCTGCCTCCTGGGGAGATTTCTCAGCTCAGCAGGCAGGTTAGCCATTGGCATAATGGCAATTAGATAATCTCCTTTTGCTTTCTCCACAAAGCAGAAACTCCCTTTCAGTGTACCACCAGTCACTCTGTCAAAGGTTTATGTTAGGCATATACAGAGTCCAAAACTTCATTTGGATGTGTTCATCTGTTTTGTAGGATGCATCATTTGTTTGGTTTATTTCAAATGAAAACATATTTTTTCATTTATTCATTTTATTCATTCCTTTGTTTACCATTATATTTAAAAGGAGAAAACAATACAGCCTAATTTGGGCTCCCAAACTAGGATTTTCTAATAATTTCTAGTGAAACTGGTGGGTAGAAATCTCAAAAGAGTGAAGGCATGGCAATGCATCAAGACTATGTCAACACGGCACCAAAAGTGGCATGAAGAACCCAAGGACCTGCAATTGGACAAATGCTACCAGCAGTGGCAGGAATTCTCCAAGGCACTGTCAAAGGCGCAAAGGAGCAGCAAGAGTGACTAGAAAAATCCAAAGCTCCAAAAGTGAGGCAAAGTGCACCAACAGTGGCATGAACCCTCCAAAGTGAAATGGGTAGGTCAAGGCAGCACCAAGTGTGACAGCAACAGCTCAAAGAACCAGGAAATAGAACAATGCACCAAAAGAGGTATGAAATCCCCCAAGGCTGTGAAAGAGGGTCCAAGCAGCTGAAGAAGAGGCATGAAGATTCCAAATAGTCATGAGAGTCAAAAAGCAACAAAGATGGCCAAGGTAAGACCAAACATCAGCAAGTACCATAGGGGAAGAGAATTTAGAAAGAACCAAGTTACCAAGAATGGTTTCCTCTCCTGGTCCTCTCCAAAGGACTTTGTGGCATGGTACATGGAGCCTCCACCATGGGATTGTGTTTGCCACAGCAAAGTCAATTCTTCCAGCAGATCACATATGGGCTTGAGCACAGACACAGGATCTTTTCCTGGCAGCTGCAGCATGGAGAGAGCCATGTCCCAGTATGCACATGTTCCTCTAGCTCGCATAACTGCTCTCTCTTCAAAGCATGGGACCGCTCCACTCCCCTACTCAGGGGAGGCAGGTTCATCCCCCATTTCATTCACAGCTGTTCTGAGGATCTCCCTTTAACCAGAGAGCACAAGGTGTGCCCCTCTCTGGTGCATGACAACCTGCAGCAGTATAGGGGTGCCTTTCCCAGTCAGAGGCATGGGTATCTGGTTGATCCTATTAGTAATATATGCTACATCAAAGAATAAAGATTGAACGATGCATATGCTACAGAGAAACTGCAGATGGCTAATTAAATAAGTTATGGTTCTATCTATTACTTGGGTAATTGTAGAGCTAAATCATGCCAAAAAGTGCTGACCACCGAGACATAATGCAGATAATCACAAATAGCACAATGGCATAAAAACACCCAAGAAGTAGACTGGGGGAAACACAAATAGCACAAAAGTCAAAATACTCAAGTATAGAGTACAGTCAATCATAAAGGGCACAAAGGTGTCATATTCCCCAAGGCGTAGAGTTAGTTCAATCACAAATAGCACAAAAATGTCAAAGTCCCCAAGGCAATGCAGCATAGAGTATGGGCAATCACAAACAACACAAAGATAAAAATCCCTGAAGATGTAGAATGCATCCAATTGCAAACAGCATGAAGGTGTCAAAACCCCATAAGGATAGTGTGTAGGCAATCACACAGGCACAAAGGTATCACAACCCCCAAGGCATAGAGTATAGTTAATTGTAAACAGCACAAATGTGTCAAACCCCCAGGTCTAAAGTGAGGTCAATCACAAACAGCATCAAAACCCTCAATTCATAGAGAATGGGAAATAGCAAACATCAATAAGAATGATATTATCCACATGGGACTATTAATAAATTCAAATAAAAGTTAAAGAAAAGATCCTAGTTTCATGAAAAATAAACTTTGTCCCATATGGATAGTATCATTCTTTATTTTGATGACAGATGGCAAACTGATTTGGATTAAATTTGAATGAAAAATTGGGGGGAGAAAGTGATGAACTAGGTCAGAGAAAAAAAATTTCAGATTATAACAGACTTGTTTCCTGATTTGGGTCTCCATATTCACTCAGTTATGATCTGCCATATCTTCCAATACTTCAAATAGCCTGAATCTGCAAATAGTTTCAATAATCCATCTATTATGCATTTAGATTTTTTTAAAGTTAAGAGTCAAATTTGGCATGGGTCAAAGGTGTAAATAACCGAGTCACATCTACTTGTTCAAGCCTCTCGTGATCTTTGAGTAAAAATCTTCAGAGTCTGCCTTTTTAAATGTGTGATCTCTGTGCCTTGTAGTTTGTTCCAGAGAATGTGTGAATCCTATACTTTGGACATTAGCAATAAAGTCCAAGGAAAGTTTGTCATCTTGTTCTGGGGGAGATGTTCAGTGCTGAAGTAGTGTTCAGTGAGTATGAAGAGTAGTGGTGAGTGCTAGGGTTGGAAGCTCTTAAACTCATGGCAGAGTGAGTGATGCCTGAGCTCCACGAGCAGTTTACTTTCGTTTCTGGGAGGACTATGAAGTTACAACTCTAGAATGTCTTCAGTCCTGAAGGAGATTAAAATCAGCACCAATTCAGTAAAGGTTGGATTTATGAATATGAATGAGAAACCCTTCCATATTGTCACTTTGGAACACATGGATCTGCTGAATTGTACCCTGTGATATGTGGGGAGAAAGGGACAACAGCATTTGGAAGAGAATAAAAAGATCCGTTCCTTGAGAAGCAAAGTGTTTTAAAATCCTTAGAAGGTAATTTTAAAAGAAGTTACATGTGTAAATCTAACATACTATCATAGCAATTTAAAAAAGCCATTTATGCATGTAAAGTGTACTTACAATTGCATAAGGTGTAGCAATTTTCAAAAGCTCACTTGCATGGGTAAAGTGCATTCACTCATGTAAATCCCAATTTTAAGCATGTAAATGCTTTATAAAATCAGGCCCAAATGTTTTTTCATGAAATGGCTTAGAAGTAAATTCCTTTCAACCCAACTATTCTCCATTGTATTTGTAAAACCTAAACATCTGATTTGTTCTGCACATGAACTGAGAATTCATTCAGCCTGTGAGAACCAAGGTTCTTGTGTAAGCAAAGCTGATTATTTTGGAACTACAGCTGTTGGTGTTGCATCGACATATTCCTGGGCTAGGCAGAGAAGAGCCCTATTTATACAGAGAGGATTAGTCATCCTTACTTTGAGTGTGTGTTTACCCATGGTCCACTTTACCATCCGATAGACCACTTTTGAAAAAAATCTCCATGAGGATTGAGATGACCCCCTGGAGCAAAGGGTTACAAATGCTTTAAATTAATGATGTGTGTGCTGTAAAACTATGGTCAATTATCTCTGCCTGTTTTAGAGTATGGCACAGAGAAAGTCAGAAGTATTCCTGAGTCCCTTAGTCCTGACTTTTCTACTCATTATATATGAGACAATAATCAAACAATTTGAATGTTGATAAAAATATGTTGTGAATATTGCCCCTTCATAGCATGCGACTTTTACTACATGAAGAGTGTGGGGAGAGGTGAGGGTGTAAAAGTAAATGCATATTTTTTCACTTGCTTACTTTGCACCTGTTTCATGGCAGTGCAAAGCACATGAGGACACATTGTGCATGCTGGCCCTTTGAAACAGGCCGATTCAATAAAGTCCGTGGGAGAGCCGGAGCTCTGAGGCGAGCGCTCCCTCTCCAAAGCACGCCTAGGCACCTCTCCTGGGTGCACGATTCTTTATTTAAATTAGGGCCCACTCTAATAAGAAAGCGCTAGGGACACTAGCACGTCCCTAGCGCTTCCTTATTGGTGGAAGCGGCAGCTGTCAGCGGGTCTGACAGCCGACTCTTAATTTTACCAGCGTTAATTGTTGAACCCGCTGACAGCTACGGGTTCAGAAAATGGACGCCGGCAAAGTTGAGCGTCCGTTTTCCAACCCGTGGGCAGATTTTTTTTTTTTAAAGAAGGGTTTTTTTTAAATTTTGTGGGCCTCCGGCTTAATATTGTTATGATATTAAGTTGGAGGGTGTGCAGAAAATAAGTTTTTTTCTGCTTTTCTGTACACTTGCCTGGTGCCAAAGGCAGGCGTTAATTTCTGAGAGTAGAATGTGCGGCTTGGCCGCACATTTTACTTTCTGTATTTTGGGTGACTAATAGGCTCATCCACATGCATTTGCATGTAATGAGCACTATTGGTTTCAGGGGGGGGGGGGGGGGTTGGCCGCGCATTTTCCACAGCATCAGGGGTAATAATAGAGTGTCAAAAATGCGTGACTTAACAGGGGCTAAACTGTATGCTCAGCCGAGCACACCATTCTGTATCGGCCTGAAAATGAGCTTGCAGTCCCTTGGGTACAAAGTACTTGCTGGACTATAAGCTTCACAGATAATATGTAAATTTATTTATTTATTTATTTGTCTATTTATTTACTTTTTTAAATTTAATAATTCTTATTTTCATCATCTTCCACAATGTTCAGTGTGGAGTACAAGTTAAACATACATAACATTAGTAACAACAATAAAAGTAATAAAAACAACTGCTAATTCATACTGTTCTACTATAGGCATCAACAAAATATAAAGCTTTCACTTGTTTACAAAAAATGTGCCTTCTTTCTATTTTAGACATGTTTTTCAATCAATAAGTATCAATCTACACAGCAAGAATTTATTAATAGCATTATTTTTCCCACACAGTAAATATATTAGAAATTCTGAATTCTTTAAGTTGTCAACCTCCAAAAGAAGTGGTATAAAATGTTTACAATTTTTGTATTTATTTTTTCAGATGCTGATGAAAGTGTTCTCAGATTAATTTTGGCTTAGTCTGTTACTGTGATCAGATTCCACACAGAAGTCAAATTTTTTATAAAATCTTTTATTCACCAAGTGGAATGTAATAGGTATTTTTATTTATTTTAAATATTTATAGTCCCCCTATAATTATAAAATCATTCTAGGTGGATTACATATTCAACATAAAACAATCTTAAAACACACTAAGCACAAAATATAAAGTTAAAATATTTTTATCAAAAATCAAATTTTCTATCTAACAGAAAAACTTTTCTAAATAAAAATGCCTTAAGCATTTTCTGAAAATTTTAAAATCTTAAAGAGAACGCAATTTGTCAAGTAGATTAATCTAACATCTAGGCCCAGTAACAAATAGAGCTTGATTTCATGTCTCCTGGAGCAGTAAAGTAATGGCCTAATTTTAAAAAGCATTTACTTGAGTAAAACTGGGTTTTAGTCTTTACTCGAATAAGTGGGCTTTTGAAAATTGCTATTGAATTGTCCATAGGATTTATTCGAGTAAGTACCCTTTACTTGAGTAAATGGCTTTTGAAACTTGCTACAATAGTATGTTACATTTATGCAAGTAACTCCTTTGAAATTTCCCCCTTTAATGGGTAAAATTCTTCTATGTAGAAAACAAAAGCAGGATCTGGAGGTGACCATATCTGATGATCTTAAGGATGTGAAACAAATAGAAAAGGCAATGGCAAATGCCAGAAAGATGCTCGGGTACATGGGGAGAGGAATGGTCAGCAGAGAAAGGGAGGCAATATTGCCCCAGTATAAGTCTCTGGTGAGACTTTATTTGGAATACTATGTATAATTCTGAAAAGCACGAAACTGGCAAAATTGAAAACTAAATAGACTTGATAATATGAGCTCATGTAACACTGTCCCATGGGGCCCCACTAAATTGCTACTTAGCTCTCCGCTCTGTGCTGGAGGTTTGCAGATCACATCATTGTGAATAATAGACCCATTTCCGATATATGGAATAACCCAGAAATCCCAATTGACCCTATTTATGCTCAGATCAATATTTGGCATGGAAACTCTTACTGTTTAATGTTTGACCCATCAAAATTATAATGCAGTCTAAAATATTTCAACTGCTAGTTAAGTTTTGGCCAAGTCATGGGATAGGAGGCAATGTCCTTTCTTGGATTACAAACTGGTTAAAAGACAGGAAACAGGTCAATTTTCTCAGTGGAAAAGGGTAAACAGTAGAGTGCCTCAGGGATCTGTACTTGGACCGGTGCTTTTCAATATATATATAAATGATCTGGAAAGGAATACGACGAGTGAGGTTATCAAATTTGCGGATGATATAAAATTATTCAGAGTAGTTAAATCACAAGCGGATTGTGATACATTACAGGATGACCTTGCAAGACTGGAAGATTGGGCATCAAATGGCAGATGAAATTTAATGTGGACAAGTGCAAGGTGTTGCATATATGGAAAAATAACCCTTGCTGTAGTTACACGATGTTAGGTTCCATATTAGGAGCTACCACCCAGGAAAAAGATCTAGACATCATAGTGGATAATACTTTAAAATTGTCAACTCAGTGTGCTGCAGCAGTCAAAAAAGCAAACATAATGTTAGGAATTATTAGGAAGGGAATGGTTAATAAAACGGAAAATGTCATAATGCCTCTAGATCACTCCTTGGTGAGACCGCACCTTGAATAGTGTGTACAATTCTGGTCGCCGTATCTCAAAAAAGATATAGTTGCGATGGAGAAGGTTCAGAGAAGGGCAACCGAAATGATAAAGGGGATGGAAGAGTTCCCCTATGAGGAAAGACTGAAGAGGATAGGGTTGTTCAGCTTCGAGAAGAGACGGCTGAAGGGGGATATGATAGAGGTCTTTAAGATCATGAGAGGTCTTGAACGAGTAGATGTGAATCGGTTCTTTACACTTTCAAATAATAGAAGGACTAGGGGGCATTCCATGAAGTTAGCAAGTAGCACATTTAAGACTAATCGGAGAAAATTCTTTTTCACTCAATGCACAATAAAGCTCTGGAATTTGTTGCCAGAAGATGTGGTTAGTGCAGTTAGTATAGCTGGGTTCAAAAAAGGTTTGGATAAGTTCTTGGCAGAGAAGTCCATTAACGGCTATTAATCAAGTTTACTTAGGGGCAGATTTTATAAAACTACGCGTGCGCACATTTGTTCGTGCACCAGGCACAAACAAAAGTACACCGGATTTCAATAGATACGCGCATATCTGTTAAAATCTGGGGTCAGCGCACGCAAGGCTGCCCAAAATTGGCAGCCTGCTTGCGCCAAGCCGCGCAGCCTGCCTCCGTTCCCTCCGAGGCCACTCCGAAATCGGAGCGGCCTCAGAGGGAACTTTCCTTCTACCCCCCCCCCCCCCCCGCACCTTCCCCTCCCTTCTCCTACCTAACCCACCCTATCTAAACCCCCCCTATCTTTGTTGCACAAGTAACTTGCGCGCGCTGGGCCGGCCGCCGGCGCGCCATGGTCTGGTCTGGGGGCTGGTCCGGCGGCCATGGCCATGCCCCGAAATGCCCTCGATGATGCGCTAGCCGCGACACACCCCCGACATGCCCCCGATGACGTGCCGGCTGAGACACGCCCCCCCCCCCAACAAGCCTCCGACACCCCCCCCCCCCCCCCCCCCATGAAAGCAAGATAGGCTCGGCGCACGCAGGGTGGTTTGGGGTAGGTTTTCGGGGGTTACGCGTATAACCTATGCGTAACCTTTTGAAAATCTACCCCACTGCTATTAATTGCATCGTTAACATGGGATCTTCTTAGTGTTTGGGTAATTGCCAGGTTCTTGTGGCCTGGTTTGGCCTCTATTGGAAACAGGATGCTGGGCTTGATGGACCCTTGGTCTGACCCAGCATGGCAATTTCTTATGTTCTTATGTTCTTAATTACCAAGTTATTTATTACACACTTTCCAAAAATCCAAAACATGGTACAATGCACAATATAAAAGCAAAGCAAAATAAAATAAAAAATATAATACATAAGGTGGAAAACTGTATGATAACCATTAAACAATGTAATACACAGTGGGGTAGATTTTATAAATTTACGCGCGGGTGTACTTTTGTTCGTGCAGCCCTATCTAAACCCCCCCTACCTTTGTTGGCAGATTTACGCCTGCCGAAAGCAGGTGTAAATCTGCGCGTGCCAGCGGGCTGCTGGCGCGCCATCACCCAACCCGGGGGCTGGTCCGGAGGTCTCAACCACGCCCCCGGGCCAGCGCCACGCCCCTGGTCCCGCCCCAAACCGCCCCCTGACCCCCGGACACGCCCTCTCCCGCCCCTTTTACGAAGCCCCGGGACTTACTGTCAGCTTTTCTCAAAGTGCATTCATCATGGATCTGGCTGGCTGATTCAATTTAAACTTCATCTTAAACCATTGCTTTTCAATACATGCTAAATTTGCTAGGACCAAATCTTGAAAAGTAGCCAGATAAGGGTCAAGGACCTGCAACATTCATGTAGATTTGTGCTTCATAAGTGATATATCTGTAATGGTTTGAGATGGTTAGCAAAAATTAACTTAATCTGTAATACAAAAAAGGTTTAAACAGAGCTACCCTACATTCAAAGGGATCATAGGTCACTTTGGTACAAAAGCAAGGCCCTGATTAAGCATTGCCACTTGAATGGCTGATAGGGTCCTACCTGACAAATTTACAACTGCGATTCCATGCCTTCTAAGAGTGCATCACTGGCCTGTCCCATAGGCTGCTCTCTCGATTGATATTTCTGCGACAATTCCTTGTCCGAAAATGAGATCTGTGGCATCACAGATGATTCTCTAAGAAAGATTGCTTACTGCAGCCATCAATAATGTCATCTGATTCACTGGATAACTCATCTGAAGAGAGATGAAAGACATTCATTTTCCCATCATTTGTTTCACAGTTAAACCAAGGATGTATTCTATTCAACATACAGGTTTAAATTTCAATATCTTGACCTGCTCAGTGTTACGGCAAAATTGCTCCAAAGTCCGCTCAAAGTCATATGGGGAGCTTTCAAATTTGTCTGTCGTTACACCCTTACAGTACATCCTTAGTCCAGAAAGGTGCAATGCTGCAGACTCTAGAACATACGTGAGCATATGATCGTACGTGTGAGCTCTTATGAGCACCCAGTCAGCATTTGTTATTTCCACATGGGCGTGTGTCTGACACCTGTACATGTCTTCTAAGCTTGATTTGACCTTGGGCAAACACACAGATGGGGAAGGGCAGCTGGATAAGGAGCATAGGCGTGGGGGAGAGCAATTTTTAGAGACTGTTTATTAATGCTTTTAGGCACATTGTGTGGAGGCGGGGCAGGGGATGCAGACAACGTACATAGTTTGCAATTTCAAAACTATACGCATTGTTTTGCATGGGAAAACTTTTGAAAGATAAATGAAGGTGCAGATGTCTGCGGGTATGGTTTCCTGAAAAAGTTTTCAAAGAGGAAATGTGTCTGTGCTTTCCCTTTCAGAATTGGTACAAAGACCACGGGTAAAGTACCTGCGCACTTTGCATCAGTGCAGGTAGTTTTGAATTGCCCTATGTATTTAATAATGAGACCACTGAAGAATGCACCAGTCTCTGGGAAAAACTGAAAAAAAAAAAAAAATCTGCTAAAGCAAAACAAAACTAAAAATGTTCAAAGCCTCACTAAAATTTCACATCAGAGATTTTCATCTGTTACCCGGAGACCTGAACTTTCTGTTCTGGTCTTTTTCTTGCCAAGTTTCACTTTGGCTGAACTGTGTATAGTATATGTACTGGTATTATAAAATCTGATGGAAGATAAAGGGGCAATTTTAGAGCAAGCAGTAGGTACAAAGGACTGTTTATCTTTCATGTCAGGTCATTTTTCAAAAGACAAAAAAGAGGTCTGAATTAAACTTTTAAATGCAGCTTTGTTCATTGTTTATCTCTTGGGCTCAGCCTGCATGTTCACAATATAATCCATTTGCTTAACCCATTCAGCAGAGGAGTTGGAATTCCTACAGCTTAGCATTCTGCTCCTTAGTCATTTATACTTTTGACACTGTCTTAGGCCTACCCACTAAAGTTTCAAGGTAGTGTGCATTAGGAATTCACAAATTACACACAGCATTATAAAACTTCTAAAGTTAAACACTGAAAACTAAAGTTATAAAATGCTGATTAAAAGATGGATGTCATCAGCCTTGCACTAAACATGGAGAGAGGAGTCAAAGTCTTGCATCCCTCTGCGGTTTCAGAGAAAAGACCATATCACAGGAAGTTAGTACTTGCTTTTATTGGTGTGTCTTCCTATATTTGAGTGTCACTGCTTGCACATGTGGGCCAAGAGCTGTAAAATGAAGGAGGAGAGGTAAAACAGTTCTGGAAAACAGACATGTGAGTAGAGACATACTTATATAGTTGAAAGACACCATCAATAATAGCCCATATAAATTTATTAAGAAGCATATACAATTTTACAGTTGTGGGTAATAAACTTTGCCTTAACTCTACCAAATTCAGATGTGAGCCCCAGGAAAATATATGCACAACGACATTCAGAAAGGCCTGTGAATACAAATACTTGCATTCAGAGTTCAAATACAGTTCCACAGTATTGTAATGTGACCCAATTGGAGCCAGATTTAAGATTTTGCTGCTGTGCTAGCACATGGCTCTAAAGCAAGCATAAGCAGGGTACTCTTTGTCCTAGAAATTTGATGGAGTTTCCTATGTTGCCTATGCCTAAATTCAGGCCTGAACCCAGTATATTTGTATAACTGGGGTTTGCATGACACTCTCCACCTGCCCCAGCTGATATCTTTCTACCTGCTTGCTCTGGGATTCACCTGGCTATGCCATCTTCCCATTGATTTTATCCAGGGGGTGTTTTAGGAAATCCTGTTGCAGGGACAATTTACCCCTGGCAGGTTGATGCTGAAGGGGTGAACCTAAAAAGGATCACCCCTTTTGGAGCTACTTTCAGAGCAATAAAGGAACCAGGGTTTTTGGGCTTTGATAGTTTTGTGAGATGTTGGGTGGGCTTAGGTTGTATGAAGGTAGGTTGTTAAGTGCACTAATAATGTGAAAATGTTTAGGTGAAATATTACTTTTTCCCTCCCTAGTGAGAGTGGGGTGGTTTAATTCATGGTTCTAGATGATTAATGTACTTGGAATTTATTTTTAGGATTGCATTATGTATTGTATTTTATTGATTTATTTTATTATGATGCGTTTGATTATTGTATCAATTGCTTGATGTAAACTGCTTTGAATCAAATTTGTTTAGAGGAAGGCAGTATGAAAGTATGTCATAACATAACATAGCATACCATTATAAGCCATGCCCCATCTATTACCCATGGAATGCATTATCTCAATCATTTAACTGTCTTTTCCTTTCATTATCCTATTTAGATATACATCCTCCTGATGACATCCTAACATCTGGAAAAGGAGTAGCGGGATACTACACAGTATACCTGAACTGCTGATATCATTACTAAGTGTAGATGTGATACCTAAAATATTGGCCTACCCTTCAAGAATAATTAAGCTTTTTGTAATTCTTTGTTAAACCCACAATAACATTTTGAAGGTTCCTCTTCCACAGCCCATTTTGCCAGCTAAGGATCTCAGGATGTGCACTTGTAGCCTTCTGGCTCCAAAACATAGAGGGTACCACTGAGCTAAAGAAGCTCCCCTAGCTGAGCTTCTTGTCTTGTTTCGGTGGTGGTGGTTGGGTGAGTTTTAATCCCAGAGACCACTTTGCTACATTTTAACACAGGCCAACGCACAGTGGAAAATTAACCATTAGTAATTTTGGTGGTAATACAAACACACATGCAAATTACATGCAGTAACATTCTACATGAGAGTTAGCATTACCATACATTAGGAATTAAGGCTACAAGAAATAAAACCAACAACAACAACAAAATCAGATTGAATTAATTTAATACATTTGAAAGCTAAAACTCTCTTCTTCAGGCCTGAAATTTAAATGAACAAAAGATAATAATCCCCCAAAATATAAAGTAATGTGCTTCCATAAGTGAACTAAGAAGTCAAGAAATGAATTTGTTAGTCCAATAGAAAGGTATCACCTGATATATGTGTTAATTTTTATTTCTGTGCATTCCAGTGAACTAACATGAAAACCATACTACTTTATCCAGGAATTAAGGCTCATACTAATTAGCACATAGACCTCCCAGCGTGGCCCTGACATGTCAGGATTTTTCTGTAATGGAAAGAGGCTCAGTACCCAAAGGACCCACTTCCAAGGAAGAAAGCCAAGTTCCTGGAGCTCAGTATTGGAACATCTTGAGCAGCAGTCCATTATTAACCTCCTATAATGCCTGGGCAGAAAATTAAACACAGGACAGATCTTCCACTGCTAGGGAATGCACCAAGGGGGAGGGAAGAGGATATGTGTGTGTGTGTGGGGGGGGACGGGGACATGTGGCACGTGAAGAGCCACATGAGGAGGTGGGGTATGGTTCTACTTGTAATTTCTATAACTCTGTTAGATACAGTTTATGCAGCACAGTACAGATACACATTGGAGACAGTACCTGCTCCATGGAGCATACAATCCAGTTAAGACACAGAGACAAGGGATCTCAGGAAATTTATCAGAGTAAAAATGGTTAAAATAAATAAGGCTATGATCAAGAAGAGCCAGAGTTTAATATTGCACAGGATCCAGTTTATACAAAATATGGCTGCTGGGAATGGGATAGCATTAAGTAATTGCAGAGGATGGCACTGGTTGCCAGGGAGTCCAGGATCGGATTTAAAATCCTGATGCTGACATCCTGATGCTGACATCCTGATGCTCAATGCTTAAAAAAGCATTGAGCAGAATCGGCACCTCGAATTCGAGAGAGTTGTGGTGGTGGTAGATTCTAGGAAGGAATCTTCGGTCTTCTGAAGATCATTTATTACAAGTACCAACAGTGAGAATGATGCAGCAAGCTGGTGTCTGGAAAATAGCACCCATGCTGCAGAACAAGTTGCTGGAAAATATCAAGACAGTACTGAATTATTTACAGTTTAGAAAGAACATTAAATTATTTTTGTTTCCACCACATTTGGTGGGTAATAGGCAAGTGAAGAGGGAGAATGGGTTAGTGAAGTATTACTGTGGGGAAAGAATTGGTGAAGTGATATGAAGAAGTAAGTTGGAACAAACTGATGGCTGGGATAGGCAGGCACCATTAAGAAGTGGTGGAAATTGATTAGGCAGTCTGCTTTTAATGTGAGTTGAAGGGATTGCATGAGGGTTACAGGGATTTGGGGAGGGAGGCATAGATGGTTTGAGTCATGGGAAGATGAAATGGCATGATTTGGAGGGTGATTTAATTCTTTGGGAAACCTGGATGCCAAAATAATAGGCTTTCTAATGTTTATGTGCATATGTTTTTATATGATTATGGTTTATTAATTTTGATAAGATTTTGATTTTATAAAATTGCCTACAAATAGAAATAAATGAAATAAAATGAAATTTAAAAGCAACCTCAAAACGTTGGGTTGTTAGATAGGACTTGAATATGACCAGAGGGGCAGATATGATGTTCCAGGTATATGACACAGTGTGTTGGAAAGCATGGAGTCATAAGTTGGCGATGCAGGAGTAGGGCATGAGTAAGAGCAGCTTTTCCGATGAGCAAAGGCCACAGGGAGCTGTGATAAGGGGAAATAAGAGAGGATTAGATAACAAGAAGCTGTAGAATGAAGGGACTTATGAGTAGGAGAAGTTTGAATTGTATGTGAATATGGATGGGAAACTAAATTAATGACAAGAGGATAATATGGCAATACAGGAAGTAATGGCAATACAGGAAGATAAGCTGTACAGCTGAATTTTGAATAGACTCTAGTAGAATTAGTTGATTAATTGGGAGACCTATGATGAAGTAAAATAAGTGGGTAGAGATGAAAGAATGGATAAAGGTTTTGATAGTGTGTTCAGAAAGAAAGTGACAGATTTTGATAATGTTATAGTAACATAGCCAATGATAGCAGATAAAGTCCAAATGGTCCATGCAGTCTGCCTAGCAAAGTGTTTAAGGTTGTAACTACTGCTCTGTGCAGGTTATCTTAAGGGTAAGAAGGCCCCGTCCAAGCTGTAAAAGCAGGTGATGGCCAGAGCTCCCCTTCCCAACTCTGTTCATTCCTTTTTGCAGTACACAGAGGGCCCATCCCAGCTGTAGATGCACAGCCCCTGCCCTACTGCCATAATAGGTGAACTTGATTAAACTTTGTGGAAGTAATGTCAACAGCCCGATACTATCTAAAACAAACTGTAAGATTACCCAGATAGGTCCCTTGAATGCACTGGCTGGTTGTATGTCACTCTGTGTAGGTTACCCCCATACAGAAATGTTTCACCAAAAATTACCATAGGTTGGAAGGAATACAAGATGGTGTTTTAAGTGCAGATGCCAGTGAATGGGTACCTGAGATTGCTTCATTTACTTTTTTCCTTCAGTTTTTTTTACCTTGTCTGTTTGGATGGGGAAGCACAGGAGATCTGTGAAGGGGAAGTTTTCTGTTCCACTGGGGTAGCAGCTCCTCCAAACTTCCATTCTTGAGCATGTACAGAACCTGCTTTTGGGAACTGTGGCTTCCTACTTAGCTAGGAATGAGGCATCCAGTTTGCAGGCAGCTGGCATTTCTCATAGTCCTGACAGCCGAAAAGCTCCAATATTGTGGTCTACTGGATCTTGTGTGGGAACTCCAGGACTGCTCTTAGAGTTGAGAGCTGAGGATATGTCCTATCTCAGCACCAGTGCCTCTATCCCCTTGTCATTGGAAGAAGAGCTAGGGAACGTAATGCGGCTTAGGGGTCAAATGCTGAGCATGAGAACAGTGACTGTGGTGGAAGGTAGAAGCGGGTCAAGGCGCCCTCCTGCTGGATTTAGGGCATACTTCTTCAATTTCTTTGGAGATATCTAATTTGATTGCTGGACTCAAGGTTAAAGACCCTTTGGTTAAGCCTGCTAATATTATTCTCGAGTCAATTTGGAGTATACTGGTGTAACAGAGAGCCATTTTTGGTTAAGTGTAAGGATTGGAAAATGTCATAATAGAATAAGTTAGTGAGAAATAATTAGGGCAGGAACCCTTCATATACAGCCCCTTCCTTTGACAGTTCTGGAATGGATGTGCCACTTCAGAGGTTTTATAGTAGCTCTCTGCCATGAGCTCTAGGGCAGTATAATTTGCAATTCTGGAGGAAGGTTGTAGATTTTTGCCTCAGTTGTATTTTTGGCGTACCTGGGGAACTGGGCTCCATTCTGCCTGGGATGGGTGAGGACTCCACTGCTCTACTCTTCTCCAAAGGTGCAGAGTGATTGTCATGGGAATATTTTGGATTTTGGACTTTTATGTGGTAGGAGCCTTGCTGGACACCTGGGCCTTTCTTGGATTTAGGGAATGAGGAACCCTATGTTTGGGATGCTCAGGGATAGGGAAGACCTGCCCTCCGAGGTGGTGATTTCCTGTAAGGAGTAACTCCGGTGTTATTTCCTTTTTAAGGAATCAGAAGAATTGTTATAAGAATATAAGAACATAAGATATGCCATAATGGGTCAGGCCAAGGGTCCATCAGACCTAGTATCATGTTTCCAACAGTGGCTATTCCAAGTCACAAGTACCTGGCAAGTACCCAAACATTAAATAAATCCTATGCTATGGATTTCTCCTCGAGGAACTTATCCAAACCATTATTAAACCCAGCTACACTAATTGCCTTAACCATATCCTCTGGCAATGAATTCCAGAGCTTAATTTTGCATTGAATGAAAAAGAATTTTCTCTGATTTGTTTTATGTCAAATCTTATTTATTCATATATTTAAGATTAAACAACAGATTAAGATATGATACATAATTGTGTCTGTTACATACGATACCATTGCATTTAAAATACAACATCTGCAGACTGATCGCACCCTCCCTCCCTTCCCCCCCCCCGAGCACTGAGAGATGGCTATATAAACATTACAACGGGGTATAATAAATCAAAGTTATATGCTATAAATCAAAGTTATATACTATAAAGTGATCACTGCAAGACAATCACATTTCTAAACGGTTGAGAAATTGGCTCTTAGAGTCCTGAGGTAAAGTCAGAATGTATGGCATCCAAATGGCACTAAGTACTTGTCTAGTATTGGGAGACAAGTGTTTAGTGGCTAAAGTTTCCATTGTAAGGAGATGAAGAATAGAGGCATGCCAAGCTGCCATGGAGGGTCCTGTTGAGTTTCTCCTTTCCGCAAGGATAGCTTTGCAAGCCAGCAGAAAGATTTTTGTAATCCATAATGTCTGCGTAGATTTTCCCCAATACGTAGATGGGAATATACCAAAAAGTGCCACGAGAGGTGAGTAAGGGATCCTACTAACCAGGACATCATTGGCATAGCGAAATATTTTCTTCCAGAAAACCTGTAAGGTTGGGCAGCTCCACAGAGAGTGGCCCAAGTGAGCCCCTCGAGATTGGCATTTAACACAGTCCTCGGAGGCAGTAAACCCAGCCCAGAGCGCTTGGTGTTGAGAAATATACATCCGGTACAGTATATTGTAATGTGTTTACCATAGGGATATGTTGATGGTCACTCGTGGAGTTAATAATATCACTGCATTTTTTAACATTTCTGAAGTGATGGCATGAGAGAGTTCTTGTTGCCATTTGAGTCATATCGCATCAGTCGCCCAAAGTTTATAATTAGACTCCAAATATTTATAGTAAAATGAAATGGAATTTTTTTGGGGCAGTCTGTCATACCAGTTCCGCAAAAATTCCACTTGGGATTGGTGTCGTCCAAGTTCCCCAGAGTGCGAATGTAATGTCGAGCTTGGTGATATTGTAGAAAGCCATTAGAGGGAATCCCAAAAGAATGACACAGAATGGAAAAGTCCAGAAATGATCCATCTTCTTGAATCATCTGATCAAAACAATGTATATTCTTCTTTTCCCATGTCTGAAAACGGGAGACCCCCCAAGCCCGCCGGGAATGCCTTATTACCCCTGAGTGGAAGAAAAGGGGAAACATCTGTTGGTAGAGAAGTTGTCTGCAGAAGCCACCTCCAAGTCCGTCGCAGTGGTTGTAGTAGTACCCTGGAGCTGATATCCGATGTCAACGCTGTGCCCGATACATGAAGAGCATATCTGGGTGAGATGGGGGCTAGGAGTTGAGCTTCAATTCATGTGTCAGAGAAAAAGGAGGAATTGGTAAGCCAGTCGCCAATATGTCTCAGGTTTATAGCATGATGATAAACTCTTAAGTCCGGAAGGCCAAAGCCCCCCACCGCAATCGGCCGCATAAAGTGTTTTAATGCTAGCCTCGGTTTTTTGCCTCCCCATAGAAATTTCTTCACTGTTTTTTGGTATTTAAGCAAAGTGGTCCTTGTTAGCATTATCGAGAGGACTCCCAAAACATACAACCAATGTGGGAGCACTGTCATCTTCAGCAAATTAATACGACCAATAAGTGATAATGGTAGATGCCTCCAGGACAGCAGTGAGGTTTCAGTTTTGGCTTGCAGGTTAGGTATATTTACATCATATAGCTCTTCTATGACGTTTGGCAGCCAGATTCCTAAATATTTTATCTTATGCTGAACCCACTTCAAAGGAAATTTCCCGTCCCAGTGCAGATGTACATTAGACCCTATTAGCAAAGCTTCAGACTTGTCGAGATTCAATTTTAGTCCTGCATGTCGACCATAAGTAGTAATAATCTGAAGGGCAGTCGGGAGAGAATGGGTAGGATTTTCCAGATGGAGCAGTAGATCGTCAGCAAAGGCTGCCGATTTAAGTGTCAGGGCGCCCTTCCATTGCCTCTGTCTCCTCTAATGTCCTCAGTAATGGGTCTAATGTGAGAACAAATAGGAGCAGAGACAGGGGGAAACCCTTCCTCATTCCCCTAAATAGGGTGAAATCTTGTCTGAAGTCACCATTGACCCAAACATTGGCTTGTGGGGTATTATAGATGGTGGATAAAAAAGAAAGGAAGGGACCCTGAAAACCATAGCGGTGAAAAGTCTCAAACAAGAAAGTCCAATTGACTCTATCAAATGCCTTTTCGGCATCGAAGCTTACAAGAAGCGAATTTAGATGTTGGGATTTAGAGTGGGCTATTGAGGCCAGTACCCTTCTGACATTTGTAACTGCAGAAAAGAAGACAAACGATCAGCCATGATCTTGGCCAACAGTTTGAGGTCGCAATTGATGAGAGAGATAGGCCGGTATGAGCCAGGAAGTTCCGGGTTTTGGATTAGTTTTGGCAGAACTACTATAGTAGCTCAATTGGCCTGCCACGCCGGGTAGTCCTCTAAGGATAACAAGTCATAGACCTTCTGAATGGGACTATAAATTTGGTCACCTAAAATTTTGAAGAGCTCATTAGTTAGACCATCCGGCCCTGGGGATTCACCCAATGCAGCAGACTTAATTGCTACTTCCACCTCGAGTTACTCACAGGTGCATTTAAGATTTGCAGGTCATTAACAGAGACCTGGGGAAGATTAACAGTAGAGAGATATGTTTGGATATCTAGACGGTTGCTAGGTTCAGCCGCATAGAGATTTTGATAATAGTAAAGATCTCCCCAATGTCTCGGCTGGACGTTTTAAGTTCATCCGTTTCGTTCTTTAAATCTTTGACATATGACTGGCCCTCCCAGGTTTTGACTAAGCTCGCCATAAGCTTTCCCGCTTTGTTTCCAAATTGGAAAAGTCTGTGCTTATAATAAAGAAGGCTTTTTTGGGTCTTTTGTTGGATATATTCATGTAATATATTCTGAACAGAGTAAAAATGGGTGCGGTGTATTTCTGTTTTGCCTGCTGCAGCTGTTTTTCTTGTAGGAGAATAGTGGCCGCTAATTCTTTATTTTTTTTCGCTGTGTATGCTATTATTTCACCCCTTAATACAGCTTTAGCCATGTCCCAATAAAGAAGTGGCTTTGCGAATTGCTGCTGGTTGAAATGGGCAAATTCTTTCCATTTGTCCCTAATGTATGTTTTAAATCCTTCATCATAATATAAGTGAACAGGGAACCGCCAGCGCTTTTGGCCCCCTGAAGGTGGGAGCCCCGAGAAATCAATCCATACAGGTGCATGGTCAGAGATAATGAGAGGTCCTATCCAAGTGCCTGAGACTTGAGAGAAACACCTGTGACTGACCAAAAGGTAGTCCAACCGAGATTTGGGACCCATGAGCCTGTGATGCGTGCATATAGTTAGCTTTCATAGGGTGGAGGACCCGCCATGTATCTATCAATCCCAGGTGATGGCACAAGAAAGGTAGGCCTCTCGTGGAGTCCAAGTGGTTGCCTATCCACGGTAGTCTAAGACCATATTAAAGTCCCCTCCTACAAGGGATGGCAAGTGAAAGTTAGCCTGAAGGATATTGAAAACCTGGTTGGAAAAAGCTTGAGAGTATGTATTTGGAGCATACACATTTCCCAACAGAATTGGCTTTCCATAGATTTCTATTTCCAAAAAAATATATTGCCCATCAGGATCTACTATAGAACGCTTCAGTTGGTAGGGGAGCATTTTATGAAGTAAAATGGCTACTCCTGCTTTTTTCAAGCCCGAAGATGCATAAAAGACCTTCCCAACCCACTGTACTGTAACTTCTCATCCTCTAAATCAGTGAGCCTGGTTTCTTGCAGTAATGCTATCTGGACTTTCTGTCTCCTTAGGGCTTGTAAAATCTTATACCTTTTGGTGACAGAGCATATACCACATACATTCCAAGCACAACAACGTGTGTTTACCATCTGTGGGTAGCGACACAAGGAATATAATGAACCGAACAGAGCTCCCTTGGGAAAGGTATGGAAGTCCCCCAGCACAGACCCCCACCCTGAGACTGTGTGGTACAGTGATCACCCCAGTTCAAGTCACTAAGAATGTCCCCCAAATGTAAAAAAAGCCCCAAGCTTCTACCCTACTCAGTGCTACCCCAGAAAATTCCCCAGTAATATTCCCCATGAGAGATAAGAAGACACCAGAGAGACCCCACAATTGTCTCCCAATGTCCTCCGCAATCTCTACTAAGCCTAGCGGGATCACTAGAGCTGGGAGGACCCCCCCTCCCCTCTGAGAACTGGAAACTGATAGCTGGAACCAACAAAGAACCATATTAGTAAGTGCATAACTCTAGTGTCTATGCCTGAAGCAGAAAGCCATTAGGCCATAAGGCAAAAATGAATAAGAGCTGCAATCTGGAGCCACAGGATCCCATCAACCGGCCTTAAGACCATGGATAAAAGCTGTCACACCCTCTACATCAGTAAAAATCTTGACAACCCCGTCATGGCCGACCCGGAGCTTGGCAGGGAAAAGTAAGGTGGACCGTATATTTAAATTCTCTAGTTGGGAACACGCTGGCGCAAAAGCTTTCCTCTGAGATGCTACTGTAGCAGAGTAATCTTGAAATAGTAAAACTTTGCCACCATCGAAGGTCAAGTCTTTCGCTTGCCGGTAACCCCTAAGTATTTGGACCTTATGTGCAAAGTTTAGGACTTTAAATATCACCACTCTCGGTCTTTGTTGTAGCTGGGCTCCTGATGGGAATGGGACCAGCCGGTGCGCACGCTCAATATGTAAAACGCCATGCTGAGTGCCGATTGAGAGGGATTGTGTCAGCCAGCTTTCCAGGCGAGAGCCGAGGTCAGATTCTGGAACACTTTCGGGGATACCTATGGTGCACAAATTATTGCGGTGTGAACGATTTTCTAAATCGTCTAGCTTTCGTTGTACCTCAGCATATGAGGTCTGTAGGGCTTGCACCGCATGATTCTCAGTCTCCATTTTGTCTTCTATCACCGAAATTCTCTGTTCTGCAGCAGTCATTTGCCCTTGTGTAGCAGAGAGTTGCGCACTTACCCTGGTTAGTTGAGAAGAGAGTTGGGTGAATCTGCCCTCTAATGCGGTAATAACCGTCGCTGCAATATCAGATCCCACAGCATCAGGACCGTCAGAGGCCGAGATAGTCTCCGTGGTGTCGGCCATCTTGGGATCGGGCCCTTTTGCCTTTTCCTTATCTTTTTTCCCAGCTTTTGATTCCATCGGGAAAGAGTTTTGCTGTAGAAGAGGTCTGAATCGAGTCTCAAATATAAGTTCTTCCGGGCAGCTCTATTTGTTGTCGGTATCGCCGGTTTTAAAAGTAAGTTTGTCGGTATTATGCAGAGGGGGGTCCTCGGAGTGATCAGTGGCACATCAATCACTCAGGCAGCATCAGGTGATCCTTCTGATTTGTTTTAAATGTGCTCCTTGTTAACTTCATGGAGTTTCCCCTAGTCCTTATATTATCCAAAAGGGTAAATAACCATTTCACATTTACCCGTTCAAGTCCTTTCATTATTTTGAGGACCTCTATCATATCCCTCCTCAGCTGTCTTGTCTCCGAGCTGAACAGCCCTAACCTCTTTAGCCTTTCCTCATAGAGGTGCCGTTCCATGCTCTTCTCTGTACTTTCTCCAGTGCGACTATTATCTTTATTAAGATGCGGCGACCAGAATTGCACACAGTATTCAAGGTATTCTGAAATCCTCCATTTTATTTGCCATGCCCTTCCTAAAACTGTTCGCTTTTTTAACCACCAAAGCACACTGAGCAGTCGATTTCAATGTAATATCAATTATGATGCCCAGATCTTTTTCCTGGGTGGTAACTCCTAAAATGGAACCTAACATTGTGTACTTACAGCATGGGTTAATTTTTTACTATATGCATCAACTTTCACTTCTCTGTATTAAATTTCATCTGCCATATGGACGCCCAATCTTCCAGCCTTGCAAAGTCCTCCTGCAATTTATCACAAACTGCTTGTAATTTAACTACTCTGAATAATTTTGTGTTATCTGCAAATTTAATCACCTCGCTCATCATACCTCTTTCCAGATTATTTTTAAATACGGTATATTAAGAAGCACTGGTCCAAGTACAGATCTCTGAGGCACTCCACTATTTTCCTTTTTCCACTGTGAAAACAGACCATTTAATCCTACTCTCTTTTTCCTGTCTTTTAATCAGTTTGTAATCCGCAAAGGGACATTGTCTCCTATTTCTTGAATTTTAGAAGCCTTCCATGAGGGACTTTGTCAAATGCTTTCTGAAAATCCAAATACACCGGGAACAGCGGATGGACATCTGGACAGGAGGATGGAGTAATCCAGCCAAACTCCAAGCAGTGACATCCTGGACGGAGCCTCGGGACCCAGCGTGATCAAACACCTGACAGGTCAGTAGATGGAGGATGAAACCTCCGACCCAGCGTGGAAGACGCAACAGAGGGATTACCCGAGGTTGGGATGAAGACGGCTACTAGGGGTCAATCTGGAACCTAGAACCAGACGAGGACATCAGGGCATGACGGACAAGGAGGATCTTTGACCCCATTGGATGAAGCTTCCCACCAAGATCCCTACACACCCCAGCAGCGGTGGTCACGGACTACTGGGCCACTGTGCACCCTACCAATCCAGCCGGGCTGGTCGCAGACCACGCAGGGACGGGATGAAGGAGCCTCAGGAACATGGACGAAGAACTTCAGGATGTGAAGACATCAGGACGCATCAGGATGACAGGAACAACAGAACATCAGGACACATCATGAATGGACTTGGAGACATCAGGAACAGCAGAACTTGGAGACAAGATGAGATGAAAGGCCAGGAAGAACGACAAGGGATCACAAGTAGACAAAGGAAGTTTGGCAGGAGCAGAGAGCAGGAAGTCCAGGAGAAGACTAGCTCCTTGCGAAGGCAAAGCTGAACTGAGAACTGAGCCCTTTTGTAGGACTGGAGAAGAGGAGACACCCAGGGAGGAGTCCAGGTGGGGCCTGGGCATATCCAGCTGCAGGCCCTTTAAATCCTGAAGAGAGACGTGGCCTCACCCCTAGGAGGAAGCAGGAAGGAAGCATCAGGACCCTGGCCAGTGGCCCTGCTGAAGATGCTAATTCAGGAAGCTGAACGGGCCACGGGACAGGCCCCAGCGTGGGAGGCGGAGCGATGGTGGCGTCCATGCCGCGAAAAGGAAGCTGGGTGCGGCTCTCTGCTGCAGGAAATACTGGCGGCAGCCTCCAGGCCACGAAGAGGAGCTCTGGAGCGGCCTCCCGGCCGCAGAAGAGGATGATGATGTCAGTGGCTCCTGTTGCTCCGGGATGCCGGCACGACCCAGCCGTGCCAAAGAAGAAAGGCAGCCTCCAGACCATGGAGGAACATCGGTGGCGGCTCCTGCCGCTCAGAAGGTCCAGGGACGGCAGCGGGAATGGGACTCAGGCCGCCTGGCTGAAGATAGGTGAGAGGCTGCCCGCAGCTCCGGCTGCGGGCAGAATCACAACAAATCCATGCTGACTATGTCCTATATGTTTTGTGATTTTATTGTTTAAAATAGTTTGCACAAATTTTCCCAGCACTAAAGTCAGGCTATAGTTTCCCAGTTCACCTCTGGAGCGCTTTTTATATATTGGGGTTATATTGGCCACATTCCAGTCTTCAGGTAGAATGGATGATTTTAATGATTTTAATGATTTTAATGATTGGTTGTTTTGAAGATCTTGGAGGAAGTTTTTCTGCCCTTTTCCTACCATTCTAAGGACCTGTGAAGTTGCAGTTCCATCTTGGATCCCTCCCATCAGGGATCCCTATTGTGTTAAAAGGAAAAAATCTACTAACTGTGAGCATGAGACTTTTAAAAAAATCATTGGAGGATACCTATCCAGAGTCTTCACCCTCTGGGGAGAGAGTGGATTTGCTCTCTATGCATGGACAGGATTTTGGCTATATTTGGAATGGTTTTTCTAGATCATCTTATGGTTACCCTGCCCACTGGGACCATCACTTTACCTAATCTGGGAGAGTGGATGGTAGAATGGATGATTTTAAAAAGGTGGAGGGTCTTCATCGAATGACTTATGAGGAAAGATTGAAGAATCTAAATATGTACACCCTGGAGGAAAGGAGGAGTAGAGGTGATATGATACAGACTTTCAGATACTTGAAAGGTTTTAATGATCCAAAGACAACCACAAACCTTTTCCATCGGAAAAAAATCAACAGAACCAGAGGTCACGATTTGAAGCTCCAGGGAGGAAGACTCAGAACCAATGTCAGGAAGTATTTCTTCACGGAGATGGTGGTGGATGTTTGGAATGCCCTGCCAGAGGAAGTGGTGAAGACCAGAACTGTGAAGGACTTCAAAGGGGCATGGGATAAACACTGTGGATCCATAAAGTCTAGAGGACGTGAATGAAGAGTGGGTGGCTCGCAGGTATGACGGTTACTACCTGGAGATAATAACCTTATTCAATAAACATACACATGGTTAATGCGACTCCAACATTGCTCTAAGCTTCAACGGCAAGAGGAAATGTGGAAGAAAGGATTTGCATTCACAAAAAAGCGGGGAGTAGCTTGCTTGTTATGGCGGTTACTACCCCAAACCAAATAAGTCTGATACTATATCCAGCATAGCTCTCTGCTTCAACGGCAGGGGAGAAAGACCAATACTTCACTTTCAATGCATATACAGCATAGCTCTCTGCTTCAACGGCAGGGGAGAAAGACTGATACTTCACTTTCAATGCATATCCAGCATAGCTCTCTGCTTCAAAGGCAGGGGAGGAAGACTGATACTTCACGCATATCCAGCATAGCTCTCTGCTTCAACGGCAGGGGAGGAAGACCGATTCTTCACTTTCAATGCATATCCAGCATAGCTCTCTGCTTCAACGGTAGGGGAGGAAGACTGATACTTCACGCATATCCAGCATAGCTCCCTGCTTCAACGGCAGGGGAGGAAGACCGATACTTCACGCATATCCAGCATAGCTCTCTGCTTCAACGGCAGGGGGAATGAAGAAAAGTGGATCTTTATACAGAGAACAACCAACAAGGACTGAATTACATAGTCTGGGTAAACAAATAAGCATGGGTGTAGCTTGCTTATTGCGGCGGTTACTACCCCTAACTAATTAAGCTAGATATTTCACTTAGATGCAGTCCAATACTGCTCTCTACATTAATGGTGTGGGTGGAAGGGAAATAGAACCAAAAGGTTACTAAAAGCCAATAGAATCAGATAAGTATGAGAAGAAAAAAAAGTGTGAAGCTTGCTGGGCAGACTGGATGGGCCGTTTGTCTTCTTCTGCCGTCATTTCTATGTTTCATTTCTATGGATCCCTTGCCTGTGGAAAAGTCTGGGGTGCTGGAATCATATTTATTGTACCATTATTCATCTAATTTCTGAACAGTAAAGTTTTATTTTGGACACTAACCCAGTGCATCCTGCATGGTATTTGGCACATAGCACATAAGTGAAGAGATTACCCTTCTCCCAGGGATATTTATTTATTTTGAATTCTTATATACCGACATTCCTGTAAAGTATACAGATCACACCAGTTTACAGTAAAACAGAACCGTCGCGACAGGAAGTCACCCCCTTTACTGGGCATGAAAAGTAAATCATTCCCCCCCCCCCCCCCCACTAAAGAATCCACACCCTGTGGAAAGAGCCGTATAGAAGAGCTAGCCAGGGTTCATGCCCCAAATAGTTTATAAATTCTTTTATGGCCTCACCCATACAGGGGTGGGGTTACACATGCTTCAATAGAGCAGGCTGTTTCTTCATTGTCTTTGCTTCCTATAGACATACATTCCAGTCTCCAGGGTCAGGAATCTAAAGTAGCTAGTCTTGAAAGAGAGTTGGTGAAATGGAGGTTTCTAGAGTACAAATTAAACGTTTCAAACGAGAATGTTACAGGATCACTTGGGTACTCCCTGTAGACTTGAAAACCTAGAACAATTTTCCAGATTTCTGAATCTACAAATTTTGAATTTTCCATTCATGAGGATATTGTCACCATTTGAACTGCTTAAAACTTATATCAAAGAGGTGTTGAAAGCACCTAAAGCAGTATCCCTCCTATTTCCAAGATTTTCTAGCTCCATTTAAGGGGAAGAAAGCAGAGAGTTCCCCAGTCGTAGAGGCCCCTGCTGAGGTTTCTATGAACAATTTGGACATTTCAGGCTTTCTGGAAATGGCTAATGAAGAGGAAGTTGATAGGGCAACTTTACTAGTTATGATTATATTTCCAGAAGATTGTAATTCCAGTGGGAGCACTGAGAGGAGAGGATCACCCTGCTGGTGGCTGAAAAGAATCAGGAAGATTTGCTTGGGAATTTTTTTTTTACTGGGACAAGTAAACTATTGGGGTATATTATTTAGTATGTTTGTGTGTTTGTGCTTTTAATAGTCAGTAAGGCAGCTAATAAACAGAAGTTAGAGTGTTTATTTTTAGTCAGTAAGGCAGCTACTAAACAGAGTGTTTATTTTTAAATAGTCAGTAAAGCAGCTAATAAGCACAAGTTAGTGTGTTTGTTTTTCCAAACACTCCCACCTCTCACCCACCCACCCCTAGCTCATCCTTTAATTACATTTCAATATATTTATAAATGATCTGGAAAGAAATACGAGTGAGATAATCAAATTTGCAGATGACACAAAATTGTTCAGAGTAGTTAAATCACAAGCAGATTGTGATAAATTGCAGGAAGACCTTGTGAGACTGGAAAATTGGACATCCAAATGGCAGATGAAATTTAATGTGGATAAGTGCAAGGTGATGCATATAGGGAAAAATAACCCATGCTATAATTACACAATGTTGGGTTCCATATTAGGTGCTACAACCCAAGAAAGAGATCTAGGCGTCATAGTGGATAACACATTGAAATCGTTGATTCAGTGTGCTGCGGCAGTCAAAAAAGCAAACAGAATGTTGGGAATTATTAGAAAGGGAATGGTGAATAAAACAGAAAATATCATAATGCCTCTGTATCGCTCCATGGTGAGACCGCACCTTGAATACTGTGTACAATTCTGGTCGCCGCATCTCAAAAAAGATATAATTGCGATGGAGAAGGTACAGAGAAGGGCTACCAAAATAATAAGGGGAATGGAACAGCTCCCCTATGAGGAAAGACTAAAGAGGTTAGGACTTTTCAGCTTGGAGAACAGACGAGTAAGGGGGGATATGATAGAGATGTTTAAAATCATGAGAGGTCTAGAACGGGTAGATGTGAATCGGTTATTTACTCTTTCGGATAATAGAAAGACTAGGGGGCACTCCATGAAGTTAGCATGGGGCACATTTAAAACTAATCGGAGAAAGTTCTTTTTTACTCAACGCACAATTAAACTCTGGAATTTGTTGCCAGAAGATGTGGTTAGTGCAGTTAGTATAGCTGTGTTTAAAAAAGGATTGGATAAGTTCTTGGAGGAGAAGTCCATTACCTGCTATTAAGTTCACTTAGAGAATAGCCACTGCCATTAGCAATGGTAACATGGAATAGACTTAGTTTTTGGGTACTTGCCAGGTTCTTATGGCCTGGATTGGCCACTGTTGGAAACAGGATGCTGGGCTTGATGGACCCTTGGTCTGACCCAGTATGGCATTTTCTTATGTTCTTATAGGCAGGTGCCACTTTCACACTAAAAAAAAATATATCAGCCTTTTAACTTCACTTCATGAATTCCACACCTTATTGACAGTTTGATCATTCCCCTGTAGGCAACTATCAGACATATAGAGAATTTACTAATACATTTAAAGGACACTAATTAGAAACTTTCCTACTCCCATAGCAACCTAAAACTTAACTAGGAACTGAACAAATTTGAGTTGAAGCAGTAGTCCAGCAGCAAGAGGAGTCCCCCCAGTCTTTTGCATTGAGTGTCACATGTATGATTTTTTTATCTGCCAGTGAGAAGTTGTATGTGTGCACCAGATGCAAAGAGCTCCTGTCTCTCAGAGAACGAGTCCAATCTCTGGAGGCTAGAGTGGCAGACCTGGAGGAGCTGAGGCAGACAGAGAGGTATATAGATGAGACCTTCAGGGACATAGTAGCCAAGTCCCAACTTCAGACTGGCAGCCCTGATGCTGCCTTGAAGGAAGAAGGTCTCATGATGGGACAGCATCAACCTGGTGCAGCAGGAAAGGATCCTGTAGCAAGGACCTGCTCACCAGGTGGTGCATTATCCTTTCACACCGAGGATGTGTCTCCAAGGGCTACTGTCCAGGAGGGAAGGGTTAGGTCGGCCGTCATAGTTGGTGATTCGATTATTAGGAATGTAGATAGCTGGGTGGCTGGTGGGCGTGAGGATTGCCTGGTAACATGCCTACCTGGTGCAAAGGTGGTGGACCTCAAGCGTCACCTAGATAGGATTTTAGACAGTGGAGGGGAGGAGCCGCTGTCATGGTACTTGTGGGCACCAATGACATAGGAAAATGTGGGAGAGAGGTTCTGGAAGCCAAATTTAGGCTCTTAGGTAGAAAGCTTAAATCCAGAACCTCCAGAGTAGCATTCTCTGAAATGCTCCCTGTTCCACGCACAGCTCCCCAGAGGCAGGCAGAGCTCCGGAGTCTCAGTGCGTGGATGAGACGATGGTGCAAGGAAGAGGAATTCAGTTTTGTAAGGAGCTGGGGAACCTTTTGGGGAAGGGGGAGTCTCTTCCAAAGGGATGAGGTCCACCTTAACCGGGTGGAACCAGACTGCTGGTGCTAACCTTTAAAAAGGAGATAGAACAGCTTTTAAACTAGAATAAAGAGGAAAGCCGACAGTTGCTCTGGAAGGAGGTATCTGCAAAGGATACTAATGATGCATTAGAATTAGGGCATCCCAACAGTGAGGTTCCAATAATAAGAAAAGTAGTCCAAATGCCTGTAACTAAAAACTCACCTGAGCTAAAAAAATTCTGATTTATCCCTATCAATTAAAAACCAGAATGAAAATACAAACAAAAAACAAACTTTGAAATGCTTGTATGCTAATGCCAGAAGTCTAAGAAGTAAGATGGGAGAATTAGAATGTATAGCAGTGAATGATGACATAGACATAATTGGAATCTCAGAGACATGGTGGAAGGAGGATAACCAACAACATTTCAACGTTTGTTTTTTGTTTGTATTTTCATTCTGCTTTTTAATTCATAGGGATAAGTTAGAATTTTTTAGCTCAGGTGAGTTTTTAGTTACAGGCACTTGGACTACTTTTCTTATTATTGGAACCTCACTGTTGGGATGCCCTAATTCTAATGCATCATTAGTATCATTTGAAGATACCTCTTTCAAACCATGCACTGCTGAGCGACTGTCAGCTTTCCCCTTTGTTCTAGTTTAAAAGCTGCTTTATCTCCTTTTTAAAGGTTAGCGCCAGCAGTCTGGTTCCACCCTGGTTAAGGTGGAGCTCATCCCTTTGGAAGAGACTCCCCCTTCCCCAAAAGGTTCCCCAGTTCCTAACAAAACTGAATCCCTCTTCCTTGCACCATTGTCTCATCCACGATTTGAAACTCCGGAGCTCTGCCTGCCTCTGGTGACCTGCGCGTGGAACAGAGAGCATTTCATAGAATGCTACCCTGTAGGTTCTGGATTTAAGCTTTCTACCTAAGAGCCTAAATTTGGCTTCCAGAACCTCCCTCCCACATTTTCCTATGTCGTTGGTGCCCACATGTACCATGACAGCCGGTCCTCCCCAGCACTGTCTAAAATCCTATCTAGGTGACGCGTGAGGTCCACCACCTTCGCACCAGGTAGGCATATGTTTCAAGAGACAGAATGGTAACGTGGGTAAGATAAAATGTTTCAAATCCTAGAGGAAATGCAGGACTGCAGTGAGAGAACTAATTAGCAACTGGGTCTATCTATCAGGTTGCAAGTACATTAGCATGTAGAAGTCCTAACTTAAAGGCAGGCACTTGCATAGTTTGGTCTGTATGGTAGACTACACAAGAGACCTAGGAGGCTGATATTCAGGCAATAGCCACAATAGAATTGATAACTATTTAGATTATTCCATAGCTATGTACTTAAACATAGGAAGGAGTTCCACTGGGTGTGAATTATATAGGGGATCATGTATGCTCATCTGTATATTTTATATTGCCTTCTCTGAGTCAGTTCACAATCTAGGTGTAATTTTAGATACCACATTTAGTTTTAATCCTCAGTTGAGGTCGATGGTGAAAAATGAAAATTTTAAACTTTATAAGTTACGGTGTCTGAAGTAAATCCTTGATTGTCGTGATTTCAGGTCTGTGGTTCAGTTTTTTTGTCTTGCCAAAGTCCTATTTGAAGGCCTTACAGCTATTGTTAAATGCTGTGGCATGGATGGTGCAGGCTGTCCACTCTGAGAACATATTTCCACAGTTTTAATGAATTTACTCTGGCTCCCAGTTGAGCAAAGTGTAAAGTTTAAACTATTGTGTTTAGTACATTGTGCTTGATATTGAAAGAGTCCAGTTTATTTGAAGAAGAATTTGGTAGAGCATACTCCATCATGTTCATTAACGTCTGCAGGTCAACATTTACTAGCAACTCCTGGTGCCAGAGCTGTGTTGTCCCCATGCTCTGGAATGGGTTGCCTTTAGAGCTACTTTCACTGTCAAATTATAAATCATTTCGCAAAGCTTTAAAGACTCACCTATTTAATGAAGCTTTTAAAGTGTTTTAATTTTGTTTTATATAAGAAGGATGGGTATAGGAATATGGGGGCATTTTGAAGTGTTTATATGTATTTCTTTTATTGTTTTTTTGTTATTATGTTTTATTGAGAATGTTATTTTGTATTATGTTGTTGTAGTCTGCCCAGAACAGACATTGGTAAATGGGCGAAATAGGTTTATATATTTATTTATAGAAATTTCTATCTAAGAGGATGGAATACAAAGGAGAAAGATGAGAAAAACTATACTGGATAAGGAGAGATGTCTAGCATATGATCCTGCTCTCTGGTTGGCAGCCAAGGTATGTCTTTGTCAGAGTGAACAGGGATAACTGAGCAGACTGAATGGTTCATTTGGTACTTTTCTGCCATTTATTTATTTATAGGCATTTGATATTCCACTTTTTATCACAAATGGCCTCAAGATGGATTACAATACATTTAGGATCAGAACATTACCATGGATATAAATTACAGTGAAGTTCAAATTTACAGTGGGATAGTATTGGGAATGTAGGGTATATAACTTCAAGTCCTTAATTGGATGTTACTATGTTTAGCTCTTTCTGCTCACACTTCTAATGGCATGTTACTTTAACATCTTCACTGCTCACAATACAATTAAGATTCTGGATGATGCTAATCCAATCATTAGTTGACAAATACTGAAGAATCCTATAATTTTAACTTCTGCCCTATAATATATGTTTTCATCCGTCAGCCTTGCTGTCACACCTGAAGAAGAGACATATTCAGTCTTGCTAAATAATGTATGACAGCTTATTTGGATAATTATTTTGTTGGTACAGTAATAGGTTTTGCAATCCCTTTACATTTTAAGATATGCTGTTTTTTGTGCAGATTTATATGATGTAACTCTTTTGACATGGCACTTTTTTCATGCTATGTTGGGCTTCCATCTCAATTGGACTCAACTTCAAGTAGGTTATGATGCCATGAGCCTTCATTCATTCATTCATTCATTTATTTATTTCTATTTATTTAATGTTTTTTTTATACCGGTATTCGTGGGTACATCATATCGGTTTACAAAGAACTTAATGAGAAATTACAAAAAACAAGGGATGGGAGAATAGGGAGAGCCAGGGTACACAGAATACTGTATCCTTAATTAACAATAAAAAGTATCTTAAAATACAAAGGAAATAGAGTACTGTACAAAGGATGTACAGGGCAGTCTGGAATTATGTAAATACGAGTTGGATGGTACAAATATGGAACAACATAATAAAATATAATACAAAATAATGCATATACGAGGAGAATGGAACAAAATGGATGGATGGTACAATATGGTACAACATAGTACAATATAATACAATGTAATGCATATACGGGGAGTGAGGAACATAGTAGGAGGGAGAGGTGTGTACAGCTGTACATGGGGTATGAGGTACAGGGGGAACAGAGGGAATAATAACAATGGTAACTGCAGACAATGGAGAAATGGTGGATGGAAGCAGAGGGAGGTATGTACTGATAAGAAGGGGAATAAAGTACAGGGCTATCGGTAAAATTGTAACAGAGGCAACTAATGACAAAGGAGAAAGGTTAAGGTAGCAGAAGGAGGTCTGTCTGTACTGAGATGAATGGGGCATAAGGTGAAGGGCTAACAGAGATAGAGAATACATAGGTAAATGTTGAAGACTATGGTAGATAGTAACAATGGTAAGAGATAAAGAAAAAAAAATGGCAGAAGGAGAAATGCACTGGAAAATACGGGGTGGAAGTGCAGGGCTAACCAAGGTTTGTATGAAATAAAAGGGGGTCTACTATATAATGTGATGAAAGTGCAGAGGGAAACAGGGCAGAGAGGGGTGGGGGCAGAGAAGGAGGAGCAGGGGCGGGGCCCGGGGGGGGGGGGGTGGGTGGCGGGGGGGAAGGAGGAGGGAGGGGAGCAGAGGAAGACGGATTCTATTCTGGGTATGCCTGTTTGAAACTTTTGTAACTGCGTGAAGTTTTCTTTTCTGCATTATATAACATTCCCTTTCGCAAAGAACGGAGCACTGAAACTCTTCTAATCTCTTTAACTGACACAATTCTCCTGAATCTTGATAAAAAACAATCCTGCATACTCATACTCCTCGATCTATCAGCCGCATTCGACACAGTAAAACACTCTCTACTCCTGGAACGACTAGCCGACATCGGAATCAAAGACACCGCTCTAAATTGGTTTAAGTCATTTCTACAAAACAGATTTTACAAAGTCAGAATCAACAACAATGAATCACACCCCGTCGACTCATCTATGGGAGTCCCCCAAGGCTCCTCTTTATCACCGACTCTTTTCAACATATACCTTTTACCGCTATGCCAGCTCCTCTCCAAACTAAAACTAAAGCATTTCATCTACGCGGACGACATACAGATTTTGATACCGATTAAAGATTCCCTTCAAAAAACACTAGAATTCTGGAACACTTGCCTTATATCCATCAACAACTTACTCTCAAGCCTTAACCTAATCCTCAATTCCAATAAAACGGAAATTCTCCTCATCTCTCAAGACGGTAACTACGCTAGGACAAACTCGAATCCTATAAATCAGCCATCCTTCTCTTCCCAGGTGAGAAACCTCGGAGTCATCATGGATGATCAATTAAACCTAAAGAGATTCATCAATAACACTGCTAAGGAGGGTTTCTATAAATTGCAAGTCCTTAAACGACTCAGACCACTCTTGCACTTCCAATATTACCGATCTGTACTCCAAGCCATCATTTTCTCTAAAATCGATTATTGCAATTCTCTGCTAATCGGCCTTCCAGCTAACACCCTTAAACCCCTTCAAATGTTGCAAAATGCCTCTGCCAGGATACTGACTAAGACCAACAAGAAAGACCATATTACCCCCATCTTAAGAAACCTACATTGGCTCCCAATCAAGTACAGAATCCTATACAAAACACTAACGATCATTCACAAAACCATCCACAAGCTCACTCCACTGGAACTCAACATTCCACTTCAACCACATCTACCAACCAGACCGACGAGAACAGCATACAAAAACACTCTTCTAACAACATACATCAAATCCTCCCTAAGCAAACGAGCCATGTCAGTAGTAGGTCCAGCACAATGGAACTCTCTACCACCAGAACTCCGTTCAGAACATTGCCCAATCAACTTTAAAAAGAGACTAAAAACCTGGCTATTTGAGCAAGCATTCCAATTATGACAACAACATACCTCAACACCATCACACTAGCCATCATTCTGAATTAAGATTATCCAATCATACCACCCTCACAATCTAGTAACCCCTCTCTACATCAGCTTACCCAAAGTTTTATGTCTCTCATATTAAATATATGCGCCTAATTAATATATATATGTATTTTTTCCCCCTTTATTATGTTCCAAGTTTTTCCCCATGTATTCTGATCCAAGTTTTATGCCCTGTTCTATGTAATTGCATTCTCACATGCCTGTTTTTCAGTTACAATGTAAACCGAGACGATATGTAAAATTTTACATGATTCCCGGTATAAAAAAATGTTAAATAAATAAATAAATATAGTATAGGCATTGCAGTGATAGTCCATGGCTAGGGAATCTAGATTTGGACTCCTTCTGGAACATAGTATATGTACACCCTGTACATGGTACAATAGCCAAAACTCCCTTCTCCTGAAGCTATACATGCTGCTTTTGCAGCAAATATTTCTTTTTTATATTCTGCTTTTTGGCACATCAAAGTGGATTATTTTCAGAAACTGTAGTTCTTTTTCAACTCTTGTGTTATATCATAAACCTCCTTTTATTTTTCTTTGCTCATTAAAGATAATTAAAAGGTATTACAACTCTCAAAGAATCCAATTTTATTTATGACCAATACAGTTATTAGGAATGTGCATTTGTTTTACTTCTTCGGGGATGGTGAGAGCATTCCTATAACATTTAAGGGTGGTGGAAGCACCCTCAATAGCCAGCAGTGGCAGGGATGGCATTTGCTATGCAGTCATTATAGTTCACCCTAATCTGGTTCATTCTAATTTTTCAATTTACGGGATAGAGTCAGCAGACCTTGTCTGTTAGTGCCTACACCAGGTGTAGAGCCTGCTTGGGTTTGGGCCCAGCCCAGGTAGAATGGCTGCCATTGCTCCCCTGAACAGTTGAAAAAAAAAGTGTGTATTTGTATTAAAGTGATCACAATGCAATAATCCTTGTTTAAGTGTGCACACTTGTGAAAATCTGTGCAAGAGTCTCCACCCTTGTCAAGATTTTGAAATAACTGTGAGGGGGGGGGGGGGGTTTAACCCAGGCATCTTCTCAGGGTACCAGTAAGTCCTGGTTGTTTAGTATCACTCCTCTAGCTAGAGTAGGAACATGGATAATGGGTGGATCCATTCAAATATAGACTCTCTTCTGTGGAGTCTTGAATAACTATCCAACTTGCAATAGTATATAACTATGCCCTTGCTAAAGCTTAGGAGGCAGTCCTTTGAGTTGTGAACAGTGTTCAGAGGTAGAGAGGAGTTTAGGTTTTGTTATTTTACAGGCCCTGACCAGGGTTGGGAGGGTTTCTACCCAGCCAATACACAACCTGTCTGATGAGAGATTCTGAGTGTATCACGTGGACTTTAACCTTTTAAGTAGTAGGGGTCTTATTGGAGCCTGTAAACTGCCTGGGCTCAGGGATTGTGGAACTCTGGGTCTGAGGCTGTGCAAGCTAGGGAAGACCTGCCCCCTTTATCCTCAGTGAGGTCAGGATTGTCAGTGACCTGATGTAAGGAGAGCCCCGGTGTTATGTACACTTATTTTAAAATATTTTAGTTTTAACAATTTCTATTTTAACAGCTATTGTGTTTTTTGTAATTTCTGATCTTTTAATTATTTTAGCTGTTAATTTCATTTTATGATATGATTGTAATTTCATTGCTTTTATCTATTTTATTGAAATGTTAACTGCTGTGAAGGCTTTGCTGAGACAATGGTATATAAATGACAACAAACCTTAAACCTTATGTTCAGTTTTTAAGAAGACTAAGATCACCATCCAGGAGGAAGTTTTGACTGCCCCTTCCTGCCTGAATTGGAGCACAGAAAGTCCTGCTCCAAGGGATCCATCCCATCAGGAATTCAAAGAAGATATCTAAGGGTTTAATCAACTAACTGTGAGCAAAAGGCAAAGCCTAACAACAGTGAAGCCACCCATCCGGTGCTTCAATCAACCGTGGGGAGAGAAAGAGATTTATCTTTCTGTGCAGAGACAGAAATAAGAGTATTCTTGCCAGAGGAAGTGGTGTTTCTGCCCATTCAAAGGACACCCTGCCCACATGGGAAACCTATTTTTCCAAGCCTTGGATGGTAGGAATTTCCTTGGCCTGCCTAAAATATTCCTGCACAGATTTGGGAGAACATTGTAACAAGCTATTTCATTGTGCTGCTATGGATGAAATGGTTGTGCCATTTCGCATATATTATCTTCAGTAAAGAATTATTTTGGACACTAACACAGTGACTCCAGTCTTTATTTGGCATCCCAGCACACCCCGAATCCTTAATTATTGCATCTCTAAAGGAAGTCAGGAAAAGAGGATTAGCCACCCCACACTGGGAATCGAGAGTACTCCTTTCATCCCCAAGTTTATTGACCCTACACCTTGGGAAGAAAGGAAAATAGTACAGCTAGCCTAGGTTCCTGCCCCAAAGAGTACAAATACGTTTATGGCCTCACTCGTGATATCATTGTAGAGTAGACCGGCGTGGGGTTACACCAGTCGCACTCACTCCTACCCCCTAGTGTGCTGCTGTGTCCACTCAGCTGGAGAAGCCAGCCCACCCCGTAAGTTGAAAAACAGCATGAAAGCTTGAACTTGGTGCATAAAATAGCTGTTGTATATCTGCTCATGCAATGTTGATGATGTTCACGCGTAAGTCACTTTTAAAGTAGTGATTTTCATGCGTATATATAAACCACATCCCAACGTGCCTCTAACACATCCAATATGTGCGCATAATTTTACTCATGAAGGTGGATATATGAGTGTATGTGACTTGTTTAGAAAGTATGGATTTCGCGCACCAAAAATTCTACATGGAGATTTGATTAAACAATCTCTGTGTGTAATTTCCCTCCCTTGACCTGTTTCTGACCTCTTTTTTTCAGGGGGTAAAAGTATGCCTGCTGTTAACAAGGGTGGAATTTTATCTGCAGAAAGTGGGGAGGCAGGTAATCAATCCTCAATTTTATTGCCCCCCTTAATGTAGATCTATTGTATAGGACATAATTTTGTGAACAATATTAAATAATTCTATTTAGGTTTTACAGTAGAAAGTTTTCAATAGATACATGGTTACAGCAAATAATTACTTGCAAACTGTTCTGTTCTGTCAGACTCCCCAGATGCTTTTTAGAAAAAGATCTGCTGTCTCAGAAAAGTAAAATGGATATGAAACATGGGGAGTAAGCCATTAAGGTAGTTGCAAAATAGCTTTTTGCACAGGCTGCTTTGCAAAATTGACATTCATATTTTTTAACATTTTGTTTCAACATCCAAGATTTAATGCTTAGAGCTAAGTCTAGTGTTCGATCATCCAGCAAATATGAGTTTGGCGTGCAGGTTGAAGGCAGCTAACCACGTACAGTATATGTCTTAACTAGCTGAACCTAGGAAAGCCTACATCTCCCACACCACTGGCTTTCAAATTGAAAATTCCTAGGTACAAAAGGCTCGGCCCACAGGACTTCTGCAGACAATCAGCCTGTAGTGCTTCGCTGGACATAAGAGCTTTGGCAAGAAGCCATTCACTATCATTAAAAGTGTTCATTAAAAAAAATGTTCATTTTTGGCCAACTTTTTTTTCCAAGGCCAAGCATCCACCACCCCCACATCTTCAATGGAATGTGTTAATAATTTGCTTTGTGGAGATGAAAAGCTCTTTGATAGAAGCAGCGTAAACACATCTCACTCTGTTCAAAGGTCTTGGTTCCACAATAGAACCATAGTTACTGCACAGAAACACATTTCTTAATCACTTTTCCCTTTTAGTAAATTTCTTGTCTCTGTTTCTATCATAAGCCCTATTTTGTAATGACTGTGGCCACTACTCTGCAAAATTCAGAGGTGTACAAAATATTATACCCTGAAATAAGTCTCCAATGGTCCAATATCCTTTTGCAACATGAGAAAAATTACCAGAGACCATCTCTCCACATTTTCTATAATTTATGCAGCTTAGCATTTATGAAGACTTGAGGTCCATAAACTCATTTAACCACCACTTGAGACTTAGAAATCTTTCTAGTAAAAAGGTATTTGACATGACAGGGTGACAATCATATCTTTTCTATATTTTGAAAAAACAGCGGACATGTGCATATCATGGAAATTGAACCCCTTTCATATAGAGTTTTAGAGCAGCCCCTGATGTCTAGCACATTAAGGACTATCAGATTCATTACAACCATGGTTCACACACCTGTTCTGGTCACCCCATGGCCAGTTGAGTTTCCAGGATATTCAAAATTAATATGAAAGTGATATATTATTTCCATATATTGGAAACCTAGTATATGCAAACATATCTCATCCATACTCAGTGTATGTATCCTGTAAAAGTGACAGATTAGGGAAGCCCTGTATTAAAATATGTATGAGCCTCATTTCCCTTTTTAGATATTTAAATTGGATCTACTAACATCAGTTAAATCTTGAATAGGATTGAGGAAATGTATTGAGCATGCTCAAGGTATGACATCATGATAACAGTCGGTATAAAAAAACCTTGAAATAAATAAATAAATAAAGGAAAGATGCTAAAAACATTTGGGGCGGATTTTAAAACGAGCGCGAATAGCCTACTTTTGTTTGCGCTCCAGGCGCAAACAAAAGTACGCTGGATTTTAGTAGATACGCGCGGAGCCGCGCGTATCCGCTAAAATCCTGGATCGGCGCGTGCAAGGCTATCGATTTCGTATAGCCGGCGCGCGCCGAGCCGCGCAGCCTACCCCCGTTCCCTCCAAGGCCGCTCCGAAATCGGAGCGGCCTCGGAGAGAACTTTCCTTTGCCCTCCCCTCACCTTCCCCTCCCTTCCCCTACCTAACCCACCCGCCCGGCCCTGTCTAAACCCCCCCCTTACCTTTGTCGGGGGATTTACGCCTCCCAGAGGGAGGCGTAAATCCCCGCGCGTCAGCGGGCCTCCTGCGCGCCGGGACGCGACCTGGGGGCGGGTCTGGAGGGCGCGGCCACGCCCCCGGGCCGCCCCGGGCCGTAGCCACGCCCCGGAACGCTCCCGACACGCCCCGAAAACGCCGCGCGGTTCGGGCCCGCCCCCTGACACGCCCCCTCCGAAAACCCCGGGACTTACGCGAGTCCCGGGGCTCTGCGCGCGCCGGTAGGCCTATGTAAAATAGGCTTCCCGGCGCGCAGGGCTCTGCTCGCGTAAATCCGCCCGGTTTTGGGCGGATTTACGCGAGCAGGGCTCTGAAAATCCGCCCCTTTGTTTGCACTTCAGTGACCTTTTAACCTCCTTAAATATATTCCCTGACATATTTATGCAGCTCTACTCTACAGGTACCAATGGGGAAAAATGTAAAGAAGACACATAAGAAAACCTATCATCTCATTATAGCCCTGCTGCAATATAGCCAGGTGTTCCTAAATAATCGAGAGCTCTGCCTAGTGAATAGATCTTCTTCAGGATGATATTCAAATGACCTAGTTGCCTAAATATAAGAGTTGGGTACCTAGATCTTCTTAAAAATAAAGGGGTACATATTCAAAAGCCATTTAGATGGATAATGGGAAAGTCATCTGTCTAAATGGCTTAGCCGCATATTTAACAGGCTTATCTGGATAAATTCTTGCCAGATAATGAATTAACAAATTATTCGGCTAGAATTTAGCTGGGTAAATCAGGGGCATTCCTGGGGCAGGAGATAGGTGTTTCGGGAAGGATTGGAGTTAGCCAGTTAGGGCAGATCTAAAGTCAGCTGGATACCACATATCCAGCTAACTCTAACTTATCTGGGTATATTCAGCAGTATGGCTGCATTGCTGAATATCCCAGTTAAGTTAGCCGGATATGTGTATCGGCTAACTTAACTAGTCTCTCAGTGGTTGGAATATTTACCTCAAAACTCTCCCTCCTGCTGCCTACATTTAGGACACCTATTTTCACTAGGCATCTAAATTAAAAATTGGCAGGACTATGGGCTCAGTCCAGATTGGGGGGAATGAAGTTAAATACCTAGTGCTGGGGGGGGAGGAGTCAAGATGAGGCCTGATTGCCAAGCTTGTTCGTTTCCCCATCATTGCTTCTACCAATATTGCCTCTATTTTATATTTATCACGCCTTCCAAATGCAAAGTAAGAATTCGGCTCTTGTCCCTCAGAGCCTACTCTTTCCTCCGGGACAACTTACCATCCAACAATGCTTGCACCCCACCCTCGAAGGAGTTTTAGCTCCAGTTGCTGAGGAGCTCCAGTCGTTGAGGAGCTTACCTTGGCTGTGGATGATACATCGCTCAGCCCCTTAGATGACTGACTGCCTCCGGTGGTCCGAGGGCTCTACTGCTGTGGCATCGATGGGAGGCTTAGATGTGGCTCAACTCGTCGCTGGACAGGAGGGAGCAGTGGCGGTTTCTGCCTCGGTGCCATTACTTCCGTTATCAGCGGGAAGCTTTCCCAGAGTGGCTGGACAAAGTACGGCTTCCATCGTTCCTCAGGAGGAAGTTTGTATTTCTCCTCCAAACCTTCAGTCCCGCATAGTTTTCATCTCTCCGGAAAAACCGGCAGTCATTACTCTTGACTCTTTGTGAATCTTTTAGCTTATTTTGGGAGAGCTCTTACTTCTTGTGATTCTAAAGTTTTTGCTGTGTCTCATAAGGTTGAAATTATTTCTAAGAGCTGTTCTTCTCAACATCAAGAGCTGTCCAGGAAAATTAAGGAAGTTGAGGGGGAAGTTAAATCCCTTAAAAGTGTACAATCTTCAATCATGCAAGACTGTAACATTTTGAACAGAAGATAAATGTATTGAAAATAAACTGCGCCATTTGAACTTGTGCTTATTAAATTTTCCACGGGTTGTGGGTGAAAATCCTAGGTCTACTCTTAAATGGTACCTTTTGGATATATTGGCTTTTCCTTCTGATTCCACTCCCACCATGGATAAAGTATGTTTTTTGCCATCTTGTACTTCTAATTTAAATCAACTTTTGGATGTTAACTTGACTGCTTTTCTTGAATCCTTTGATTTTGAAATCTCTGAGAAAGCTACTTTATTAGTCTCTTTCTTTTCTGAGTATGATTTGAGCTCTGTTATGTAAAGTAACTTCAAGAATTCCAATGCTTTGTTTATGGGACAAAAAGTTAGAATATTCCCAGATATTTCCAAGATCATACAGGAAAGAAGGAAGAGTTTCTTGGCTTTGCACCAAGAAACCTTAGGAGTGGGTGCATCTTTTTTCTATGATACCCTTGTAAATGTATCATGAGATATAATAATGATGTTTTGTTTTTTATGCACCAGAACAACTTAAAGTCTTTGTTGATTCCAAGAAGTTGAGGATTCCCACTGGAGTCTCCAATTTTTTATCCATTTCATAATAGTCAGGATTTATCAGGCTATGTCATTCCTTTTTTTGTGGACATTTAGGGGTAGATTTTCTAAATTTGCGTGATCGCGTACTTTTGTTCGCGCAGCAGGCGCGAACAAAAGTACGCTGGATTTTATAAGATACGCGCGTAGCCGCGCGTATCTTATAAAATCCGGGGTCAGCGCGCGCAAGGGGGGGCACATTTGTGCAACCTGCGCGTGCCGAGCCCAGCGCGTGCTGCCTGTTCCCTCCGAGGCCGCTCCGATTTCGGAGCGGCCTCAGAGGGAACTTTCCTTCACCTCCTGGAAGAATGAACCAAAGGGGGGAAACTAATACCTAAATGTAACCAATAGTTGGTATTAATATTATATCTATGAATTTCTGTTATATTTGAGTAATTTTACTGTTATATTTGGTGTAAATTTGCTCTGTGCTTCCATTTTTGTTTGGTAATGGGAAACAGGTAATGTAATTCATTTAATTGATTATGCTGATAGTTTATGGTTTTGAATATGAATTATCCTGTATGCCTAAAACATATTCAAGAAATTTGGATAATGTAACTTGAATTGTCATTTATTTATTGTAAATTGAAAATTCATAAATAAATAATTAAAAAAAGAAAGAAAAAAGAAGCTTCTTAAGCATGAAGAAATTAGAGAACATGATTTTTAGAACTTGGCAAAAGCAAAGCCAGGCACTTCATAAGAAATTTATCTCATGTCATCAAAATATCAAAGTTTGGGTTTTGAATATTTCCATACTGTTTCTGGCCACGTTGCGGGTGGTCTCTGAACATACTGCATATCTTTTTGTTGATTATGATGATGATACCAAAATTTTCCTTTTGAAGAAGATGTCTGAACAAAAGACAGAAGGATATAATTAATTCATCACTGAAGGACTCTGGTATAGATTAAATCTTTACAACTTTCTTAGACAAATTAGTAATTCTGATTTTCTTGCCTTCTCTTATTTTTCTTTTTATTTCAGTCTTTGAAATAATCTGGCAGCTGAGCAATAATATCTGTAGCCCCTGGACAGGAAAATTCTGGTATTGACCTAAAAGCTGACATCTCAGTTTTTGGATCCCACACTTCTCACCACTCAAGAGTCCAGGATCCTCTGTGTGTGGGGAAGGGGGTAGCTTAGACCTCTTCACTTAGCAGCAATAACCATGCTGGAAACTGTGTGGGGTCCAACTCAATTTTACTGATAGGTTGTAAAGTGAATTGATGGTTTGTAACATGTCACTTTCAAAATTGTCCAGTTTAATATGTTTGTGACCATACTTTTTCCGGCAACCAACTCTAGAATTACTTCAATCAAGTCCTGCAGTGATTTGACCCCTTACTTCTTTTCCCTTAGTAAATTAGTCCTCAACTTTCCCCAAGAGAATGGGAGAATATTTATCCCAAGTTACTTCTTGAAATAACAGCAAAGTCCCATTTCTATAGCCCTCATCATTCTTCACCTTCCACTTTGTGGCATGTAATGAGCACCTTGGCACACTTCTCTTTTCTGATGATTACTTCTGAATTCATGCAGAATTGGATATAGATTTTATTTATTTTTATTTAATTTCTTTTACTATACCGATGCTCAAGACCAGGTCTTATCGTACCGGTTTACAATGTAACTGAGGGGAAACCAATTAACATCTAGTTAGAAAGTAAAGTTACATTAAACAGGGAGCTTAAAAAACATGGGAGATGGAAGACAGGACAGAATTTAAACTAAAACAACTGGAGAGAGATAAATATATAAACAACAGAAAACTATATGTTAAAGATACATAAACAGAGATTTATCCTAGGCGATTGTTAACATGTTAAGTCCAGTGGGAGAAGAAGAGGGGTGTGGTGAGTGTGGGGGGGGGGGGGGGAGGGGGGGGGAGGGGGAGAGGGGAGTGAAGGGGAGTGAAGGGGGGAGGGATTAGGGAGAGGTGGAAGGTTGAGAGTCAGTGATGGTTGAAGGAGTTCCTTCAACGGTAGGCTTCTGCGAACAGCCAGGTTTTCAGTTTTTTTCTGAATGTTAGATGGCATTGTTCTTGGCGTAAGTCTTGGGGAAGTGAATTCCAATGTAGCGGACCTGCTGTTGAAAGTGCTCGCTTGTGAATAGAGTTGTGGACCGAGGATTTGTTGGGGGGGGCCTTGAGCGAACTTTTGTAGGCAGTTCTGATCGGCCTTGCGGAAGTATGTAATTCGAGTGGGAAGGTGAGTTGGAGTGTGGATTGCTGGTAGACGGATTTGTGGATGATGGTGAGGGCCTTGAAAAGTATTCTATATTGGATGGGCAGCCAGTGTAGGATTTTTAGGATTGGTGTGATATGATCCTTGCGACGTGTGTTTGTAAGGATCCTGGCAGCTGCGTTTTGCAGCATCTGAAGAGGTTTGGTAGACGAAGCGGGGAGACCGAGTAGTAGAGCGTTACAGTAGTCGATCTTTGAAAACAGTATGGCTTGAAGCACTGAACGGAAATCCTTGAAATGTAAAAGCGGTCTAAGTTGCTTCAAGACCTGTAGCTTGAAGAAGCATTCTTTAGTTGTAGCGTTAATGAATTTTTTGAAATTCATTCTAGAGTCAAGGGTGGCCCCAAGGTCTCTGACCTGGCTTGCTATTGGGATGAATGCATTATTGGCGAAGGGGTTGTTATCACTAGGGGAGATTACCAGTCTATTCTTCCATGAGGACACCTCTTCTTCTCCCAGTCCTTTCAAAAGGAAAGGCACCTCTGCTCAAAACAGTAGCATCTGAGCCCTTGGGCCCTGGGGCACTCAGTAACAGAAAAAGAACGTTGTACTCAAAACAAGAGGCAGGAAGGATGGGTCAATAATTGGGGAGTGGATCCCAAGCCCCACGCTCTGCCTCTGGGAGAGAAACAGAGGATCCCCAGTCCCATGCTGACCATGTGACAGAGGAACCTGTGTGCATCAAGCAACACAGACTTTTTATTTTACCATGTCTGTGAATCACCTTATAATTTTAAAAATGCAATATAATAAATCTATCTTTTACTGTTTCCAAAACCATCTCAACCATGATTGTACAGCTATGGGAGGTGCAGTAAGTATCCACATTATGGATGTGTGGGAAAAATGTTTTTGTTTTGTTTTGGGTTTTTTTTGTTTAAAATGTTTGTTTAATATTTTTGTTTATTTCTTTTACTGGACTGAAATAATCATTCAATTTTTTAAAAATCCCAAAAGAAAAAAACAAAAAGAATTTGCATCTATATCCCTTTTCCCCTCAGCACCAAAACAGCAAAATTAACCCCTTCCCTTCACGCCTTACCCACAAGTCCCCACCACCTAGAGAGGGTCTCTTACGACTTTCCTAGAGTCTATGAAACAAAAAGGGGCAGGAGCAATCCCCAGTCACTCATGTCCCTTTGGATCTGGTTCAAAAATATCAGCTCTCAGATATTTTTTTTTCTGTTAACTTTCCAAAATGCAAGTCAACAAAAAAAAATGAGTTGTGAGGGTTTTATTTGTTTCATTTTGTTTTATTGTGTTTCATTTCATTTAAAACTTAATGTACATCCCTAAACCACACAAACAGAGCAAGTTTGCTGTTAATATATGTAAAATCGCCATTATCCAGCACTCCACCACCGGAAAGCTCAACTAAAGGCATCTAACAGGACACTTGCTTTTTTTTTTTTTATGTGCACCTGCACTGCCACAGGGACTTTTGTGGGATAGGGAGCATACGTGCACATGCTCTCAGCATCACATTGAATACCAGGTGAAGAAATATTGCAGACACTGGTTCCAAGAAAGTTTAAAAAGAAAGCTAATCAATATTTAAAGGTAATGTGGAAGAGTACTAGGGGACAGGAGAGCATTGAGGGGACTGAGAGCATGGGCAAGTGGGAGGAAGAGCATGGGGAGAAAGGGAGAGCACTGAGTGAAAGGAGAGCATTTCCCTGGATAAAGTGCACAGGGGAAGAAAGGAAGAGGAGGCTAATGTTTAAGGGGTAGGTTTCCTATACTGTTATTTGTTGCAGTTTAATAAATACTGTATAAAGTTGTAACATGTGGAATTAGTTTCTTCCATGAAAAGTACTTGAGTAAAAAATTCTAAAGAAATCTGGCATTTTTTAATGACCAGCAAGGGCTCTTCCTCATTGGACTTTTGCTGTAGAATTGGACTCACACCCAAATCAATATCAAATCCATGTTAATGTTTTGGATCTATTTATTTATTTTATTTATTTATTTTAAAATTCTTATAGTCTGCTTATAGTATACATTTCATTCTAAACAGTTTACAATAATCTCAACAATTAATATTATTAACACATTAATATGACAAACATCACAAGAACCAATCTATATTGTCTGTGTAACAATTTGTAATTAAACTTTAACTTTATTAATGTCATTTAATGAATTCCCATCACCGAATGATGGCCTCTATCTGAAGTCAATACTGTAGAGATGTCCACTTCAAACCATCTTAGGGCTGACTGACTAATCCTTTCTTCCTCTGTAGGTATTCACCATATTGTAAATGTTCCCTCATTAAGGGGTAGATTTTAAAAGAAGCGCGATCAGCCTACTTTTGCTTGCGCATCAGACTCAAGCAAAAGTACGCTGGATTTTAGTGGATACGCGCGGAGCCGCGCGTATCCACTAAAATCCTGGATCGGCGCGCGCAAGGCTATCGATTTTGTATAGCCTGCGCGCGCCGAGCCGCGCTGCCTCCCCCCGTTCCCTCCAAGGCCGCTCCGAAATCGGAGCGGCCTCGGAGGGAACTTTCCTTTGCCCTCCCCTCACCTTACCCTCCCTTCCCCTACCTAACCCACCCACCCGGCCCTGTCTACACCCCCCCCTTACCTTTGTCGGGGGATTTACGCCTCCCGGAGGGAGACGTAAATCCCCGCGCGCCAGCGGGCCTCCTGCGCGCCGGGCCGCGACCTGGGGGCGGGTACGGAGGGCGCGGCCACGCCCCCGGACCGCCCCGGGCCGTAGCCACGCCCCCGTACCCGCCCCCAAAACGCTGCCGACACGCCCCCGAAACGCCGCGACGACCAGGCCCGCCCCCCGACACGCCCCCGACACGCCCCCCTCGGAGAACCCCGGGACTTACGCGAGTCCCGGGGCTCTGCGCGCGCCGGGAGGCTATATGTAAAATAGGCTTCCCGGCGCGCAGGGCCCTGCTCGCGTAAATCCACCTGGTTTTGGGCGGATTTACGCGAGCAGGGCTCTGAAAATCCGCCCCTAAATGTTTGCTAACTGTGATATATATCATGTTCATGTAAACATAACAGCACAGTATATCCTGAACTTTGATATGCAAATGAATTGCATGCAGATATTTGCAAAAACCAATGAGTTCTATATCTGAGCACACTTTACTAGATGTAGTTTACGGAAGTGAAGTTTCCTTGCATTCAGACAGTGCATGGAATTGACTTGTGGAAAATCCTTAGCAATTACACAGATGGCATATGATACTGCAACCATTCAATCTTTTACCAATTTGAGGTCAAAGATCATATTTCTCGGCTTTCTGATCAATGGGCAGGAATATAGATGTTACAGGATTTCAAATGATATCTCATTTATAAAAAAAAAATTGGTGCAGTATTTGATGAGGAATTTCTTAAACATTTATGTATTACCTTATTATATATATATAGATTACAAAATATTCTTTTTCAAAATCTGTCTTTTGATGCCTACTTTGAAGATTGCTCTAATATTGCACCATTATCTTTTCTGTGAAGATTGAAAGTAGAATGATGTTTTGTACTAACTTTGAAGGGTAAAATTGGTTATGTATGCCTGCTTTTCATAGCTAGTCATCCTTAAGAGTAATACCAATAATATCTTAATAGTAGGTCCTCCAAAAGGAACCCAGATTGGTGCACTGTCATAGATAGGATGTTAGGCTCAATAGACCATTAGTCTGATCAAATATGGCATTGGTATGGCAATGGTATCTCTTTCCTTCACACCCTGTCTCTCATGTTTGGCAAGCATGTAGCAAAGTAGTCTTTATTCTGAGCAAGATGAAAGACAATTTCTGTGTTTTTAATTCTTGTTCTTCATCATGCATACGGACATTGGTCCTTTTGCTACCAAGCTTGCCAATGCCTCGCTTACTGAAGGCTTACTGCCAGCTCCACTGAAAGTGACAGCAGTATATCCTCTCTACTTAAAAAAGCTAATCTAGACTCTACAGATTTCCTAAACTATCACCCTATTTACCACTCTTAACTAAGGTCATTAAGAAAATTGTCTTAGGCCAGCTAGTTGAATAGCTAGAGGACAACAACTTTCTGGATGAGGCCCAATTTGGGTTCCGTGTTCTTTATAGCAGAATCATTGCTATATACAAGCTTTGATAGCATTCATCTAGATTTGACTCAGGGGTTAAATATTTCCTGGTTTTGTTAGATCTGTCGTCAGTTTTTGATACACTCAACCATAAGATTTTACTTGGGTGGCTGGAAGCTTTAGGTATTTCCTCTATTGTCCTGTGTTGGCTTTCCTCGTTCCTTTAGAGTCACGGTTGGTAATACTTCTTTTGATATACCTTTTAGCTACAGGTATCCCACAGGGTTCCTCACTATCTCCTACCTTGTTCAATATCTATCTGGCCCCTTTATGCTCTGTTCTTTCCTGTTTGGATGTCTTGTACAAGTTATTCGCAGATGACATCCAGCTCTGTTTTCCAGTTTCCCCAGATTGGAATCTGCATTAGAGAAATTAGTGACAAGCTTATTCATGATTAAGGAGTGGCTGTCCTATAACATGCTTTGCCTGAATATCAAGATAACTGAAATATTTTTCTTATCCAGGACTGAAATGGTCAATAGCCTTGTAGAGTTTCTGTTTGATGAGCATGTTATACCTATTCAATCAAAGGCTCGTGATCTGAGGGTATTAATAAACTCCTCTCTTTCCATGCAATCCCATATTGATTCTTTAGTCCAGTCATCTTACAAGCTACGGCAACTGTGTTCTCTAAAGCTCTCCTTATCTCACTCAGATTTAAGTACGGTAACTCAATCATTTATTCTGTCTTCTCTGGACTTCTGCAATGTTTTACTCTTGGGGCTCCCTGATACCTATTTACAGGTACTCCAACTTATACAGCTGTAATTCTTACTGGGATTTTAGTCCCAAGGGCACACAAACAAATGTATTTGTTTTGGGGCTGCTCCGGCTAGCAATTTACATCCATGCTTGAACTCTCTATCCCATGGTGGTTTCTTTTTCTGGGAGGAAGCTCTCACTTATGGCCCAGTCCATGGAATCTGTCTTTCAGGGTTTTGTATAATGTGGCTGCATCCCATGGGGTGAGATGCTGAGATATAGAACTAAGGAAGCCTGGTCCCTTTTGACTTTTCCTTCCAGAGAAGTCCAAAGTAGCAACAACCATGAATGAAGGAACAAGACTGGAAGACCCCAATTGGATCTCCACTCATGGGACCAAGACGGACTGGGTGTACAGAATGGAAATAGTCAGGTATTTGCTATGAAATTGGGGACCACTCCAATAGGATTCCCGGTTAGCTGCTGTGTGAGCTTTGTGCACTTAAGATCACCATGGGAGCTCTACCCAAATGCCTGAAAGTAAGGACACCTACCTACAGAAAAATACCCACATGTACCAGCAGTCAGATGTAATTTCAACATTATGGACAAATGGACTTTTGGTAATATTTAAATAATCAGTAGACAGGACAAGGGTCTGGGTGTTTACTGGATGGGATGGTATACACCCCAGGGTTCAGAAAGAACTAAAAAATGAAATTTGAGACCTATTTCAATTAATTTGAGATAAACATTTCAATTAATTTGAGAATAAAAATCACAAAACATTGAGATAGACATGGTTTAATTGGACACAGCCAGCAGGGATTTACACATGGGCAGTCTTGCCTCACAAATCTCCTGTATTGATTTGAAGGGTTGAATAATCATGTGGACAAAACTGGCCACATCTCCACTTCAAGCTCTGAGAGCAGGTATTCCATTTCTTCTTCCTCTTCCTCCAGTTCCCTCCCCTTTTTTATCTGTTACTCAGCCTGCCCCTGAGTCTTTGAGATCCCATCTTCCCTCTCTCTCATATTTCTACCTTCCACCTCCTATTGGACCCTCCATTCTGAGCTGCTGATTTTGGGAGAGGCATTGATTCCTTTGGTTGCTTCTCTCTCAGGTAAACACCCTTTCGCCTTAAGCCATTGTTTATTACCCTACTGGGCTGTACCTGAGGTTTGTGCCCTGGGGTTGACAACCTACCCCTTTCCCTTAAGTCCTTCCTTCTGAATTGAGGACTAAGAATCGTCATGTGGCTTTCCATTGCATGCAGCAAAGGACTGTGCCTATAACACAGAAATGAAACAATGGCACAGTATATACATACAGGCATGACAGAAGAAAAGAGCATGTACTATAGAGAAGTTGGACCAAATGACACACACATAAACAAGAAGGGAGGACACAGCAGGGGATACACCAGCATGCCAGAAATAGACAGACACCATATGAAAAGATATCAGATTCCATGATGAACAATAAATAACATGTACATGTATATACTCAAAGAATGGATCTCTACCACCAGCCACAGTTTGTTCTCCAGGCTGTCTTACCCATGAGGTTATTATAGTCAGAGGAGACCCTTGCCCTCTTCACTTCTTTCTCCTGACATCCAAGAGGCAGGGTGCCTCACTCTGAACCCTGGCCTAGAAGCAGCAGCCTCACAGAGCTCAGGTCAATCTGGAAAACATCTAAAAGAAAAGAAGAATCTTAGAAGCTCTTATTTAGCAGTTTGAGGAGCGGGTAAGTAATACAAGTAAAATTTAACTCACATAACTTTACTCATATATTCAGTGGAGAACAGCTGATTATGTGTTTGCTGAATATATCTGGAAAAATTCAAGTTATCTGGATTAAATTTAGGATTGATCTCCAGCATGAGCAGATTTACATGGATAACTTATTTGGATAATACTGACTATTAGAGTTATCCCGTTAAGTTATCCCTTCCCTAGAATGCCCCAGAACACCTCTGATATATCCAGGTAAGTTTTATTTTGCTAAAAATGGTGCAGCAGGTAATTCAAATTCTACAGTGTGTTTAGCTAAGTCTGAAATTAGCTGAACAAACCACTTTGAATATGGATCTCTTATAAGTGGAATAAGTTTAACAAATGCAAAGCAAAGTAATAGTGAGGAGAAAAGACTTACTCTTATTCAAGCAGCACTCAATGGAGCCATTAACAATGTGTATAGACCAGGGCCCTGGAACACTGAAATTATGTAGGGCTACCATGGCAGTGGTCAACCCTATTTGTCCTTCTATGGAAAGCCTGCAGACTCTATCCTTCCTGCACAGATAGATGGGAGGCAAAACATACTAGATATACTGGAGTTAGTAGGTGGGCATACCAGGGATAGTCCTCTTCATCTCAATATTAGTCTTGTAGGAATGTGGGTGGATGGTGGGTGGTAGGTGGGCATACCAAAGATAGTCCTCTTCATCTCAATATTAGTCTTGTAGGAATGTGGGTGGATGGTGGGTGGTAGGTGGGCAAACCAAGGATAGTCCTCTTCATCTCCATATTAGTCTTGTAGGAATGTGGATGGATGGTGGGTGGTAGGTGGGCATACCAAGGATAGTCCTCTTCATCTCCATATTAGTCTTGTAGGAATGTGGGTGGATGGTGGGTGATAGGTGGGCATACCAAGGATAGTCCTCTTCATCTCCATATTAGTCTTGTAGGAATGTGGGTGGTACGTGACTAGGGGAAGACCATGCTTGCCCTGGCAGCCACGTGTCTCTCATTAAAGCAATGAGTGTAAGCATATGAAGCCTACATTTGTATACTATTCCCATACCACCACCATTAAGGCAGCACTTTACCAGCATTTATAGGAACTATGTCTGTCTGTGCTGTCATGCAGTTTTGAAGTTGGAAGCGATGGAGGTGGGCACCACTTTGAATGTTGGTATTTGATTAAGTTTTTTTGTTTTGTTATCTTGAATTTGCTTTGTAGTGGCTGGTATTGTCTGTGTGGTGTGTGCCAATACTTCTGGAAGTTGCGGTGGGTTTGTTTGTTTTTTTACTGAGAGGCACCCCCTGAAGCAGCCTCAGTTGGAAGGCGAAACTTGGGCCCTTGTTGGGACAATGTCTAAACATGGATGAAAAGGATTACATTTGAAGGTGATAGCATATAACGGAAGGGAAGTATCAGAGGAGGATGAGAACTCAGGATCTTACAATGTAGAGAACAATTTGAATGATTTTGCATTAAAGATTTTGTTTTGATATGAAGATTGAAGTCTCTGAATTTACATCTGTTGCTGCTTTGAACTTGATGAACTCTTAAGAGTGGATGTGTGCGGGTTTTTCCACCCTGGATTAGATAATCCTTTAAAAGTGGGTATGGCGTGTGGTTGTGATGTGACTTGATTATGTGAAAGTTAGATGTATGGGTTTTAATTGTGATTTTAAATAAGTATGACTGTGGTTGGTGAGTATTTGATATTTATATTACATTTATAAGAGAATCATTTGTATGAGTGTTACATCATATTATTGTGAAAACATATTTTGTAAAAGATTGTTGATTGAAGATTTATATAATGTATTGAAACATTTTGCATAAAATTACCTTCATGTGAATGTAATAAAATAAAAATAGTATATTTTTGTGAATTGTGAAAGGATTGAGCTAGTGACACTTGCTCCCTTTTTTGTGGTCGATTACTCCATATTTAAGTAGGGATCTTTATTATTAAATAGCTTGATCTATTCACATTAGTCTCCTTTCTAATCTCAAATTGGTGGAATCAAGCCCTATATCATTTGAAATGCTGAACTACAGTTTTATTGTTTCAATACAGACATGTTAGACATAATTGCAATTCTGACTGTTACATTTAGAGCTTAGAATTTTTTTTATGGCCTAACATGCATTCAAAAATTCTCTGGGAACAATAACATTAAAGTTCTTTTTGGTATGAATAATAATGAGCAGCCATTTTAGGCATTTTTTTCTAAACATGTTTTATATACAAGTTCCCAGGCCATTGTGCCATTCTATTATGAAGCTTAACTAACCTCTGCCCTGAGCATTCCATAAATATTCCATAAGTAGAAAGTATTAAAATAAACACATACAGAGAGATGTAATGTATTGTATTAAACTGCTGTGCATATACTTTTTTTGTTCAAGTACAGGAAAGGTATACAATATAAGAAGAAACTGGAGTATTTTTACATAGTAACATAGTAAATAATGGCAGATAAAGACGAAAATGGTCTATCCAGTCTGCCAAGCATGTTTTTTTAGACTAGAGTAGTAACTGCCGCGCCATTCAGGTTACCCCAAGCCTTCTGTTAAGGGTAATAACTGCTGCTAGTTACCACCAAGCATAAATGTAAAATTTAGGTGTAACAGAAGTTACATTTCTTGCTCTTTTGAATTTCATTACTGTTTTTATATCATTATTTGTTTTCAGGTGTTTGAAAGTCTGCATCATATTCCTCCTGTCTCTCCTCTCCTCCAGGGTTATATATATTTAGTTTCTTCAGTCTCAATGCCTAAGTCTTTCCATGCAGACGTCACATCATTCTGGTTCCCTTTCTCTGAACCGCTTCCATTCTGACCTTATCCTTTTTGAAGTAGGGTCTCCAGAACTGAACACAGTACTCCAGGTGAGGCCTTTCTAAGGACCTGTACAGGGGCAATGCTTTCCATTGCAGGACTCATTACAGAAAGGTCACTGTGAGCAGCTAGTTGGGATTATCAAGAAACTATTTTGAACACTATAGAAAAATTGAAAATTTTGACCCCAAGAAGCCAAATAAGATAATGAAAGTATAATGAGGTTGTTTGGAGCTGAATGCTTTCTGAACCAAGGAATGCATTATCAGCCTTATTATAATATGCATAAGATTCATTATGCCTAGTTGGACTGTTCCTATGTGGGCCATGATGTCAGCATAAACTAAGGGCAATGAGCCAAAAAAGATTGCTCACATTTCAATCTCAGTCCTGTCTCATTTGTATACTCTCTCAAATATATAATCCCTGAAGGACTTCCCTTTGAAAAATAAGTTAGCAGTACACAGCAGGTACTTTGTATGCATGCATATTTACACCTGCTTTCAAACAGGTAATCTATACATGCAGAAAGTATATGCAGAATATCCAAAATGAAAGCCACATGTGCATTTTTCTCCCTGACCTTTCTCCATTGACAAGCAGGCATGAATTAACCATAATGAATGGATGATATTATCTTATGGTACTGACACAAACCTAGCTCTCAGACCCCATTAAAGACTTTACTGTGCATACATGGGAGTTCCCACACATGCACGTTGCCTTGTGAGCCCCTCAGTCTTGCTTCATCTGAGCTACCACACAGATGTGTACCAGTTTCTCTCTTAAATGTTTTGGATTTTGCCATAAAGATCTTATCTGCCTCATTGCTTCTTCTGTTTTCTGCCACTGCCTCAGCAGATCCTCAAACAGGAAATCTTAAATTCTAAATGTAACTCCCAGGTTGGTAGTCTTGGATATAAGGTTTCAGAGACCATATCTCACACATTGGTTTTATTCTACATCTTCCCATGATGTTATAGGATATGAATGGTCAGGATTCCCTGAGTGGGGAGTAGACAAGTCTTCTAGGTCCTGTGCATTGCATGTACTTATTTGCCAGAATAAAGTTCTTGTGCATAGCAGTGATGAGTGCTGATGCATCTATACATTAAAAAATACACTGAAAGCTGATTTGGTCTCCGACAATAGTTTTACTGAATTGATGTACAGTGATAAAATGATCTTTACAGCTGTAATTTCATGTCTAAATATTACAATCAAATTTCTTAATGAATTTGTGATCTTTTCAGTCCTTTCATTTCTTAATAGATATCTGATGATCTTAAGGCAGCAAAGCAATGTGACAAGGTGATAGACAAGGTGATAGCTAAAACCAGAAGAATTCTGGGCTGCACAAAGAAAAAAAATAACTAGTAAGAAAAAGAAGGTAATAAGGCCATTGCACAGGTTTTTGGTGAGGTCTCACTGGAGTAACATGCTCAGTTCTGGAGACTGTATCTCAAAAAAGATAGAGACAGGATAGAGGTGGTCCAGAGAAGAGCAATCAAAATGGTGTGAGGTCTCCATTGGAAAACTTGTGAGGAGAGGCTGAAGAATCTGAATATGTATACCCTAGAAGAGAGGAGGTTCAGGGGAGATTTGATACAGACTTCATATACCTGAAAGGTTGTAACGATGCACAAACTTCAATACATTTTCTTTGGAAAAGAATCAGTAGAATTGGGGGTAACAAAATGAAACTCCAGTGGGGATGACTCAGAACCAACATCAGGAAAGAAGGAGTACCGTTTTTGGCAATTTAAATTCAATGATGTTGCATTGGTTTTGGAGAGCCATGTCTCTTGTCAAAAATATTAAATCAAGATCTCTATCTGATAGATATCCTATATTATCTAACTTTGGTCATAGGGGACATACAGTTAAATAAAAAGCTTTTAGGTTCAAACTACAAATGTTAACTTTTGGAACTGAAGGCACTCTGGGGAGGGGGTGGAATCCAAAAATAATGATAGACAGGTTTACTAACATTACATGTAAAAGGCACTAAACTATATTTTCCTTGACTTGTAACTATGGGAATCTTATTTACATACATCACACCAGAGTCAATGATGGCTGATAAAAATCCAAGTGCAAACATAGTTGCAAATGAAGTGGCGAACAAAAGGGCCAGACACTTTGTTGCACCCCTTCATTGGTTGCCTGCCGATAGCGGGTCTGCCTGCAGCACCATCATTTTAATCTACCCCACGGGTGATCACTGACATTGGGTTTGGCAGGTGGAGCTTCTCGGCTCCCCAATCTGCTGGCGTCTAGGCAGGAGGGATAGACTACAGCCAGTAAAAGGTACAGTCCAGTTCAGAATAGCAACAGTACTAATGTGCAATCAGTAATGCTAAAGTGCAATGTGAAATGATAGCAGCAGAAGGGAGGTGAACTGCAAGCATGTTGCTTTAATCCGTCCATGGACAGTCACTCATAACATCGGGTAGATTGTGGGTGGAGCTTCTCAGCTCCCCGCTCTTGATGGCATCTAGGCAGAGGAGGAGAAAGGCCACAGCCAGCAGAAAGGCACAGTTCAGCTCAGAATAGCAGCAGCACTAAAGTGCAATCAGTAGCGCTAAAAGTGCTGTAAAGGCTTTTACTTAGTAAAATAGTAATGATCGCAGAAAAAAAAATGTCCACCCAGTCTGCCCAGCAAATTTCTTATGGTAGTTATTGCCACTCCGTGCAGGTGTTCTCCCATGTTTCTTTTAAGGGTAGTAACTGCTCCTCCGTGTAGGTTACTCCAAATCCTTATGTTAAGGGTAGCAATATTTACAATCAAAACCAAGCAACTGTCAAACTATAACAAAATTACTGCTAGCAAACATTTTTATGGCTGAGTAGCCTTCTTGATAATTCATAGTAACATAGAAATGACAGCAGAAAAGGACGAACATGGTCAATCCTGTCTGCCCAGCAAGCTCCTTTTGGTAGTATCTGCCACGCTGTGCAGGTTACCCCATGTTTCTATTTTATTGGGTGATGAGCTTTCTTGAAAATTCAGACAGTGCTGCTTGACATACTTTGCTTATGGACTTGGCCATAGAAGAAATCCTTTGCTTTTTCCCTTATATCTGCATATCAGTACTCCAGACAGTAAAAGTCAGGGCCCATGTTGGTTGTTGTATGAATCCAATACTTCTTTCTAATGTGCAATCAGGTGTGGAAGTTACGAGATTCCATCCTCAGAGTGACTGGTAATGTCAATGGAGGAGTGGGTGAGGCAAGGCCTAGGAAGAGTCTTCCTTCAGAACCTAGGCCCTGGATTTTCCCAGACGCACCGGGCATGACGCCAGCAAATGCCCTGCTCCACCACAGTAGAGGCAGAGACTGCCTTGCCGGCACCTGAGGCATTCCTGAGGGGATAATTTACCCCAACTCAGTTGCATGGGCTCTTCCGCTGTGGTTCCTGGGGAACCTGAGTCAGCCTTCGGGGAAGGCAAATGCTGGGGGCGTCTGAATCTGGAGGAAGACTTTCTCGAGAATTGAACTCTCGGGAGCGTTCTTGAAGGCGCTGATCAATGCGTTCGGTGAAATCGATTAAGGCGTCTAGTGACCCTGGTAGCTCGTGGGCTGCGAGCTTGTCCTTGATTCTGGGAATCAATCCTTCCAGGACAATGGCCTTCAGACAACTAGTGTCCCAGTGGAGCTTGGAGGACAAGGTTCGAAACTCAATCACATACTTGGTTAGAGTCTGGGAATCTTGGCGCAAATGAAGTAGAGTCGCCCCTGAGTGGGGTCATCAAACACGGTGTGGAAGAGAGCCAGGAAGCTATTTAAGTCCCGCAGAGCAGGATCTGAACGTTCCCACAGGGGGGACACCCAGGCCAGGGCTTTGCCATCAAGAAGGGACAAGATGTAAGTTGTCTTCGTGATGTCTTCTGGGAAGAGGGCTGGTTGCAGACAAAAGTGCATGTTGCACTGATTAATAAAGCCCCTACAGAACTGTGGGTCCCCGTTGAAGCGGGGAGGAGCAGGTTGGGGGATTACCAGGCGGCCTTCCCCGTACCGGAGGTGAGACGGTGGGCATCGACGGCATGGCAGAGACCGTAGGAGTGGCGGCGTCCAATCACTGGTTTAGGTTCTCCATTGCTGAGGTGAATGTCTCCAGGGTCCTCTGCTGCTCAAAGATCTTTTGAGCCAGGCCCGGAATGGCTTGGAAGGCGGAGGCCTCTACCAGGTCCATGGACTTGGCAATCTGTAGGGTTAACAGACGAGAATGTGGACCCCTTGCCCGAAGGGGAGGTGGCGCAACCTGAGAGGGTGAACCCCTGCAGGTCCCCACCATCGGGAGGTGAGGCCGGGTTGGTGCAGGGGCTGGCTGGAGCTTCGCAAATACCAACCCTGCTCCCCAGGGGTTGAGCCTTTAGGTGCCGGGTCCGGCTGATCTTAGGTGGGCCCCTGTGAAGACGGTTGGGTAACAGCCGGGAGAATCACCGAAAGCCAGTCCAAGATCAGAACCCAGAGGGTCGTCGATAGCCAGTCCGGGGTCAGAAGCCAGAGAATCACCGAGAGCCAGTCCAAGGTCAGTAGCCAGAAGATCCGTCCACAGGAACCAAAGGATGGGAGCAGGAGTAGGAACAGGGCTCGGAAAGCAGGAACATGTCTCAGAAGGCAGGAACAGGACTTGGAAGTCAGGGAACAGAACCAAGGCACATACGAAACACAGAAGACTCCACAGAATTGAAGCAGAAGGGACAGGAAAAGGAAGCTTCCTGAATAGTCCCCAGGCCCCTGACGTCATCCAGGGGGCTGGGCTGCGATTAGTCATAGCTGGCCCTTTTGAATGCCAACAGGAGGCACGGCTGTGCGCCTAGGGATGGCCGGGCCTGGAAGGAGCTGCTGGCAGCATCAGGCTGTGGCTTTGCTCCGTGAAGAGGGGATCTGGGGTCGGCCTCCTGCCACAGGTTGCAGCGTAGGTTTGGCGGCGGAGGCCGTGAGAGCAGATGGGGCTGGTGGCGTGTGGCAGAGGCATCTCCCTGCAGCCGTGCGGGTCCAGCAGAGTTCCCGGTGCCGGGGGAAGAGGCCCATCCTAACATCTTCAGCCAATCATTTGGTCAACTCATTAGTTGAAACAATAGTCCTCAATCAAAGAGAAAATAACTCCTAATAAGATCAAGGGTATTCAGTATTTTCACCCACAGGTTCCATGATTTGATATTGATCTCACTATGAGTAAGCGCTTGAGTGTGACAAGCCGAGAGGGGATGGAGGAAGCATTTGTCCTTCAGTTTGCGTTTCATTTTTCAACAATGTCAAATTGAATATAAGAATTATTTCAAACCAAAAGGAAGATGCATTTTTCTAAGCTAAAGCTACTAATTCCTAAGGAATTGACATTTTGAAACCAATATGACTAATCCTACTGATGATACAAATAAGTCTAATTTTTTCCTACCACTTTACGTTAATTTTAATGTGCTAAAGCTATGGAGCCGAGTTTCTCCTCAGCTTTACTGGCATCTCTTAGTGAGGATAAGCCTATCTGTATTACTGAAGAGGATGTCTCTCCTTCAACTCTGCCACAGAGGATTCCTTTGTGCCAGAAGTTGAAGAACTTCTTTGCTTTCTTAATCCCTGAAGCCTGGAAATGGAGATTAGAACCTCTCCTGTCCAAAATGGAGGAAATGTTCCCACACAGTGGGCACCAAAGACCAGTGCCAGTGCATAACTTGTTCAAAATCATTCAGCATTGGGAGTATGTCCTCACCATGAGGTGGTGATTCTCCTCCTCCTCCTCCTCCTCCAGGGAAGTTCCTTCATAAATCAGAAAGGGATGAAGTAGAATCAGTTCATTCTGCATTCCTATCGGATGTATCCCCCTTGGACCAGCGGAAATCTCTTCTTTCACTCTCCACTTGGTGGGACCAGGTTGAAGTTATTGCTCTACTTTGCAATCTTCAGCTTGGGATTCCTCAAGCATTATGGCTAATCCATGCCTGTTTGTTGACATAAAAAGCACATTTGTTTACCTGTATGTAATGGATCCTCCGATCTCATTACCAATATAGACTCAGGTAATTCCTGGTTGATTAGTGCAGTATGGGATAGAGAGAAGGGGGAGGCACCATTCTGTAAAGCCCCTCCCTTTGAGGGTGCTGGCATGGCCATCTCCCCTTTGTGAGGTTTAATAAGCAGCTCTCTCCGGAGAGCTCTGGGGGCAGGGTGAGTTACCTTTTGAAATTATTGGAGGTTTGTGGAGTCTTTGCTTGAGATAGATTTTGGGGCCTTCTCTGTGGACTCAAGCACACCTACTTGGAGCCTGAGAGACAGGTCGGGGGTTGCCATACCTTCCACTCCTGGTGGGTAGGGTCTGCATCCTGGGTTGATGTTTGGACTTAAGGAGATTTTTTTATTTGTAAGAAGCCTGGTGGGACCCCTGGACACTGCTTGGGGAGAGGGCATGGGGAACCCTCTCTCTGGGAGTCCCAGGACAGAGAAGACCTGCCCTTTGGCACCTTCTATGAAGACAGAAAGCTGGTGGTGAGGTGACCCTGTGCCAGGACCTTCTGGTATTTTACTTCATTTTTTTGGGAAGTTGAATTTTGTTAAAAGATTTGGGAGGAAGTGTTTGGATGCCCCTCTTCCTGCCCATCAGAAGAAACAACTAGAGCTGCTTGTTCCAGATTGGATTCCTCTCATCAGGGATTCAACTGAGAAAGAGAATAAGGAAGAGCAAGTGTGAGTAACGTGTTACTCACACCAGTTAAAGGATACCCTGCCAACCTGGGAACTCTATTCAGCCTAATCCTGGAGAGTGGATGTAGCCCTTGCCCTGGTACCATGAGACATTGCACAGATAGAGGGAAAAGAATTTGTAAAAAAATAAAAAATTAAAATAAAGATTCTGTGGTGCTGAGGACTAAGTTTATTGTGCCATATTTCATTTGATTTCCATCAGTTTTAATTTTGGACATTAACCAGTGGCTCCAACATATTTATTGGCAATTACAGGCACACAGTAAGGAAAAGCGAAAATACCCCTCTCCCAGGGACAGAGAGGAACAAAAGGGAAACTTTCCTCCACCGAACAATGAATCCAAGCCTTGGGATTGAGATAGCCAGGAGTGGTTCCAGCCCCCTAGAGACCTAAAATCCTTTATGGCCTATCTTGGTGTAATAAGCTCCCCAGGATGTGGTTACATGTAAACAGGGTTCTCCATAGCAGTCTGAATTAATCATATTTAATACATGCCTGCCTCCCTAGACAGTCGACTTCCTTGCTAAAGCTTAAGCTCTGAAACAGATTGAGGGACTCACGAAGCAGTGTGAGTCCGCAGGAACTCCTGCACATGCTCAGTAAAGTCTTTTCTGAGCTCTGAGAGGAGATTTGAGTAGGTGCTGTCAGATAACATCACACACCCACATGTTATGGCTAATTCATCCTGCTGTCTATGGAGAACCCTACTTACAGGTAAGCAAACTTGGTATCCCTGCCTCCCTTTTTTTGCTGCAGGTACATTTGGTCTCAGTTGGAGAGGGGGGCAATGATCTCTGGCAAAAATAGCAGCACTTCCTCTTTAAAAGTGATTAAAAAAAAGGAGTCCTTGGATCATCCTGCTGGCTCAATGGCAAGTGCTGAGTCCTGCCAAGCAGAAGACCTGATTTCAATTCTAGGTCTGGTCTTCCCTTCCCCCAAGCTGACTAGGGCTGGGGATGAAGTGGAGGTAATGTTCATAGCTCCACAGGGAAAGCATTACAGCCATTACTCAGCAGCATGACTTAGACATGTTAAGTAGTAGTTAGTGGCCAGACTTAAGGTCCACATTAGCCAGGTTCCAGAGGGAGCTGGTGGTTTATGGCTCCTGGCCAAGGACTGTCACTGAAATGCTTGGGCAGAGTTGGGAAAGGGCTACAGAAATAGGAGGGGGAAAAAAACCTGAGTAGCTGCAAAAAAAGGCTTATAGTGCCAGATACAAGTCCTGGTTCCACGTGAGTTAAAAGTATAAAGAAGCAATAGAGAGTTGCTGGGAAAAAATAAAAATAAAATGATCCAAAACAGGAGCCTTTAAGATCTCACTCCTAACACATTTTTTCAGATTCCATTCCGATGGACTATAAAAAAGTAAAAATAAAGAAGATAGTGTGGACCAAGTTCCCATAGTTTTACAGGCAATGAAGAGGAAAGAAAGTTCACATTTTTCCTGTTATGGAAAGTAATGAGAGCTATGACAGAAATGAAGGAACAAAAAGTTACTTCTTCTCTGGACAGGAGTAAATATATTTATAGTATTGGGCTCCAGGAGGCAAATAACGCTGTATGAGTGGTGTGGGTGATTAACTCATGGTGGGCATGGTCGATGGCAGAGCAGAGGCATTAGTGGAGAATCAGTTCTGGCTATGCCTCCTGTGTGCACAGACATATCCTTTGCCTGCCTCTGAATAACTCTGAATATGTCCCAAGTAAGCACTTTTATGGAAGATCTATTTGGGAAAACCTGATATTTGGCAGCTGCTCACCAAGTGGCATCTCAAAAAAATGGGGAGGAGGAGTGAGAAGAGAGCTCTGTCATTTATTCCTTGGTTTTCCGGAATCTTGCCATAATCTGTGATTGTGATCCAAAAATCAAACCCATAGGCAGCTATCCAGATGATGGGTGAGGTTCATGATCATGCTGAGGTCCCTATTCAGATGGATGTTTCTAGACAAAGATATCTATACATATATTTGCTCAGTTATCTTTATTCAACCCAAATCCATGCCTGCCCTCTGGGTAACTTTAGGCCTGTTTGTCCAGTTACTCGGGTAAATGACAGGACAGCACCGAATATCAGTGCTGCCCAGATATAGTAAAACTGCGCCCCAGTGCCACGCCTTTTCATCAAGGTAAATTTTGGCTGGACAACAATTTACCAGGACAAAATTTAGCCAGTGAGCAGGGTGGAGGCCCGGAAATTGGAAACATCAGTATTCCTCTGGCTAACTCCATAAGATATCTGGACATGTTATAAAATGTGTGATATTATATATTATCTGCTATTAAGAAGTATATTTTGTTCATTGTGTAGACACACCTTTTGAACATGGATCTCATTGCAATTTTTCAGGCCATCACAAAATAAAATAATAGATGCCAATAGCATTGGTCAATATTGTTGGCTGACAATGGTATTTTAATAGCTCTTTAAAATTCTGAATTTGACCCGGTGAGTGAAAGATCAGTGGATGATATTCTTTGGTGGTGATAGGGGAGTACAGCCTCTATTGTTATTCTAAATATATTCCAGCAGCAAGTGGCCCAGTACAGGAGGCTCATAAACAAATTGACAGCCTGGAGGTGGGTCCCAAGGTGATGAACTGGATTAGAAACAGGTTGAGTGATAGAAAACAGAAGGTAGTTATAAATGGAACTCACTTTGAGGAAAAAAAAAGGTGAGTGGAGTGCCTCAGAGATCACCTGGGAGTGCTTGAGGCCAGTTCTGTTGAACATCTTTGTGAATGATATTAGGGAGGAATTAAGAGAAAAAACGTTTGCCCTTTTGCCTATGACTTAAGGTTTGCAACACCCCTCTTGGCACTGGCAGCATGCAGGAAACAGGAGAGCCTGCAGCAAGCAGAGCAAAGGGGGATCACTTAAGGGACATTAGGAAGGTCTGAGTAGAGATCATTGGAGGACAGGAAGAGAGGCTGGAGGATGAGAGGGGGATCTGCTGGGGGCATATGTCTGATAACGAGAGAGAGGGGAACAAGAGTATGGGTTCATGTATTTATTTGTTTATTTGTTTTATATACCATCAAGCTGAAACAATCTTAACGGTGTACACAATTATATAAAAACCTATATAATATTACAATAAAACAAATTTTGAAAATCAATATAAAACATAAATTATTTGCTACATAATAAAATTAAATTCAAATAAAACACAAACATTATAACTAATATGGTAAAATTATAGATTTAAACTTAAGAAATAAAATAAAACCAATAAATTAAAATAAAACATAATTAAAAAATATGACACACATAAGCCAGATGTTATAAGCTTTAAAAGCAACAAAACAGCCAGAAAAAGGGATTATTGCTCGCACAGTCATGTATGTGAGAGAGGAGTGATTCGTGCCATGTGTGTGATTGTGTATGTCATACTGGGTAGGATGTTAGCGAGGAGATGTAAGGAGAAGCAGGACCAGAGCTTGGTAGGGATACTTCTCTCCTCTGCTCCTCACCCACTGCAATTCAAATCCTCCCTCCCTTGATCTTGGATTCTGGAACCCCCCTTCCTACCTCTCTCTTCTTCCCAAATCCTGCAACCTACTCCCCCAACCCTTCTTTCCCCTCCTCCCCTTCTTCAATCCAAGAGCTTCTCTCTCTCTTTCCTCTTCTCCATCCCAGATTCCTAATCTTCCCTTTCTCCCATCCTCTCCATTCCTAGTTCTCTTTCCTAATCATTCCCTCATCATTTCTTCTCACCTCATTTCTGATCCTCCTCCCATCCCTAAGGTCTCTTCCCTGTACTGATACTTGAGATCACGTTTGTTCACCCAATAAAAATAAAATTAGACATGCTATTGATTATAATGTGAAACAATTTTTATAATGCAATATAAAAGATGGAAATGTTTGCCAATTTGTCTCATAATTTTCTGCTCCCTTCTTCCAACCTCAGGGTGTGGAAGAAGGGAAGGTGGGGGCAACAGTGCCTTAGGGGTGCCAAAATCCGAAATCCAATCATTGATTGCAAGGTAGCAAAACAGTGTGATAAGGCAGTGGCCTGAGCCAGAGGGAAGCTTGGGTGCATAAGGAAGGAGAGATAAAACCAGAAGAAAATAAAAAGAGGTGATGATGCTTCTGTACAGGTCCAAAATGCTTAAGTGCAAGCTGGTGAGACCTCAACTTGAATACTATGTTCAGTTCCGAAGGCTATCCCTCTGAAAGGATATAAAGAGGCTGAAGCTTAAGGCAGTCCAGAGAAAAAGCTGCTAAAATGGTGTAGAGTCTAAACAAAAAAACGTGCATGGGAGGCCATATTCAAAGGCATTTAGCTGGATAATGTGAATTATCCTGCTAAATGCCAACTTTTCAATATTTTGGGCACTTAGCCAAATTTTAAATGGATAAGTCATTAACCCGCTAAACTTTTGTCAGCTAATGTGGAGGCTTTCTGGGACAGAGCTATGTTATCGGGCTAACTTAGCTGGATGGCATAGAGTCAAGCAGTCCTAAAGTTATACAGCCTCATGTGGCCGGATAACTTGAGGCTTAACTGGCTATATTAAAAAATGGCTAAAGTGTAAACAAAAAAATGTTGTTGCTGATTCCCCGACCCCCACTCAGTAAATGAGAAAAGGGCCCTGCTGGGCCATGCCCCCCACCTTCCTCATCTTGTAAATGTAAACACTAGCAAATCTCTGTTCTGGTCCCGGTTTCACCCCTGTAGCCCCTCCCCAGGTGCCAGGCATTACATGCAGTACCACCCCTCCAACAGCTTGATATGGCCTGCCATGTTGATATAATTTGTACCCTGGTATCACAGTGTCTCATTGGTAATCCTCCTTCCACCAGGTCTCTGAGATGACTATTTTATGTCTCTAATCTTTATTTAGTGGTGAATTTTCAAAAGCATTTATGTGCAAAAAACATTTTGGCTGTGTCCCCTCAAACCATGTCTATCTAAATGTTTTGTGATTTTTATTCTTTATTATTATTATTATTATTATTATTATTTATTTCTTTTATATACCGACATTCAATCGAGATATCACATCGGTTTCCAGATAACCAAGAGAATAGGGCGGGATCCGCCCTATTTTACATTATAACATGGTAACCAAAAAACAATTATAACATATTATAACAGTAGTACATGGAACAAAAGGTTATAGGATATAAACAATAGGTTATAGGAAATAACATATGTACATGATTGTGTTGTTGATAAAAATAAATTTAGGATTAAGGGCTTGTTAATAAGAATAATTTAGGAATAATGTTGGGGGGGGGGGTGAGGGAAGGGAGGGGGGATGGTGGGGTGGGAGGAAGTAATGTAGTGAGGGGTTCAGGGGGGTGAGAAGACTGTGTAGGGGATGAGGTGTGTTGCGTTCGGGAAGGTTTCCATGATTTTTCCTGGCACTGAAGTCAGGCTCACCGGTCTACAGTTTCCCGGATCACCCGGAATCCCTTTTATTTTCTCTTAGCCTGTCTTATCAATGTCTTACATTTAACTTGCCAATGCTTATGCTTTATTCTATTTTCTTCTGTTGGATCCTTCTTCCAATTTTTGAATGAAAATCTTTTGGCTAAAATAGCCTCTTTCACCTCACCTTTTAACCATGTCAGCAATCGTTTTGCCTTCCTTCCATCTTTCTTAATGCATGGAATACATATGGTGTGTGCTTCTAGTGTTGCAATCCCTCCCATGGCCGGAGCCACGGGAGGTCTCTTACCTTCGTGGCGTGGTAGGTTGCATCCCTGGACTTTCCTGGTGGCAGGAGCTGCCGCTGTTCCCCGTCCCAGAGGCCGCAGAAGCCTCGCACCTTTGCAGCTGGAGCCGCCGACGCATTGCTTCTTCGTGGCCCGGCCGCCATTATGCCGGCTTGGCTGGAGCTATGCCGGGCCTCTCCAACACGGCCTGGAGGTCGATGAACCGGGGACCTGTCTTGGCTGTGCCGCTCCTCTGCCTCCTCTGCGTGGCTGTTGCCGCCGCCGACGTCGAGGCCTGCCCTGAGGCCCAGCTCTCTGCTCTGTCTCCTCTCCGCACAGCGGCAAGCATGGCCGCTGTCCAGGGTCCAGCCCCTTCCTCCTTAGGGGTGGGCCCATGGTTTCTTGCTGGATTTAAAGGGCCAGCCAAGTGTGGCCCATCTGAACTCCTCCCAGGGAGTTGCCTGCTTCTTGCCCTATAAAAGGGCTTCTCCGTCAGTCAGTCCTTGCTTTGGCAAGGAGCTAGTCCTCCTGGGCTACTCCTCCCAAGGACTTCTTGTTTGCAGCTCCTGTCTGGCATCATGACCTTCTTCTATGGATCTTCATTCTTCCCGGTCTCTATCCTGATGTTCCTTGCTTGATGTCCTGATGTTCTTTGCTTGATGTCCCAAGGTCCATCATGTTCTCGGTCCTAATGCACCAGGAGGTGGGACCCGTGCCTCTGGAGATTTCCTGCTTTTACTTCGAGTTTCCATACTCCAAGCTTTTATCTGGTTCCCTAGTTACGACTCTGGAGGATCCGAGGGGTTTCCACTAACCTGTGCTATGAGACTGCCTGAGCCTGTCCCAATCTCCTCGTGGTCCGCGACCAATCATCTGGCTGTGTAGGGCGTGAAGGAGACAGTGTGGTCCGTGACCAGTGCCACATGCTGTGTAGGGCGCCTGAGGGTCTTGCTCATTCCTCTTGTTTCCTGATTTCGTCCCAAGCTCCACATCAGTCTTCACTCCAAGTTCCGGTCTTCATTCCAAGTTCCAGTCTTCACTCCAAGATCCAATGCTTACGAACTTCTTCCACCGTGACCTCTGTCCAGCCTGCACCCTCTGCTACACCCTGTGGCAGGTCCAAAAGGGCTTGGAACGGTCAGAGGACCATTCAGAGACCACCATTGTGTTGGTGGTCTCATGGGCATGCAGGTCGGTGGAGGATTCGAGACTTGGACTGTCTTCACCGCAAGGGCACACATTCTCCTTGTCCCATCCTGGAGATCCCTAGGTTGTGCTCCGTCCCATCGTCAGCGCAACAGGATTTCCAAGCCTTGAGCGTCCCGAGCTCGAGGCTGATGCAAGCTCCAACATCTAGGATGGTATTTTTTAACAATGTCTATGCCTGATGCACACTTTGTATCTTTGTAGCCGCACCTTTCAGTTTTTTTTCTATTTTTCTCATTTTATCAAAGTTTCCCTTTTGAAAGTTTAGCGCTAGAGCCGTGAATTTACTTACTATCCCCCTTCCAGTCATTAATTCAAATTTGATCATATTATGATCACTATTGCCAAGTGACCACACCACCGTTACCTCTCTCACCAAATCCTGCGTTCCACTAAGAATTAGATCTAAAATTTCTCCCTCTCGTTTTGGTTCCTGTACCAATTGCTCCATAAAATTGTCTTTTATTCCATCCAGGAACTTTATCTCTCTAGCATGCCCTGATGTTTACTTACCCAGTCAATATTGGCATAATTGAAATCTCCCATTATTACTGCACTACCAGTTTGGTTAGCTTCCCTTATTTCTCTTAGCATTTCACTGTCTGTCTCACCATCTTGGCCAGGTGGACCGTAGTATACACCTATCACTATAGTCTTCCCCAACACACAAGGGATTTCTACCAATAAAGATTTGATTGTGCTTTTAGCCTCATGCAGGATCCTGTTGGACTCTATGCTATCCCAGACATAAAGGACCACCCTGCTACCAAGATGCTCCTGTCTGACATTGAGATGCAATTTTTCCCCCAATATAGCACTATCCCATTAGTTATCTTCTTTCCACCATGTCTCTGAGATGCCAATTAAGTCTATGTCATCATTCACTGCTATACATTCTAATTCTCCCATCTTACTACTTAGACTACTGGCATTAGCATACAAACATTTCAAAGTGTGTTTTTTGTTTGTATTTGATTGCTTGAAACCCTCATTGGAACTCACATCAAACCTTCCAGTTCCCCAGATAGTAAAAGGTCTCCCCATGAGCTGAAGACTGGAGGCCTGGGGAGGGAGCTTAGAAGGAGAGGTACTGCTATGTTTGCTGGTCACAACAGATCACAGCAACCGGCTTCACTTATCTTCAGCACCACCAAGATACCACGGTGCAGCTTCCCAGCAGCAGTGATACCACCGACATCATGCTGCTTCCTGCAGGACCTCCTTAGGTGGGCAGCTCGCATCCACTTGTAGGCCCTGCAGCAGGTACATAAGCCCCAGTTGCTCCCTTTAGCGGTGCCCCAGTATTGGATCTCTTAGCTCATCAAAGCCTTGCCTTCAGCCTTGCCTTGTCCAAGCCTTGTTTTCAGCCTTGCCTCATCCAAGCCTTGACGTCAGCTTTGTCCCTTCCAAGCCTTGTCATCAGCCTTGTCTTGTCAAACCTTTGCCTTCAGCCTTGCCTTGTTCAAGTTTGTCTTCAGTCTTGCCTCATCCAAGCCTTGCCTTTAGCCTTGGAACCTAACTACATTCTATCTGTTGCCCACCCTGACTCTTGGCCTGTTACTAGACTCTGTTCCTCGAATCACCTAAATCCTGCTAGCTGCCATAATCCAAGGGCTCAACCCACAAAAGAGGTGGTTGGTGCAGGTGAAGCCCTAGTCTGGCCCCTGCCAAAGCACGGTCTCCAGCTGTCAGCAGAGGCTTCGTGGTTTCTTCCAAGACAGCGCCAACTGCGCCACAGCATGAAGGGCAAATGTGCAAGCCACTTCTTACACCTGTGTGCTCTTTATTTAAATCCAGCATACTAGGATATTCTAACTTCCATGTTTTGCCAGGATCCTTTGAAGTTATCTCCCTAGAACCATGTGCTTCTGAGCAACTATCAGCTTTCCCATGATCTAGTTTAAAAGCTATTCTTTCTCCTTTTTAAATGTTAGTGACAGCAGCTGGGTTCCACTCTGATTAATGTGGAGCTGATTCCACAGAATAGGCTCCCCCTTCCCCACATATTTCCCTAGTTCCTTACAAATCTAAAGCCCTCTTCCCTGCACCATCATCTTATCCATGTATTGAGACTGGAGCTCAGCTTGCCTCTGGGTGTCATGCACATGGAACTGGGAGCATTTCTAAGAATTCAGCCCTGGAGGTTCTGGAATTCAGTTTCCTATCCTACCTAATGTAACTCCCATCCAGACTGGGCACATAAAATGAGAGAGGTCTGGCACCTGATTAATCCGAGTGCCAGTTTCTCAGAAAGTGTTCAGTGGGCAAGTGAGTCAAGCAGATGGTATAGTAAACTCGGGTAAATGAATAGAAGGTACAATAAGATACCCCTCTTAAGAGGATAAAATGTAAAAATATATAAGAAAGAGGGACAAAATACAAGTTTTTTATTAGTCTTCTTGCATACTATTTTAACAAGATATAATAAATATATAGGGACAATACACTTAGCAAAATAATCAACAATTCCTCTTTTTAACAATGAAACCACAAATAATAGCTATAAAACTATCACGCATACATCACTCACAACTCACATCTACAACATATAGAAATGCCAGAACCCTGACAATGGTCCCCGTTTCCCTATTTACTACCTTATCTTACAATGAAGATATTATATGACGTTTTATTACATGAACCTGTTTTTACAGCAATTTCTGTTGTGTAGGAGGTGGATCATTGGGCTGAGGTGTGGTTGACACAACCCGTAGGTGAGGGTCTACAGGTCCCCACTGTCAGCAGGCAGAGTGGACTGAAGCTGGAGGCCACTGGAGCTTCACCTATACCAGCCCACATTCCCGTCGGGTTGAGCCTTCAGGTGCCAGGGCCAGCAGGACCTAGGCGGGCCTCAAGGTTGAGTATAGGTAGGAGATGGTTCAGCCCAGAGACAGCAGCCAGCAGGTAGCGTGGTCCTATCCTAGACTGGATGTGGAACAGGAACTCAAGCACCAAGGGACAAGAAGAAACTGAAGGTGCCTGAGCAAAAGAAGGCCGAAGCATTAATAGTCCATGTCCAGAGGATAGGGACAGAGGCGTCACTGTCAAGGAATGGAAGCTGGCGGCACTTGGAAGGTGTAGGAAGCAACATGGAACTCTGGACTCAAGAAAGTCTGAGGCGAAGTCATTCTTGGCAATGGTCAAGGCACGGAGAAGACAGGCATGGTCAGACGTAGCAGAGATCAGTTTTGGAGAAGGCAGGCGAGGTCAGGCGAAGCGGAGGTCAGGCTTGGAGAAGGCAGGCGAGGTCAGGCGTAGTGGAGGTCAGGCTTGGAGAAGGCAGGCAAGGTCAGGCGTAGCGGAGGTCAGGCTTGGAGAAGGCAGGCGAAGGCAGGCGTAGTGGAGGTCTGAACCAGATAGTCAATCCAGTAGAAAGACGAGACAACACGAGGAACAGGAACCAGGAATCACAGGAACAAGACAAGTGCAAGGCAATTAGAACTCAGAAACTGGAACAGGAGATCAAGGCGACCTGTTGCAAAGGCAATGCTGAGGAGCGCTGCCTGAGCTTTTATATGTTGAGAGAACTGACATCAATATCCAGGTCCGCGGCCAGATTTCCGCCGCAGGCCCTTTAAAGGTTTCACTGCTGCGTGCACACCTAGGGAGGGGTGCAGCGCTGCCGACGGCGTCTCTCCGCGAACCCTGCGGATAGGCCCGACAGATGGAGGCATCCTGGCTGGAGGTCCCGGGAAGCGGAGCAGGACCAGAAGAGCTGGTGGAAGTCCGAGGTCGAGACTGGCAGCCCACCGCCACCAGCGATGAGGAGCTGGAGCCTGAAGCTTGTGTAGAGCGGTGAGAGGGCCACAACGTGGGGCAGCTGCAGGCGGCAAGCGTGACAATTTCTGCAAATTAATTTTTTATAAAGTCATATTAGGCACAATTAATGAGTTTGTCACATGAAGTATTGTCCCTTAAATACATTCCAGAGTTATCTTCATCATTAATCAAACGCATGAACCTCCAGTTCTCTTATTTAAAGAAGATTCCAGAAGAATACTATCAGGTTGAAGTAATCACATGAATCTGATACTTCTAACACAGTCTCAATGGGCTAGCTTTCAAATGCTTTCACATCTTAAATTCACATAGTAACCACTTTATTGAGAGCTGGAATCAGACTGAAAGCGGAACTGCCAGATCCTAACAGATTCAATCAGATAGTTTGATCCAAAACAGTATTAATAAAATGCCTTGTAAATTCATCAAAAGAACAATTGAACTATGTATTAAATTCTTATATAATTTTTAATGAAACAAAGCTTATATTTTATTGTAGTTTAAAATAACCCCTCTGAGGAAGCTAGTTAATAGCAAAACAGGGGTCTCTGTCGGGGTTCTGGTGTTTCTATATATTGTAGGTGTGAGTTATGAGTGATGTGTGAGTGATAGTCTTATTGGGGTAAATATTCAGCCGCTAAGTGGCTACTTAAGTTAGCCGGATACCCATATCCGTCTAACTTAACCGGGATATTCAGCGGCACAGCCACATGGCTGAATATACCTGGGTAATAGAGTTAGCCAGATATGCGGTATCCGGCTAACTTTAGACCTGCCCTATGGCACCTCTAGAGTTAGCCAGTTAAGTTAACCGGCTAACTCCAAATATCAGATAAGCTTTCCATACACTTGGCAGCAAAAGACAGCTTCTGCTCAAGTATAACCATCACACCTCCTCAAAGTTCTTTCTAAACAGGGTCAAGGAGCCTCAACCACCCCGAATTTCTCCATGGGAAAAGTTCCAGACGGTGGACCCACAACACTAAAATCTTAAATTTATCATCCAGAAGCTCTCTCCTGCACCTTCCTATGGTGTTAGTACCCACACTTACCACAAATGCAGGCCTTTTCCCCAGCACTTTCTAAAATCCTGTCTTGTTGATATGTGAGCACCCAGCACACAAATGAAGCCCCTCTTTTAGTATATCCTGAGAAGGCAGGGGTCACACTCTGCCAAAGGGCTAAGTCCTCACATAATCTCAACAATCCCATGGGTGGATTCTTAAATTGGGGGGTGGGGGAGGATAGACCTCCAGGCCCCAAAGTTTAGAGTGAAAACCTTTTAATGAATGTATTCACAAATATTTTTCGGATTTCTCTGTACCAGTTCCAAATAACTAAGCTGAATACTCAGATAGGATGTTCCAAGACAAATGTTTACTGTGATACATCTTCAATAGTTATAAACTGACACCAAACACACTTCCTCTAAGTCACATCCATGATTAATCCAAAAATCTCAGTTCTGCTTAGTCTTTATTAGTGTTGCAGATCCCAGGATATCCTTCCTTCCAGGATATGAGAAGTAAAGTACCCCTAGGAATGGGGTACCCTAGGTAAAATTGGCTCTATCTTTCCAAAAAGTGAAAATATACCTGTGGTCACAGATGTTTTCCAAAGACTTCAATTCTGTCAATCCTTTCTCTCCCCAGGAGCAGCGATTCCTGAGGGGCTCTTCAGTTTAACTTTTAATTTCCCACTCTCTTCTCAGATGTTGCTTGGATCTTTCAGGCTGAAACTCCTCTCTTCCCCACTCCTGGACAGGAAATGTGGCAAAAACGTACTCCTGAACCCAAAAAGACACGTAACCCCCCCTTTGCCGGAGGTTACATTCCCAGTCTTGGGGTGCTTGGTATTCACAACTCTGAGGTGGGGAAACAGTTTTCCAGGGCCGGAGCTGGGGGCAGGGTTTCCTGCAGGGCCCGTGCCTGGCCGTGAACACTCCATCCAAATGAAGCCTCTCCAGTCTCTAACTGTGCTCCAAAGAAAAGATAGTTTAGTTCAGAGTCTTTAGTGTTAAACATAGTGACAGTCAAGTAGATGCAGGTAGAAGTTCAACTTAAATGAAATAAAAAAAAGCTTTAATCCTCTCTTCACAAACTCCCCTTGTGAAGATGGTTTATTGGTGTAGCAACACAAGGTCTCCAGTAACTTGATTATTTCTCCCTCCTTTGTCCCCTGTTGCAAAACCAGGCTAGTGTTTTCTTCCACTCCTCCACCAGATAGATGGTTACTTACTGAAACTTCTGTTCAGCTACAGGAAAACCCGTCAGAAATGTCTTCAAGATTCCCCAAGCCCAAGGCAGGTACTCTCTGGCTCAGTGTAGGGTCCTAATCCAGCAGAGTCCTTACCCTAGTAAGTCCAGATGCAACCTGCAGCTTCTGAGCAGTGTCTCATCCTTTCTCTTAGGCATCTAGGGATTTAAGTGGAAAATCCCCAGCCTCACTCCTGGCTGCTCCCTTCTGGAATCCCTCGAGAGGATCTCAGCTCCAACCAATTTATTTCAGTGAAATGTCAAACAGACCCTGACTCAGGAGAGCCAGGGCTTTTCATTATCTCTCTTCATTACCAGGCCCTTGAAGGGAAGTACCCCCCTTCTCTGTCAGAGAGGTGAGTGACACCCCTTGACACAGAAGATGACCCAGGGCTCTGGAAGATTCTCCTGTTACTTCCAATTGACCTCCTGCCTCCGTGCACTTCCTGTGCACTTCCAGCAGATGTCTACTTAGAGATCAGAAGATTTCTGGCACACAGGCCTCCCTGCACGCCTGCTAATATAGTCAGCCTCTATGCACCTCTCTGTGGCATGGGTGCTACAGACAAATCAATAAAAAATTTCCAAAAGCTTCTCCAAAAATCAGAATTTACTACTCCAATCAATTGATGTGAATTGGAAAAAGAGGCTTCTCTCTTCAAAGCCTTTCAGAGTAGGGGGATTTCCCTCCCTGAGCAGGACTAGGAGATCCAGGAAAAAAATCTCAAGGATAAAAGTCCAAAACCCTTGAACAAATCCAGAAACATTAAGACATGCTTTCTAGCCAGGTGGTAGACTAGAAATCTTCTGTCTCACTTCCTATTCTGTTTAGCCAAGGGTCTGAGGTCCAGATAAACTGGAACAGGAGAACAAAGCACAACAAAAAAATATTCTTTAGACTCCAAACAAAAAGGCCACACAGATCTTACATCCCACCTGCTCTTGAGCAGGCCGGAGTCCAGCACTGCAGCTGCCTCAAAGGGAATGCCGTGCCAAAGTGGAATGCTCCTCTCCTGCTTCCCTCACAGGTCCTAGACTAGGGCTCAACACTAGTGGAGATCCCAGTGGGATCTCTACGCAAAGATACCCTCAGCAGGAAATTCAAACCAGAAACTACACATAGGATTAATTTGAATTTGCAAACTACTCTCTTAGTATACAATATTCATACACAATAATAATTCAACCCTCAATCAAATTCTTTTGCAAGATTTAAACACAAACTTTTCCCAGAAAATCAAGTTCTTCTCACCCGCCAGAAGACGCAGCTCCTGAGCCTCCCTCAGGACTGGTAGAAGCAGAACATTCAAGTATAGCATTGAAAATTATTGTAGTATGCTTTTTTTTTCTAGTCATTCTAAAATAAGATAGCATTTAAGTGCTGATAGTGTAGCAAATTAAAGATATTTACAACTTTTATGTTATTCTTGTAAATATTCAGACAACTTTGAATATTCAAAGTTTGAAATGTTAGGTTTGTTTGAAATGTAACAAGCAATTTTCATTCACTGTGTTTCAAATAAGAATGCACAATGCTTTACTAAAGCTCTTTTACTCAAAGCGCTATTCGTTTAAAACAGGATATTTTTTCACACTGCAGTGCAGACTAGAGATAATGTGAAAGTACATTTCTGTATGCTGTGTTACAAGACATGTAAGGAAATAACCCTGCAAATAGAACCTGATATGAAATATCATCTGACTGAGCTGCACCAGACTTTTAAGTAGCACTATGGACTCGATGTATCAGTTCAGAGAAGGGGATTTCTCACCACAGTACACTTATGGTTGAACCAATACATTGAGAACATACCAGATCGCCTGTCATATCCGAGTCCGCCCAACTGTTTTCCTTATATGAATTTTAAAGGCCTGATCCATCAAGGATTTTCTTATAGGCACAGAAAGGCCTTAATGGATTAGGCCCACAGAAGGTCAGCTAAATATTCTTCCTGCCACTTGTCATTTGATCTTATTTAGCCATGCACTGAGCAGCTGGTTATTTTCATTATTTATTTTACTCATAATTGTTAATGTTCCTTTGAAGACAGACATTGTGATACCTGCCCAGTATTTAGTACAGCTCACACAAAATAGATAGAGTCAAGAGGAGAATTTACAGTTTGTAAAAAAAATGAGCTCAATATACAATTTGAGGTCCATATTCAGCAGCATTTAGCCAGATGCCACAGAAGTTATCCGGTTAAATTAATATTTGGGAATTTGTCCAGCTAAATTCTAGCTGGAATACTTTTTATCTGGATAAAATTTGACCAGATAATTCAGGAGCATTTTAGGGGTGTTTAGTAGCTGGGAGCAGCCTTGGCTTGGGAAACAGCCAGAGGAATAGAAGCAGGTAGACACTGGCTATTTCTCATACACAAAGTTTTATTTATAAAATAAAAAACACAATACAAAGGCTGCTTACCTGAGCAGTCTTTAAATGCAGCTCCAAAAGCATCAAACATAAGTAGTCGCTCTGTATGCCAGTTTCCTGTCTATTTCCTGGGTCCTCCCTAAGCCTTCTGGCCCTGATTCCTTAAACTGAGATGAGGGGAGCCTCCCTTCACCTAGAATCCCTTGTGGGGCTCGTTCTTAAGGAGGAGTTGTGGCAGGTTTTCTGAGGGAGTTTCCTATACACTCTCTCACAGGGTATAACTGAGAGGAGCTGAGTTAGTTGGATAATTATCCAACTATTAGGGTCATTCGTCAATCCGCGTTAGAACCTCATTACGTGATAAATGGGGTCTAACATAAGATAGAAGCACAATATTTATTGTGTCATGAGTTAGTATTTAAATAAGATAGTACCTGATTCACTGAAGGTATTTCACATAGACACAAAATGAGAGAAAGCCTTAAGGAATCTGGCCCATAATGAGTATGAAAAACCAGGAAAATTATGCAAATGAAAGACATCTACCTCAGTTTGCAGAAAATATTGCATAATAATGCTGGATTTAACGTGGGATATAAAAACACCTTTTGGATTTGCAATAGGGTGGAAAAAGTGTTTTTTTATCTCGCAACAAAGGCCATTACTGTGGATTACAGATAATATCGCACATGATAAAAAGAGGCCTTCTCTCAGACATACCTTCACAGCCCTGGTGGGCCAATAAAAACATCTTTTTCCTACCTGTCCTATCTTCCTAAAGCTACAATGTTAAGGGGAAGTGTACTAGTAGTGAGATACTGGCTACTTCAGGCTGCTTAACAACAACAACAACAACAACTACTACAACAGGCAAGGGAGATTCAAAAATTAAGGAAGTACCTGCACTGTAACCAGAGCTGCAAGCCCTGCCAGTGGAGCACCGTGACCCACATCAGGGCTTGGTCCCAGAAAACAAATCGGAAGCCGATCCAGTTGGCTGTGTAGCAGTAAAGATAATGAAGATCAGATAATGGAAAAAGCCCTCTATTAAAATTTGCCTGACTCTGGCCGAGTTTCGCTCTTTAATCGAGAGCTGCCTCAGGGGCAATAAATGTTAGCAGGACTTATTGTGCGCCTGCAGGGCTGAGGTCAAAATATTGTGCATCCACTATTTCATACAACCTGTTAGATCATGAATCTCTATTTTGGGACGTGTGGTTGTGCCATGTAACATCACTTTCGAAAATCGCTGCATTCAATTTGTATCCTCAAAACACAGATTGGGTATGTATGACTGCGGAATGTTTCATTGAGGATTCAGCCACAAATTTGAATCTAACAGGTTGTATGAAATAGTGGATGCATAATATTTTGACCTCAACCCTGCAGGCGCACAATAAGTCCTGCTAACATTTATTGCCCCTTAGGCAGCTCTCGATTAAAGAGCGAAACTCAGCCAGAGTCAGGCAAATTTTAATAAAGGGCTTTTTCCATTATCCAATCTTTGTTATCTTTACTGCTCCACATCAGGGCTTGCCATGTAGGCAGTTCAGGGAGTCCATCTTTCATCCCTACATCACATTCTTGGGGATTGCAGAAGATCAGCTCTCAGGCTATCATAGAATTAGATCAAGAGGGGATCTAGATCTGGTCACAGAAAGGTCCCATACTATACCAGGCCTCACCAAACTATTGGGCAGCCTGCATTTTGTGGCATCTGGCTCATTCCAAACAACAGATGGGGTCATCAGGGGAATGTCCAAAAACATCTTTTTTCCGCTGCTAGGTCAGATCATAATAGCTGTATGTAGCCACATTAATCGCTACATAAAATTCCCTCATGAAAGGCAGGACTTGCTGCACTTGAAGAGAGGTTTTTTTGCCATTGCCAACTTTCCAAATGTTGTGGAAAGTATTGACTGCACTCATGTAGCCATCATCCCACCCCATGGCAGGGAAGAGATCTACTGCAACAGAAAGCTAGTCCACTCCATCAATTTGCAAGTGGACTCTGACACTCGACTGTACATCTTTGATGTGGTCACCAGGTACCCAGGAGCTGCACATAATTCTTTTATACTTAGGCAATCTGGTCTGTTTGAACAATTTGAAGACGGTTGGTTCATATGTAAGAGCGATAGTTCCTTCTATCATCCCTCTCCAACTATGTGTTTACAGCAAACGGCAGTGACACAGGGGGCTGTCAGGGATGTGACTGCATCAGTTACATGATAAGTGGCTTGCACAGTTAGTTCAATGAGCCATCGTGCCAGGGTCAAGATTTTTCTTTCCATGCTATAGAAGCCTGCTAATGTTATGCATCCATACAAAGTATTTTCCACTAAGGTCAGTGTGTAACTGAGCACTATAGACTTTCAATTTGTCAGCTTAAAAAAAATGGCAGCTCAAATCCTCACTTAAAGAGCTATTGAAATGTCACTTGTCTACCCAAACCTTTTTGGGCGCACAATACACAAGTCAGATCTGCCTGTTAGTGCTCTGTGGCTCTCAGCTAATGGTGCCCATATCGGTATCTTGCCTGCAGTGCTTCTGCTCTGACAGCCACAATGTCAGCCACAGTTTGTCTTAACCATCAGAGGGGTACACAGGTTCAATGAAAACTGTGGGATGTGCCATTTGGCCCAATCCTTTGCAGTGTGCCATGTCTGACAAACATGTATCTCTGGAGGACATACTGCAGAACAGCCAGGAACATGAACAATCATACCATGAGGTTGATTCTTTCTGCAATGACATGTGGGAGCTGAGATGTTAAGAGGAGTGCTAGAACTAGGTAGAGATTGCTTGCTTGTGAATGACTTGTACACATTTTGTAAACACCTGAGATGCATTTTTTCATTCATGAAGATCTGACGAACCATAACAACATGCTATAGCATACATATAGTGTTACAATAAAAAGCAGCATGAACTTAGTGTTTGGAAATAGCTTTTTATGGCTCTTGTCAAGCTATAGCTTAGCTTCTAATGTCTTATAGCATGCTGTGGGTTTGCAGAAAGATAACAAAGTCACAGGGGTGTGACTGATACAGCCATTCTCTCTTTGCTGCAGGAGATTAGGGATATGGGTGCAAGACCTGGATTTCACATCCGTCGCTAATTTGAACATGCCAGCAGAGATGAGATACAACAAGGCTTTATGTTCTATCTGCTGTGTCATTGAACACACCTTCGGAGTTCTTAAAAGTAGATATTGCTGTTTGGACAAAATGGGGGGAGCGTTAATGTTTGCCCCAGCCAAAGTAGCAGAGATAGTGCTTGTCTGCTGTGTATTTCATAATCTGGCTGTACATTATGGCAGACTATTAGACATTGATTTCTCATGTCCCCCAGCAGAAGCCAGGGAGACTACACAAACTAGCAGCCAGCTTCGGCAAAGCGTTATACAAAGCTACTTTGCCTGATAGTCGTCATCTAGTCCTTCCTCTTGCATGGAAGAGAGCCCAGCAAAGTGGTTCTAGCTAGTCACATCAGTATCTTTTCTTTTACTTAATGGTCCTCTGTCTGGCTTGGAGGGTAACAGAAAACACTTTGGCCTAGTTAGGCAACATCATGATCCTAGAGCAATAGGTGGAATTGGCAGTAGTAGATAAAGTAGATACCAAATAAACCTAACAAAAAAGAGATGTGGCTGTCCTAATGTATTCATAGCGATTGTAAGTCAAAAAGAGTCATGTCTCACCATAGCATTCATGAGGGACTGCCAACACAGTGTGTATAGCTTGGTATAGCTTGCACCTTCTTCATAGCCTCGGCTATGGCTTTGACCCTGTCCTAGTCCTCACATGATTGCAATATAGTTGCATAGGTATGATGGAACTCCAGCAGGGCCCATGACATGGAGCCAAGTGCTGTATAAGTTAAATATTTTACAAGTAGCTCAGCTGCTTAAAGGTACAGCCTGAAGCTACAAGTTTACAGCTAAAATCATCAATCGCACATACCACATGTTACAGCCAGATTCCCTAGCTGACATACGTTTGCATCTGAACATATCCACATGTACATCGGCTGCATAGACTCACATGGGAAAGCAAAGACACAGATGTCAGCACTACCTCATCAGTTTCTGAGGTAGTTCTGACATTTGAGTGCTCGCATAGCAGGCTTTCACTTAGAGCCTTTTGGGAAGCACATGTCCAATACCGTAGCAATCCCAAACTTCTCACAGGTCATTGCAAGCTAGCATATCTCATAAGGGTTGCACACGACCATGCACAACTGTGCCCTGCTACACTTATATAAGTCAACTCTCATGTACAAATGGTGAGGGCCCTGGCCCTTTGTCTGTCACGTTGGTTATGTTAGCTGCACAGGGAGGCTATTGCTGATCTGACTATCTGAAGGATGGATTGGGAATAGGTTGGTGTCATGCCTTCACATGGTGTAGAAAGCCACCTCTGAAATATATAGGTCTTAGTTAATTAGTGATGATAATAACAACACACACATGTAACAGAACTAAAGGTTCACCTCATTGAACTCAAGGCAACGCTGTGTTAGAAGCTATTAACCTACCCTGACATGTCATAGGTAGCCATTGGGAAATATTGAGATGCAGGGTGCATAAGGTCCTTTACCTGTACAGCTCTGGGCTAGTCATATTGTCCTGTTTTATGTAGGTACATAGAAAATCTGCAGTGTAGTTTGTTTGTTCTGATTGCTACTAGCAATTATAGTCCTTATCCTGTATGTGGCCACCCTTAAAGCACATAGGTTGAGGACTCCAGGGGAGACATCCTATCAGAATGGTCATTTTCCAAGCAGAGGATGACCTTTCAAATCTTTTCAGATTGAGGCCCTTACTTGTCCACATGGCTACATAGCAGATTTACTGTCACATAGGATGGGTCTGTTGCGATGATTCTTGCGGGCCAACCGCGAGCAGCCTCTCACCTTTCCGCAGCCCAGGTCCCGCCAACTCTGCTATTCTCTATGCAGCAGGGGAGCCGCCGCTGTTGTCTTCTCTGCAGTGGGGCAACTGCCGACATTGCTGTGTCCCTTCGTGGCAGGAGCACCGCTGCTGTAGGTCTCCGCGGTCCTTAGCTGCCGCTGCTCCTGCCTGCATACCAGATGCTAGCCCAATCCCTCCGCGGCCCAGTTGCTGCTGCCGCCGTTTTCTCTGCAGCAGGGGACACCGCTGCTGCTGTTCTGAGGCCAGCTTCTCCCTAGGCACGCAGCTGTGCCTCACTTCAGGATTTAAAAGGCCAGCAGTCGGAAAAGCCCTGCAGCTGATTTAGCTTTAACACCAGCTTTAAAGCGATATGGCACAAGTCAGTTTTGGATATTAAGAATCCATTATAAATGGTGCAGCGTATAAACTTTAAAAAACATTAAAATAAAAATTCTTTAAAATATTATTTTTGAATAATAAAAAAGACTTTATTGGAAAGAGGTTTTTGACCTATGATTGCAACAACTGTTTCAATTTCTGATAAAATCATTCAGACATATACCAGTGCTGAGGTCTTTTCCTCTTCTTAAAATAAATTGTTCCTTCAAAAATAGTCTTTCTTGCAATAGGAATAGACACCAGCTATTTTCTCTAATTGATTTATCATACACTGGTGGTTCCTTAAGTATATTTTGTGATATTTACATACGCAGTGTGGTATGTTCTTAATTTTTCTAACCACACCCATCTTTTTATTGCGGTCCACGAATGCACTGTATTTCAGCTTTATTTACTGTGATTTGATGAATCTAAGAACATAAGAACATGCCATACTGGGTCAGACCAAGGGTCCATCAAGCCCAGCATCCTGTTTCCAACAGTGGCCAATCCAGGCCATAAGAACCTGGTAAGTACCCAAAAACTAAATCTATTCCATGTTTTCTTTGCTAGTAATAACAGTGGCTATTTTCTAAGTCAACTTAATTAATAGCAGGTAATGGACTTCTCCTCCAAGAACGTATCCAATCCTTTTTAAACACAGCTATACTAACTGCACTAACCACATCCTCTGGCAACAAATTCCAGAGTTTAATTATGCATTGAGTAAAAAAGAACTTTCTCCGATTAGTTTTAAATGTGCCACATGCTAACTTCATGGAGTGCCCCCTAGTCTTTCTATTATCCGAAAGAGTAAATAACTGATTCACATCTACCCGTTCTAGACCTCTCATGATTTTAAACACCTCTATCATATCCCCTAAGTCCTAAGTGTGATTGTCTTGTAGACTTGTCCTAAAGTTTGCTAGATAATCCTATCCAGCTAACTTTAGGATAGCTGGATATATTCAGCGATGTGGCCACGCAGCTGAATATATAGGCTAGGTTCGCTGAATACTGTTACGAACACGCCCATTGGGTCCTGAGGAAGGATGTGAAGGCGCGATCGCCTGCTCCTGGGAAAGAATGAGCCCTTGGCCCTCAGGGCGACACAGGGAGGAGCCCAAAGACACACCCTGTGCCAAAGACACACCTGTGCCTATACTCACCTCCCCCAGGGAGGTGAGTATAGGCACAGGTGAAGCAAGCACACAGGAGCTGGGACGAGGCAGGGTCAGCCCACCACTGAACCAACACACCCCAGCAAGGCAATGCTGGTCTCAGGAGAGGCCCTCTCGTTCACACCATGAGGGATGATGAGTGCGTGAGGTTAGATGGAGGCAGAGGGATGGAAACAAAGAGACAAGGAACTGGAACAGAAGACTCCGGATACTTGGAAGATATGGATAGAGCCAGTATACTTGGAAGATTCTGACCAAAGACTCAGACAAAGACTTGAAGACTCAGAAGACTCAGGATACTTAGAAGACATGCAGAAGAGTCAGAGTACATAGAGAGATGAGGACTCCTGGAACTTGGATGAGACGAGACTCTTGGAACTTGGACAAGACGAGGGCTCTTGGAACTTGGATGAGACAAGGGCTCCTGGAACTAGGACGAGACAAGACTCTAGGATCTTGGACGAGACGAGACTCTGGGAACTTGGATGATACAAGACTCTAGGGAATTGGATGAGAAGAGGGCTCCTGGATCTAGGACAAGACGAGGGCTCCTGGAACTAGGATGAGATGAGACTCTAGGAGCTTGGACGAGACGAGTCTCTAGGATCTTGGATGAGACGAGACTCTGGGAACTTGGACGATATGAGACTCTAGGAACTTGGATGAGACGAGGGCTCCTGGATCTAGGATGAGACGAGATTCTAGGAGCTTGGATGAGATGAGACTCTGGGAACTTGGACGAGACGAGACTCTTGGAACTTGGACGAGACAATACTCTGGGAGCTTGGAAGAGACAAGACTCTTGAACAGCACTGTCCCTCATGGTGCCCTACACAGCCCAGAGTGGACTGGTCTCAGACAACCCTGTCCCGCTGCACACCCTACACAACCTGAAAGGCTGGTCGCGGACCACGCAGAGAGCAGGACATGCACAGGATGGGGAAGGGATCTGGACAGCGCTTGAAGAAAGATCCAACCGAAAGAGGAATCCAGTCACCGGAAACGGACACCGAGTGAGACAGAATTACTCCCAGAAAGGTCAGCTGGAGACGAAGTCCGGTGGATGCTAGCGGATTCATCAGGATCGGAACTGGAGCAAAGCACATCGGTACACAAGAGACTGGTACCTCTGGACACAAGGACATCCGGACATCTGGACGTCGGGACATCTAGGACATCTTGGATATTTGGACATCTAGGACATACAAGGAACACCAGGGCTTCAGAAAGAGGGAGCCAAGGACTCGAATATACCACGAAGAAGGTCCGACGAGGGATGAGACCCGGAACATCAGACAGAGAACATCAGGAACAAGAAGAACATGGAACATGAAGTCATCTGTATAGGAGTAGACCACGGTGGACCTTGACCAGAGAAGAGGAGACATGGAAGACCATGGAATCCGATTCGAAGGCCCTGAGGAACTGAAGCAGGGCCTTTATATAGAGCTGAACCAGGAAGTGCTGAATTGACATCATCCGGAGGGGCCATGGAGTGCTTCCTGCTGCTGGCCCTTTAAAAGAGAGGAAGGGGCGTGCACCCACGCCAAGAGGGACCCTGGAGGAAGGATGGAGGACTGAGGCCTGTGGCGGCATCCTGCCGCAAAGAAGGGAAATACTGGGGGCATCTTCCTGCCCCGAGAAGAGGAGAGGAAGATGGCGATGGCACCATGCCGCTGAAGGGAATCCCAGTGGGGCTTCCCTGCTGGAGGTGGAGTCAGTGGCGTGGCTCCCAGCCGTGAAGGAGGAACGTTAGTGGCCCTCATCTGCAGTGAGGGTGGGGTCAGACCACGGCAGCAGCAACATCCCAGAGTGGCAAAGGCCGCGAAGATGGGGAAGCATCAGCGGCAGCTCCAAGGTCTCATAGAGGGACTCCGGTGGCGGCAGCAGTGGCAGTCTGGGCAACATGGCCAAATCAAGGGAGGCTGGTGGCGGCGTAAGGCCGCGAAGGAGAGGCAGCAGTGGCAGTCTGGTGGCAAGGAAGAAGGTGAGGGCCTGTCCCCGTGATGGGATCCGTGGACAGGAAAGTAACAAATACATTTATCCAGCTAACTTTCCAAGCTACACAGTAGCTGAATATGGATCTCTTTTTATTTCTGAGTGGAGGAGTAACCAAATGGTTAGAGCAGTGAGCTGCAAGCCAGGTTCAAATACCACTGCTGCTCCTTTGACGTTGGGCAAGTCACTTTATGTTCCTCCACTACCTCAAGTACAAACTTAGGGGAGTCATTTGCTAAGCATTTTCCCATAGCCACAGAATGAGAGAAACGTCTTAGTAAATCAGGCCCTACTGTCTCTGAATATAATCTGCTTTGAAGTGCCAAAAATCAGAATGTAAATCAAATAAATAAATAATAAACAGTTGCAGAATTCCTTGTTGTGCTTCATCAACAAATTTATGATAGCAGAAACACTTAGAAATGTTACCTTTCATCTTATGGAATTTTGAAAACCAGCTTTGTGCATTTTATCTGTGATTGTGCAGATGTTCATGGATATGACAGTTCTTTAATGTGCTTTAATGCACCTTTATAACTACTTTTGAAATATGAAATAATTATTAAAGGACTCCAAAATATTTTAAACTATTTCAACCATAAATTAGCCTGAAACAAAACCTGCGGCAAAGTAGTTAAATGAGTAGATAGTGGCTTGAAAGTAGGATTTGGAGGACCATGGATCATTATGCTATCAGTGTTTCCCAGCAGCTGGGTTTTAAAGATAAATAGATAATTGTCCCATACAGAAGACTTGCAGAGAAAGCCTGCAAGCTATCACAGATATCTAGAAATACCTTAGTTCAAGGTTTACTCTTCCCACAAAAGCCTCCTTTTGTGGGAAGGTTTACTCTTCCCACAAAAGCCTCCTTTTTTTTTAGTTCTACAGTTTTGATCCAAATACTGTACATATTTTTTATTTAGTTTCAAATATTTTATTGATTTTCACAATAAAGTTACAAGCTTTACTGCAGAAGGAATTACAACAAAAAGAAGAAACCAGGAATACAAAAACTAAGCAAATATTTAAACTATTATTTAGAACCCCACCCAAAAGGGGAGAAGAATTGAACTAAGAGAGTAATCATATAAGAAATTACACAAGGAAAAACAGGCAGTTATTCGATGGTAGTAAACCATTATCCGGTCATATCAGGGAGTACTAGTTATAGGGGAACAAACTGAAATCTTCCCAGAAACAAAGGCAGAGAATTGGACAGAGTAAAAAAAAAAACATATCTTACCGCCCGAAACGTAACAACATATTTGCAAGGATAACGCAACACAAACATAGCTCCCATTTGATTCAGTTGAGGTCTAAATAACATAAATTGTGTCCACATTTTCTGTGTGGAACGAGCTACATCTGGAAAAATTTGTATATTCCTCCCTTTGAACAAAATATCACAACTTTTGAAAAAAATGTCTAAGAAGAAGATTTTTTATTTTTATTTATTTAAGTTTTTTTTATATACCAACATTCAAGACGATAGTCCCATCATGCTGGTTCACAAGAAACAGGGGTGCAATTAAAATAAACTTTACAATTTGAACAATAGTGCAGAAAAGCAGTTACATGTAACAGGGAATCAATAACTTGGAGTAAGAAGGAAAATGAAGATCAGATAATTATATATATATATAATAACATTATAAGGGGTGGCTATTAATGCTATTACTAGCGAAGTATGTTGATTGAAGGGAGTTAAGTAATGTTGGAGTTAGGAAAGGCCTGCGTGAACAGCCACGTCTTGAGTCTTTTCTTGAATGTTGAGATGCTGGGTTCCATTCTAAGATCCGGGGGAATGGAATTCCTAAACCTGCCTCCAAAATATCAAACAGCTTCTCACAAGTCTCAACCTGATACTAAATTCATCAAAAACGGAACTTCTAATCATCACACCAGAAAACAGCTCCCTCACACACACTCATCCAACCTTACCAAACACTACACAAGTGAGAGACCTAGGAGTTCTAATTGACAATCACCTAAACCTGAAAGCGAACATCAACAAAACCACCAGAGACTGCTTTTATAAGCTCCAAGTGCTGAAAAGAATACGACCTCTCTTCCACACTCATGACTTTAGAACGATTCTACAATCAATCATTTTCGCAAAGCTGGACTATTGTAACACCATCATGCTTGGTCTCCCTTCATCACACACCAAACCATTGCAAATGGTCCAAAATGCCTCCGCCCGTATACTCACTAACACCAGGAGAAGAGAACACATAACACCTATCCTGATGGGCCTCCACTGGCTGCCTATCCACTTCAGAATAATCTACAAGGCCATTCTCACCATTTTCAAAAACATCCATCAATTAGCCCCAATCGATCTCCATATCCCCCTCCGATTACACTACTCAACAAGACCGACAAGAGATGCTTACAAAGGATCACTTCAAGTACCTCCAGCCAAAACTACCAGATACATCACGCTTAGAGATCGGGCCTTCTCCACAGCTGGTCCAACTTTATCCAGGTCAGCATCCAATGCTAACTGAATCAATTAAGCTGCAGTAGAAGTAGAGAGGTCAGAATCCGATTTTTCAAAAATTTCAGAAACATTAATAGGATTTATTGAGAAAAAAAAACCTTGCTCCCCAGGTTCAATTATCTTCCACCGAGGCAAATAATACATTTTTTAAATCAGAGGAAATGAATCAATAGGGAGGTTAAGAGTTCCAACTACATAATCTTTGAACATCTCATAGGGTGATACTGTGGTTTCTCTGGGAAAGTTAATCAGATGGAAATTCCTAGCTTTAATCAAATGTTCACTTCTGTTATGAAGAATTAGCAAGTGTTCAGAAGTTTCCGACTCCACAATACGAGTTTTATACTGATTCACCTTCTATTCCAGATCTACCACTTGAATTTAAATATCAGAAATTTCTATCTTGTGAAATTGTCCATCCAAACCTGCAATTTGAGTGGACAATGACATCTGCATAGCTGCAATAGCCTTCCATAAAGTGCTAAAATTAAAAGTTTCAGGGTATTTAAGAACAAAAGGAACATCTGTTACCTTGTCTGGGCTTGAAACAGGATCTTCATCAGAAGTTCCAGCTACACCAGCCCAGCACCCCGAGGCTTGCTCCAATCCAACTGACTGCTGACTGTTAAAATCCACTGTACTGGAATCCTCCATACATCTTCCTCCCTTTGCTGGAGCATCTACACCCACCTCATTAGACTGCAAACGTGCCAGATGGAGGAGCTCAGCTTGATGCGATGGAGGCAGCTACTTTATCACATCTCTAGTGATAAAGTAGCATCTTCTTGACTCTCTCTCCCCAGTGAATCTCCAACTGAAGAAGCTTCAGAGACCACACAACCCACCAAGCTTGTAATGAAGGCATCCATGGGACCCCGAACCATGGAATCAACTGCAACAGGTAAGGAAGGAAATACCCTTGATATGCCTTTACGTTTCATTATGGCAGAGGATCAGGGTTTTCCCCAGGAGCACAGTGTAGCATTCAGTCCGTTATCTTGACTTGTCCCCTTGAAAGGTTTTTTTGAATAAACAGAATTTTTGAACAGATCGCTGCTCTCTACATTTTTAATTCAAAATACATATTTTTGATTGAAATATATAGTTTTGATTCTGTTGTTTACTCCTGCTCAATCAAAACTAGGGCATGGAGCTTCATTCACAACAATCTGGGGATTTCTTCCCTTATTTTATATCATTTCCAGTCTTACTTTAGTGCAATCATTGTAGCAACAGTCCTCGGCTGGTGGCCATGCAAAAGTGCACCTTCCAGAATCCTGCAATCATAGGCCCTAAATCCGGCCACTTAGTGTCTTCATTGCATGATAACCATGACTTCCTCTTCCCTAGTGTTGCCACCTGGCTCCATGTAATAAATAACAAGCTAATCAAGTTTTGGTTATACCCTACTGCATGCAGGGATTTGTAGTTCTTATTGTCCCAACTAAATCAATGGGGTAATCAGAACTAGGGTTCCCTGCATGAAATTGGGTAATATCAGGACTGGATTAGCTTGTTCCTTGTAACATAGAGCAGATGGCAATCATTCACCCTTCCCCGGGATTGTGAACCCAGCCTCAGCAACATCCCTAGCCCCAGCTGACCTGGGGAGAGTAGATCTGAAGTGGGAATCAAACTCGGATCCCTCTGCACGGCAGAGCTATCTGACCAGCCTGTTCATTAAAAGAAACACACAAATTTGGATAAGGAGAAAAAAACAAATATTTTTAGAAGCTTTTTTTGAAAAACAATGTAGCATTTATAATTTATTTTATATGACTACATTTTACATGTGATGAGGTCAATATTCAAAAGGATTTGTCCTGCTGAGTTTGGGATTGAGCCTGACAAATCTGTGGTTTAAATATTTTCTCCTGCTGTCCTGATGATTTTTAGCTGGATAAGTCATTGTCTGGCAAAACCTTTCTCAGATAAAAATAATAGGGTATTATATCTGTAGTGTATGAGCCTGCAATGCTTCAGATAATAATCCTTTCAGTTCGTTTACTTCCTGCTCAGATAAAGTCACCCTATCTTTTCCACTTTCTTTTGTATAAGTATACAAAAAACAAGCTCTCTCACTAAAGGCAGGTATCCAAAGCCTGCAAAAATTCAGAAGTCCTAAAACAGCGCGTACTTCAGTTACCATGGTAGGAGGCATAGATAAATTAGAAAGGGCCCTAACTAAATCATCGCTAATGGAACGCACCCCATTACCCAAACATATTCTAACTATTGTAACACCATCATGCTTGGTCTCCCTTCATCACACACCAAACCATTGCAAATGGTCCAAAATGCCTCCGCCCGTATACTCACTAACACCAGGAGAAGAGAACACATAACACCTATCCTGATGGGCCTCCACTGGCTGCCTATCCACTTCAGAATAATCTACAAGGCCATTCTCACCATTTTCAAAAACATCCATCAATTAGCCCCAATCGATCTCCATATCCCCCTCCGATTACACTGCTCAACAAGACCGACAAGAGATGCTTACAAAGGATCTCTTCAAGTACCTCCAGCCAAAACTACCAGACACATCACGCTTAGAGATCGGGCCTTCTCCACAGCTGGTCCAACTTTATGGAACTCCATTCCCCCGGATCTTAGAATGGAACCCAGCATCTCAACATTCAAGAAAAGACTCAAGACGTGGCTGTTCACGCAGGCCTTTCCTAACTCCAACATTACTTAACTCCCTTCAATCAACATACTTCGCTAGTAATAGCATTAATAGCCACCTCTTATAATGTTATTATATATATATATATATAATTATCTGATCTTCATTTTCCTTCTCACTCCAAGTTATTGATTCCCTGTTACATGTAACTGCTTTTCTGCACCATTGTTCAAATTGTAAAGTTTATTGCACCCCTGATTCTTGTGAACCAGCATGATGGGACCACCGTCTTGAATGTTGGTATATAAAAAAACTTAAATAAATAAAATAAATAAATAAATAAATATTCCTAAAAAGGAGACCGTAGTCTGAGCTAATTTGAATTTAGCCTTATTAACTTTGTACCTCAAACCATGTAATCTGGATAACAACTCATGTGACCATTTGATACAGCTATTCTCATCTACAGTGGACAGTAACAAATCATCAGCACAGGGGCAGGGCTTAAACTTTGCTTGATTACATTTCGAGAGCCAGTTAAGTTTTAAGTTATCCGGTGAATATATTCAATGAGACTTTTATCCACTGAATTTACAGAACAAGTTATCCGACTAACTTTTCTGCGCACTGGCATACTGAATATGGATCTTGTAGAGATCCTGTATAACTGATAACAATACTTGTTCTGAATGGTCAGCCATATGTTTAATTATCATGGTACACTCATTGACAGCACCATTCAAAGTGGATAGCCATGGCTTCCCACAGTTTTACTGTAGACAACAATACATTATAGGGGAAAACACTGAATAATGCATTCTTAATTTCAGGGCCTGGATCCTCTGTTGGGTGTGGGGGGGAGATGATTCCCAAAGCCCCGAGTGTTACGAATCAGAAGATGGACCCCTATTCCGAGGTAGAGTAGGGTTACCCAAGAGGGGTCAACCCCTTTTAGGTCTCGGAGGGCAAGGCCTGAAGATGCAGATGTTGAATGAAGACTTCACCCTGGAAGCTCGTGATCCCCCCAGGAGGAGCCCGTAGGGACACGGCCTCTGGGACTTAGGAGACTCCCTGAAGACTGAATGTAGGTCTGGATGCAGGCGCCTCCTGCAGGTCGTAGATTCCAGTTGGCTGGCGCCTCCATCAGGTCATAGACAATCCAAGAGTGGGAGTTGAAGAATAGTCAAGAGCTGGTCCAAGGGTCGAAGTCCAGAGAAGTATCGTAAGCCGGTCCAGAAGCAAGTCAGGAGAGTGGTCCGAAGCCAGTCCAGGATCAAGCCAAGAGAATCACCACAGCCGGTCCGAAGGTCAAGCCAAGAAATCAGTCCAACAGGGAGCAGGAGCAGGATGAGGAGCAGAATGGAACCAGGAACACGGAGTACAGGCTAAATCCCTCAAAGAACCTCAATACAAAGGCAAGGTCTGAGGAGCAGGCCCTATGTCACTCTGGAGGGGGAGGAGTCAGCCCGGCCGGAAGAGGCCATGCTATCAGGCCTCATCAGCGGCAACGGCCGTGAGGGGAGCGCCGCGGGAGGCTGTCCACTCCCGCAGAAGCCCTGCAGGTGCCACGACGCCGCGGGTGAATAGTTGGCACCGGTTGCGGACCGCCGCTGCCGGTGGTAATGACAGAAGGAGCCCCGGAAGTAGTCCGAGCTGCAGACGGAAGCCGGTCCCAGTTGCGGCCTGCCACGGCCGGCAGCCATAACACCGAGTGTTAAGGTTGGCTCCTTGTGTCTGTCCCAGTGTGTGCTGGGAGTACCAAATAAACAACTGGAGTCACTGTGTTATTGTCTAAAAATAATTTTTTACTGTTGACAGGTATGAAAAATGGTACAACTCTTCATCCACAGCAGAACAATGTGTTGGCTTGTTACAATTTCCTCCTCAATCTGTGAAGGAATGTCAAAAATTAGCCAGGGGAAATCCTACTCTCCAGTACATGTCTCACCAATCAGATACTTAGTGGTAGTGACTCTCCCGCTTCGGTAGCTGAGTGAGAAGTTTCAACTAATGGGGTTTTGGATGTTAATAAGAGGGTCACTAACAGATGTTATCAAAATACCAACTGAGAGAGGAAAAATATGATGCTCTTCTTCCTGCTGGGTCTTCTTCCAAAGAAATATGGGACAGAACCCACCCAGTAATCTCCCAGGGATAGAGAGGGAAGATAGAGTCTTTAGTCAGCAATAATTCAGATGGACTGCAGTTTTATATAAACAAACTTTAAGCGTTAACATTAAGAACATAAGAATACTCTACCAAGTTTGCAAAAATAAATATGCAATAACATCCTCACTATCAATATCAACAGTTAACATTTTTCTTTTCTTATATTCCAACAGCTATCTGCAACTTTACCTATGAAAAGAACCAGCTCGTTAATTTAAAAGAGTATTTATCAGATAAGTGTTGCGCTGGAGGTGGCCCCTTGGCTTGGCACATGATTGGTACGGCCCTCTGAGAGAACCCAGAGAACGCCTGCTGCCAGGAAGTGGAGCACATGAGGAGACAGAGGCAAGCTGGAGCTTCACCAATAACAGTCTGGGGGTTCCCCGGGTTGAGCCCTTGGGTACCCGGACCGCCTGGGCTTAGGTGGGCCTTGAAGGGTCTTCCGGAGAGGTAGCGGAGAGGTGTGCCCACCAAAAGTAAAGGTGTGCGGCTGTCACTGAAGAGGCGAGCAAGACCTGAACAAGGAGTACCAGAGACCATGGGTACAGTGCAGGAACAGAAGGTCCTCCAGACAGGATAGACAGCGCCTAGTGGTCTAGCTCGTAGTAGGCCAAGGGTAGCATCAGAGCAGGTAGGCCTGATGGTCATAGGAGGCACGAAGAGAGTGTCTGAATGGAGCGCAAGGGTCAAAGCCAGGGTATCCGTCCGAGAGTGGTCAGCCAAAGCAAGGGTCAGTTCCAGGAATCAGTCCAAGCGTGGTCAGTAGCAAGCAGAGGCCAGTTCCAGGTATCAGTCCGAGCGTAGTTAGTAGCAAGCAGAGGCCAATTCCAGGTATCAGTCCGAGTGTGGTCAGTAGCAAGCAGAGGTCAGTTCCAGGCAGCAGTCCAAATGTGGTCAGAGGCAAGCTGAAGTCAGTACCGAGTATCAGTCCGAGAAGGTGCAACCTGGGACGTGGAACATGGAACAGGAAACAGGAACAAACGCTGGAACACAGGAATGCAGGAAAACTGGAACAAGTACAGAAACAAGCGGCAACTAGCTTCTCATGAATGAGACGACCCATTTGCCAAGGCAAGGAATTGGAGCCTGAGCCCTGCCTTTTATGCAGGGCTCAGGTGACGTCATCGTTGCGCGCCACGGAGGAGTTTCCCGCACTTGGCCCTTTAAAGGGCCGGGTGATCCGCGCGCGCTTGCCTAGGGGCGGACCCGACACCAAACTCCAACGGGATGAGCTGTGCAATGAGGAAGGCCCCGAAGGGCCTGGGGATGCCATGTGACGCCGCGGACGTAGCAGTAGCCAGAGCCATGCTTTTAAAAACTCACTTCAATGTTTTATAATTTACATGTTGATGTAGCAGTACCTCAGGGTGCTATGTTGCTGGGGTTCATCCAGTAGAGGTGGTGGAGGGGCAAGTGACTTCCTGGGCCCTTGGCATAGACATGGTCCATGGTCATTCACAGTTCTTTAGTTATTCACTGCTCTGCTGGATTGGTGGCAAGGGATGAGGCTGGAAGGGCCAATGATACAGCATAATAAAAAGAAAAACCAAAACACCCCCCACTTTTTCTTTCTCACAACAATCCAAGTCCCAGAAAGCAAACAAGTCAAGAGTCCACTTGTTGTTCAAAAGTTTATTTCAGTTAGTAAATTAGAATCTAAGCCAAGATCATGAATAACAAAAATAACATGATGAGAATTAGAATAAAAAATACCATAGATAATGTCTCTTCTCCTTGTAGATCTTTGCTCCCTTGAACCTTCATCCATATCAAGTAGTCCTTCCCCGTTAGAGTAGGATAGCCCCAATCTAATTCCAGCTTTAAACTGGGAAGAGGTAGAACATATGCCAAAAACTAATCTCTCAAAAATCAAGATCCCCTTCAGCCACTCTTGCTGGAAAAGTTCAAAATCTTAGAGCTCTTCACCTCTTGCTTCACTCCTTCATGAGAAACAAGAATAAATCCACATCCAGTCTGTCCAGATACTTGGGGGGGGGGGGGGGGATCCCTTCTATAAGAGCTGGTACAAATATAAATCTCAAAATAGCAAAAATCCTCCAAATTCCAAAGCTGCTTCCTTGGTCTCTTCCACTAACAAGCAAAGAAACCGTTTCTTCTCCTGGTCAGTCCACCTGGGAGATGGCAAAAACTCAAATCACATGATAGGGGAAAATTTTAAGGTCCCTTTAAGCCTTCCAATGCAAAGGGGCTGATGCAATAAAGTGTGCCCAAACTAATGCACAGGTTTACATGGGGTTGGACATACGTTTTAGATGCATTAGACTAGCACCCAATGCTAACACCCAATGGGTGTTCCTTTTGATGTTAGGCTTTGCCTTTACTCACTGTTAGATGACTTAAACCTTCTTGGCACTAATGCAGTCCTTTCATTTGAATCCCTGATGGGAGGGATCCCCTGGAGCTGGACTCTTGTTGCTCCAGTCCAGATCACTTGATTTAAAAAATGAACTCAGACAAAAAGAGAGAAAATGGCGTAAGGACCCAACCATTCAGCATTCTGCCATCTACAAAACGGCACTACACTGCTACAGACTCACACCTCTAAAACACAAATGTGATTTCTACACTATGAAAATCCATGATTACAGATTCAATCCCAAAGCGCTCTTCTCATATGTCTCAAGTCTCACTAAATCCATCCCTTCTACTATACCTGACTCTGATGCAGCTTCCAAATGCGAAGAACTTGCTACCTACTTCCAGAGCAAAATAACAAACCTCCTCTCCAGATTCCCGCCTCCCCCAACCCGCCCCCTCCTCCCTCTCCACCTACCCTGCACCCTCCCAGCCCGCAATGACTGCCCTCGACTATATGTCTCCCAAAGAAGTAGAAACCATTCTCAAAAAACTAAAACCTGCCTCCCATCCCAATGACACCATCCCCCCTAAAGCACTATTGGCCGTCCCTAACTCCATAGCCCGAGTCATAACAGACATCATTAACTGCTCACTCTCCCATGGGACTGTCCCTGACATAAACATGCGGTAGTCAAACCTCTCCTCAAGAAGCCATCCCTAGAACCGAAAGACCCTTCCAATTTCCACCCTATCTCAAACCTCCCATTTATTGCCAAGCTTATTGAAAGAGTTGTTAATACACAACTTATGGACTATCTTGAAAACCACTCGATCCTCCACGTATCGCAATTCGGCTTTTGGAAACATTTCAACACTGAATCTCTACTTCTCACCCTATCTGACCACCTCCTGAGAGGAATGGGCCAAGGTCACAGCTACCTCCTCGCCCTCCTTGATATCTCTGCGGCTTTCAACACCATCTGCCATAATCACCTCCTTACCTATCTAGAAAGCATTGGCATCTCAGGCCTAGCCCTTGCCTGGTTCAAATCCTACCTCTCGAACAGAAAGTTCTCTGTTAAAATTGGTAATGCCTCATCCGTCCCCCATCCTCTACAACAAGGAGTCCCACAAGGTTCATCACTCTCATCCACCCTTTTCAACATCTACCTCACCCCACTCTGCCAGCTTCTCTCTGAACTCAAACTAAAGTTCTGTCTATGTGCAGATGATGTCCAGATCATCATACCTATTCACAACTCTATCTCTGATGCCCTGAGGCACTGGGAAAACTGCCTCGCGGCCATCAACTCTCTACTCACCAACCTCTACCTCGCACTCAACACCAACAAAACTGAACTTCTACTTATTTCCCCCCATTCTCACCCTCCCCCCCCCCCCCCCGTCTAATGACCCCAATCTCAACATCACCACAGCCCAACCCTTTGTAAGGGACCTTGGAGTTCTCTTTGATCAACAACTCAGTATGAAGAAATACGTCAGCTCCATACTTAAAGAAGGCTTCTTCAAACTCAATGTCCTAAAAAAACTTAAACCACTACTATACACCCAAGACTTCTGCACAGTGATCCAAGCCACTATCTCCTCTAAATTGGACTACTGTAACTCACTCTTCCTAGGGCTCCTCTACTCCACAATAAAAGCCCTAACAAATGTTACAAAATGTGACTGCTAGAATCATCTCAAATACCTGTAAATCTGAACACATCACCCCTATCCTTAAAGACTTACACTGGCTCCCTATCCCCTCCCGAATTCACAACAAAACCCTGACCATTGTACATAAATCCATTCACCCTCACAATTCCAACTGGCTAGACAGACATTCCTTTTAAGACTCATCAGTCTACCCGGCCCACCAGAACTGCCAACAAAGGCACTCTACTAGTACCTTCCCTTAAAACAGCCCACCTCTCCTCCACACGCGACCGTGCCCTCTCAATTGCTGGCCCTTCACTCTGGAACTCCCTCCCTCCAAACTTACGCCTTGAACCATGCACCATCAAATTTAAAAAGAAGTTAAAAACATGGTTATTTAAACAAGCCTATCCGGATTAGCCCTTCCCCTCCCTCCTACGATGCTATACTATCTCCCTTATATTATCTATCTATCTATACTATCTCCCTTATATTATCTATTATACTATCTCCCTTATATTAAGGAGCTCTATGTTCGCCTGTTGTTAAGCTTTTATGTTCGCCTGTTTGTTAAGCTACATTTCTACGCTGCTCTTGTGTTATCCCCCTCCCAGTTCTTTCTCCCTGTTAATATGTACTTTCAAACCTGCTGTTCAAATGTAAACCGGTATGATGTCCCTACTAATTCCGGTATATAAAAGTTTCTAAATAAATAAATAAACAAATAAATGCAATAAGAAGATTGGACGTTTGTTTTGGATGCGCTAAACAAATGTGCAGCTGATAGCACCCATCACATGTAAATTCCATGTAGATGAGGCTATTAGCTATTGCCCCCTGATGCAGAAAATCGCTGGGTGCCCAATGCACACTTTTTAATGAAACAATTTTAACTCCAGCCTCGGAGGTGGTGTAAAGTCAATCTGCGAGTCAAGGGCTCATGAGAAATTAAAAAATATGGTCCTCTGTGGTTCATCCTACTTAGTATCATTGTGACACTTAAATTTACTGCTTGCAATGTTGAAAAATAAATGTATATTGGCTTGATTTAAAAAAAAATCTTCTGGGAAGCTTTCCCCGCGGAGACATCGCACCGGTTCGGCGTTCGGGCGAGAGAACTGATTGTGACAGCTGGTAGAGCTCTACCCTTTCCTTTTCAGGAAACCGGAAGTGAAGACCTGCTCGATAAAAAGCTGAGAGCAGCGGCACGCAGCTGCCGGCGCGCCAAAGCCGCGCGCCAAAGGGGTGCGCCCCTCAGAGAAATTCTTCCTTTCAGATCTCGATCCTGCTAGATGGGGAAAAAATGTAAATTGAAGATCGTAGTCTCCACACCGGTACAGAAAGAAGTGAGGGGACCGATGGACTCGCATGTGAGAAGGGTGAGTCCAGTCTCTAAAGAGACAATGTTTGATATATCAACATCTTCGGGAGCATCTGCTAGTCCTGCCCAAGACCAAGCTTCCAATGTATCTCTGGGAAGCGAAGGGTATAGCAGGATACAAGCTAACCCTTGCTTAAGAGATGTAACACCTAATGCATCAGCAGTAGATGTGACTGTAAATAAGGTGGAGGAAGGAGAGATCCTGGGTGAAGGGGATCAGGGAATATCATCTGAGCCTGAAAACATCACCCTGCTAGATGTCTGGAGGGTTGTTAAAAATTTGGAAGGGAAATTATCCCAGTCCATAGCTCAATCGTCTATCAATCTTACGAATATAAAGGAGGTGTTGGAGGAACAAGGAAAACGAATTGAAGTTTTAGAAGCTACAAGTGTTACTTCAGTATCACAAATTTCATCTCTTCAAACTACTGGGGCTACATTTATGAAGGACTCACTGATTATTATAAGCAAATGGGAAATCTAGAAAATAACTTAAGAAGTAAGAACTTACGCTTCTTGAATTTTCCAATTACAAGACTCCTGTCTGCGGAGGAATTATTTAAGAAATACACTAAAGGGACATTGGGAATATCTAAAGAATTGTTAATTTCCAAGATGTACTATCTTTCAAATCAGAAAAGAGCTGTATTGGCCCCAGAGGGGGGTATAGATATGTTATCAGAACAAAGTCCGTGGCATTCACGGAGCGGGATGCCAGTGGCCAGTAGTTGGTGTTCCACCTTCACGGAGCGGAAGGATGGAGGGCTGCTATCTCAAAAAATAAAAAAATAAAAACAGGGGTGGGTAAGAGTATGGGGTAAGGGTGTGGCCTGCTTGTTACAGCGGTTGCTACCCCTAATTGAGCTGGACGTTCACTTGGTTGCAGATACGGTGCTGCTCTCTAAATTGGTGGTGGGGTGGAGGGGAATTAGGGCTGGAGGGTACTGGAAGCCAATAGTAACAGGTGGGAGAGAAAAAAAGGGGAAAAAATGGATAAAGTGCGTAGCTTGCTGGGCAGACTAGATGGGCCTGGAATGCCCTTCCGGAGGAAGTGGTGAAGTCTAAAACTGTGAATGACTTCAAAGGGGCATGGTATAAACACTGTGGATCCATCAAGTCTAGAAGGTGTGAATAAAGAGGAGGCATTCAAACACTGCACGGAGCGGCAGTAGCCACAGAGGCATTCAAACACTGCACGGAGCGGCAGTAGCCACAGAGGCATTCAAACACTGCACGGAACGGCAGTAGCCACAGAGGCATTCACGGAGCGGGATGCCAGTGGCCAGTAGTTGGTGTTCCACCTTCACGGAGCAGAAGGATGGAGGGCTGCTATCTCAAAAAAAATAAAAATAAAATAAAAACAGGGGTGGGTAAGAGTATGGGGTAAGGGTGTGGCCTGCTTGTTACAGCGGTTGCTACCCCTAATTGATTAGGGCTGGAGGGTACTGGAAGCCAATAGTAACAGGTGGGAGAGAAAAAAAGGGGAAAAATGGATAAAGTGCGTAGCTTGCTGGGCAGACTTGATGAGCCGTTTGGTCTTCTTCTGCTGTCATTTCTATGTATGTTTCTTAGAGGTGTCAGTTGACGATATAGAAACTAGAACAACATTAATTGTAGTTTTTAGTTTGGAGCAGGATAAAAATTTAATCCTACAAAAATACTTCAGGAATAAGGTATTTAAATTTTGTGGGCAGACTATTCAGGTATTTCCTGACGTCTCTAAGAATACCCAGATGAGAAGGAAATTGTTTCTTGCTTTAAAAAAAAAGGGTGTTAGCCTTAGGGGCTACATTCTTCCTTAAAATTCCTTGCCGTTGTATAATTATATTTAATAAAATATAATTATATTTAATAAAAAAATATTTAATAAAAATATTTAATAAAAACAAATTTGTTTTCCTTGAACCAACACACTTAGAAGTTTTCCTAAACGATAAAGAAGGATGAGATGTTAACAACTTAATTGGAAAAGTCTTGGTTATTTAGATATATAACTCCGCATTATTTATGTTTAAATGAACATTTCTTATTTTGGTTTTCCAGTAATAGCTTCCCATTGATGTGGACTATATTTAAGTTTACACATGATTAATTTCCTTTTGTGCTATATGTTTGAATGGTTGTACTACTTTGGTTGTAATCTAAAATTTTCCTTTTCTTTATTCATTGTAAAATGTTTAAGAAACTTAATAAAATATAAATTAAAAAAAAAAAATCTTCTGGACACCCAATTTAGACACCCATAGCAAGGGGGACTTAGCTATGGGCATCTTCAGCAATCTCAGTAAAATTGTCCTGAAGAAGCGGGATAAAAATGGATGCTCTTATTTAGCTCAATTGTGAGTGTTCAATGCCATTTGATCACTAAGGATGCACAATTCTCCCCTAGTGCATCCTTTTTTATGCAACCCCATATTTAAACACTACATTGGATGCCCAGGAGATGTGGCTGTGTTCACATTAGGAAAATGGACGCTCAATATGAGCGCCTATTTTCAACGCGTGTCTTACTGCATTGGCCCCAAAGGTGGGGATAAGCATAAAGAAAGATCCCCCAAAATTGCCCACCCCCTAATATGCCAGAAAAAAAATAAAGCAATAGCTTACTAACAGGTCAATCCGAGTCACATTGATAACAGCTGAATTTTGTTGGCTGAGTTGATTTTTTCTGGTGCATAATTAATTCTCTTGTATTGGACATACCAGTCAGCTTTGAGGCTTTGCATTGTGGTTGAAATATTTAGTGGTTTCAAAATTCAAAGAATATACTTGTAAGTATACTTTCAGTAGATTACTACAATTTTCCATGGGGACAGTCTTACAGATAACCACTCTTCCTGGCAAATGAACTACTTGCCCATCATTGGCACTACAGGGAAGAAGTGTCCCAGGTTGCCCATCGGAAATCTGGTAGCCTTACTGTAACGGTTCTGAATGGTTCTATTGGAATCAATGGGGTTTGGGGGGTATGGGGGAAGTACAGTGATTTTTTTGCACAGGGCAGCAAAACAGGCAGCACTGGCCGTGTCCATCTTCCTGGTTTTGAAAGAATTCATCTTGTCTGGGTTTCCAAGATGGTGATTTAAAGAGCATCTACGCCTCATGCAAACTTTTAACCTTAGTTTGTTTCTAACTAATGAACTCAGTTTCTTATGTCTCCTTGTTCAAAGTTAAATGTTACTGCAGAAATGTTCCTTAATGACCTCCCTTCAGTGATTACCGGTATGTTAAATTTGATTAGGTTATAATCACTATTACCATGGCTCGTACTTCATCAATTTAGATTACAAAAATTGGAGCCTATACCATTTAACGCTTTATAGGCCAACATCAATATTGTAAACATGATTCTAGACTGTCTTGGTAGGCAATGAAGTTTGGCTAAAACTGGGGAAACATGCTCCCTCCATTTAAGACCTGTCAGGAGGCGAACTGCAGAGTTTTGTATTATTTGAAGTGTCTTCAGAATTTTTTTTCCGTTAATCCCAGATATAAAAGATTACAATAGTCAAGGTGAGAGTCAAAGTTGCATGGGTAATCACTGCAAAACATCTCTGATCAAAAAATGGATGCAATAAGTGAAGTTGCCTAAGATGAAAATAGCAGCTTTGCACCACCATAACAACCTGCTGCTCAGCCTGCTGTGGTTAGAAAAATAGGCTGAGCAGCAGCGATACCATGCTTCAAATCCCACTAATATTCCTTATGACCTTGGGCAAGTCATTTTATTCTCTATTGTCTTTGTTACAAATGTAGGGCCCTATTTCCTAATCATTTTTTCCCATAGACCCAAAAAAAGGTTAAAACATTAAAGGTGAATTTTAAAAACCTGATGCGTGCCAAAACTGGGAGATACGCGAATATGTTGAGCCAGCGCGCTCCGAGCAAATTTTAAAAGCCACCCAAGTACATGTGTAACTCCCACTGTGCCTACAAATGAAAACTTACAAAAAGGGATGAGGCATGGGCATGATCTGGGCATTCCTGGATTTCAACTTCAAACTAGCACGTAAATACTTACGCATAGAGGCACACACTGGGATCCCCTGTTGCCTAACTTTACATCTGCTTTGGAGGATGTGTAAGTAATAAAATAAAGATAAACAGATAGATCAATGGGGTTTTAAGGGTCAGGGCTATCAGGGGAGAAGGGAGGCTTTTAAACTAGGGGGGTTTGGAAGTCCTTTCTCTTACCTGGATGAACTGGGAACCAACTGGGAGAAAACTGGTAATAGCAGGGACCATGTCTATTAAAATGCCCCCACTTATGTGGTAGAAGTGGCATTTGCAAGCATGGGTGTGTGTCCACTTAAAATTGGGTGTACATGTGTGTGTAATCAGGCTATTTTATAATATGCGAGCCTATATGCATGTATGTTATAAAATGGCTGGGTCCCTGGGAGTGGGATGACAAATGTGCGCACATGTGCACCTTCGTGCCTTTTTAAAAGTTACTGTTCCTGTAAATAAGCCTATTAGACTGTAATCCCTCTGGGGACAGGGCTATACCTGAATTTAATTTGCCTTGAACTAGCTAAATCCAAAATAAATAAGAAAGAACCCTGTGGTTCCATAGTCAGACCAATTTTTCTCCCCTGATCATTCACTGTAAATATATGCCCCCTCCAACTCCAAGGTTGACTTTTAAAACTGCGTCTCAAGTTTCCAGACCCAGAAAGCCTCCGTTTTTAATCGATTTAGCAGGCTTTACACCTTGCTTTACCCCCATAAATTCAATTTAAAATCAAGATTTCAGATCATTTGGGACATCAGCTAATGGAAAAGTAGTTGCAGGAGACAGCATTATTTTTTTTAAAAATGTATTTTTGGTAAGCAGACATACATTTGGATTTACAGCTCTAGAATTATAAAATGTTCCAGAAAATCCTTTTACCCTGGAGCAGGAAGAAAATAAAATGCAGGATAGCATTTAAAGTAATACAAGATTTTGTTTAAATAGAATTATTTGAAAGGCTTGCTTCATCCTAAGACTTGTTTCTATCTGTGCTCCAGATTTTTGAAAAGTAGGTCAGTGAAAAAAAGACTTCTTGACATGCATTTACAAAGCCTATAATCATTCTTCTTTGTGAACTGCAAGGTCATACTGATTCACTGGCCTGAAGAGAAGCACAGAAATGCTACACAACAGCCTGAATAGCTGAAAAATAGCTCCTATTCATGGCAGATTACATGTTATGAACTCACTGTGACAGAAAGCATACCTGTCAAACTCCATGGCAGGCTGATTAGGCTAATTAAGTTCTTGTCCACGAGGGCTGTAATTAGAACTGTCAGCTGTTTAAAATAAGGGGAAAAATATTAGAGAAACAGAAAAGGGATTCTAGATTCCATCCTGAAAGGAAAAGGAACCAACACAAGCAATGCTCTAATATTGTGTACTTAAAGAAGTCTTGTTTCTGAGCAGGAGGTAGCAGACAGTGGACACCGTATCCAGGACCATATTTAAAGATCAGGCAAAGGGAAGGCAGAGAAGTGCAGAAAGTCAGTCCCAGAGTTGTGGAATAGTGCAATCCCGCTGCTGGAAATGAAACCCCTATAATGCACTTTACTACTTTTAACCTTGGGGGTACACTACCATTGTTACTTAAATAGGTTATTGACATAACTTGCCCTCTGAATATAATGATAACTGGGTATATTAAACAGAGGAACCAATATTCAAACTGTCCGCATTAGTGCAAACTCCACAGGTACTTTTTAGCTGTGGGGTGTGCACTAATAATCAAAGGATAACTACATGGGTAGTTTTGCTTTGATTATTGTTGCTGGCAAAAGAACCTGCAGAGATTTGCAACGATGTTTTCTTCACGTATAGACAAAACAACACGTGTAATTTTCAAAAATCAAAAATACACACCCTCTTGCCTTCCCTAACCCAACCATGTCCAAAGGAATTCCTATGCAGTATGTGGGTAAAAATATATGCCTTGTTCAACAACATGCATAATTTTACCCACATGCAGGAGAATGTTTAGCTTCATAATCCCTAAGTTTGGCTGAAAATAAGCACCCAAAATTAAGTAACTAAGGTCTATATTTACTAAATTTTTTTCCTATTCAATGTCTATGGAAAAAATGCTTAGTAAATGACCTCCTAACTTACAGGGTCATTTATCAAATAGCGTTATGGTGTTTTTGTATGCGTTAAGCACCTTAAACACATGAGATAGCACCATAACGTATGGTGCGATGCAAATCAGAAAAAGAGGAGGAGTGGGTTCACTGTTTTGAAAAGCCCTATTGCATAGCTTTTAGCTACACCTTTTTCAGTAGTGTTAAGCCATGTGGTAGGTTGTGTTAAGGCTTTATTGCATATTGTGATGTGTTCTCAAATGCTGGATTTAGTAGTTTTGAAGCAGAGAGAGAGAGAGAGAGAGAGAGCTTGATGGACTCTCTACCTGGGTAACATCAAGCTAGGTTGAGAGAACATTGCACAAATCTCATCTTTGAGTGAGTTTCCTCACTCCAAAGGTCATCAAATCTTCACAAGAGAGCACTGTTCTGTTCGTACATCTCACTTTGATTATCAAAGTGGCCCCTAACCCCTACACTAATACCTAAACCTCAACTCGAGTTACTAGGTGGGCCTCCCATAGAGATATAAATTCCTATCTAGTGTGAGGGCATCATGGCTACTCTTACTCACTCTCTCTCTCACTCTCTCTCCAGTGGTCCTGATAGCTAGGCTGGCTCTCTAAGACCTTAAAACATAGTCCCCCCCCCCCCCCCCCCCCCCCCCCCCCGTGGTTGTATGTAGGAAATACATCAATTCTGGCACTTATCTCAAAGTACAAAAAATGTTATCACAATTTGCAGTAACTTAGTGCTTCACATAGGTATTATTGCAATAAACTGCCTATTACCATAAAACATGCCCCTTTTTCTATCACATCCAATATTTAGTGCATTTTGAAAAATCCAGACCTTAGGTGTCTACATCTAAAAACTCAGCTTTTTAAAAAATATATCAACCTTTCTAATTTGTGCCTCCTATTCTCTTGCCTAGATTTAGGCTTCTAAGGTGCCTAGTACTCAAAATCAGTGCTAACCATCTAACTTGTTTTCCTCTCCCCAATGCCGCCCCTGTAGCCACCCACTTTCAGATACCTAAATTTAGGTGCCTGGAGAAACTAGATATCTAAATTTAGCTACTCAGCCCTAGGAGAGTGTATCCAAAGGTTTTCTTCTTTTTTAGCCAATCGCCAACATGTGTGAATAGGTAATCGACAGTCAGCAGTCAGCATGGTCTACCCAAGATTCAGTCCGGTATACCCAGGTTCAGCAGTCTCATCATTGCTGACTAATATATGCTTACATTCACTCTGTTCCGTAACAATGGACTATAGTAGTGTTTTTAAAATTTATGCAGATGATATAGAGCAGCTGTGTCCAGTTGGTAAGTGTATTTCCTCCTCTGAAGTATTTATTGGATTGTCTTCAAACTATTGTTAACTAAAATATAAAAAATTAGTATTGAATTTGACAAAATCTGAAACTTTGTGGGTGATCTACCCTAATTGGAGGATTTACCTGCAGGTAGAGCGGGTTTATTTTTTTTTTCTCTGAGAAAGTGCGAGATCTAGGAGTTCTATTGGATAATCTCTAACCTTGAGTCCTCAATTGAAAGCAGTTTGAAGATCAGCATTTTTTAAACTGCAGCAACTAAAATATATTTTATCTAGGGCTAATTTTCATTTCATTTTTAGGGCTTTTATTTTAACATTAGTTGATTATAGTAATTCCTTGCATACCAGGCTTCCCAAATGTCAGCTAAAGGTTTTGAAACTATTATAAAATGTAGCTGCAAGATTATAAATCACACTCCAAGGGACCACATTGGACCCATTTTGGTTGCCAGTTGCCCAAAGGGCCACTTTTAGATTTATTTCTTTGGATTTTTTAACTCTTTTTAAATTATTGAAATCTATAGTTATAAGTGCACACTTGCATTAGAAAAGTGTAAAGAACAGAGAAAACATTTACAATAAGAAGTACAGATATTCCTCACAAAAATTATTCAACACACTAAAGTCTTCCACATAGCGCTTAACAAAATACTATACAAAACAACACCAATAAAACACAACATACAAGAAACTAGAGAAATAGACCTGAGATTGCCCCATCGAAAGATTAAGCAGGATATGGTAGATAACCAGGTTCCTAACTGAGCTAGTTTATTATGAAGAAAAGAAGATAGTTGAGGAGGGTAAAAAAAACCCAACTTAATATTCTGATATCTGATCATACATTTATACCAATACTTAGTTAAGAACAATCCCCAAAATCTGCAGGACTCTAGACTATATTAGCAAAAACTACCTTATATGTCATTGCATAGATTTCACTAGATCTGGAAAAATCCTCACCTTACACCCCAATCCTGCCTATGTTTAATGAATAGTCTCAATTATTCCACCCCTATCTGGTTCACAAAGATAATTATAAAAGTTGCTGAAATAACAGGAGAAAGATCAGAAAAGAAGATAGATTCATATTATTGAACATCTTCAGGACTGATTCTAACTTTTCCCCAGAAGCTTCTTTCTGTGGAGTGGTCAAATAGTGCACTCCTGCTGGGGAAGGGGGCACTGCTTCCATCTTGAGCTTCAAAATATCTACCAAACATATTTTTAACGTGTCTATTAAAATCCTTCTACTTACACAGTAGAAGTGGCATTTGTGTGCATAGGCTCATGTCCACTCAAAATTGCACACACATGTGCGTGCGTTCAGGATATTTTATAACACATGCGCATAAATGTGCATATGTATTAAAATGGCCGCATCCCTGTGCACGGGCTGACGAACGTGCGCGCCTGAGCACCTGTGCACCTGTTTAAAAGTTTACCATAAGCTCAACTACACTTATGGTTTGTTAATCGTTCAGTAATTATGGCTCTCAGTGATCCCAGTTCATTTAAGCCCATGCCCAGATATTTACTTTTACCCAGCCTAGAGAGACCATCTCCTCTTAACCACAAGGATAAAACCTTAGCAAGATAGAAAGAGAATAAACTCAAGCTCTTCCATCTTTCCTAGCCTTTTTTCCTGCTCTGAGAGCCAAGTACCCAAAGGTTTATTACCCCCTTTGTCATTCAAGGTAAGAATCTATTTGTTTGCTAGAACTATCTTTCAGTACATTTTCCATACAAATCCCTCTTTCAATCAGAGCTCTGCAATTTAGATCTTTTTCAGTCAAAAATTCTACAATTTAGAAAATTGCAATAATTACTGTAAGTCAGAAACAGCAGTCAGGGAACTGTCACATATAGAAACATAGAAATGACAGCAGAATGGCCCATCCAGACTGCCCAGTAAGCTTTCACACTTTTTTTTTCTCCTCTCTCATACTCTTAGCATTTAGTAACCTTTTGGTTCTATTTCCCATCCACCCCCGCCATTAATGTAGAGAGCAGTGCAGGAACTGGTTCTAAGTGAAGTATCTAGCTTAATTGGTTAGAGGTAGTAACCGCCGCAATAAGCAAGCTACTCCCACACTTATTTGTTTACCCAGCCTGTGCAATTTAGTCCTTGTTGGTTGTTATCTGAATATAAATCTACCTTTCTTCATTCTCCCCTGTCGTTGAAGGAGAGAGCTACTATGGATATGTATTGAAAGTGAAGTATCTGGCTTAATTGATACGGGGTAGTAACCGCTGTAATAAGCAAGCTACACTCATGCTTATTTGTTTACCCAGACTGTGGAGTTCAGTCCTTGTTGGTTGCTGTCTGAATATAAAATCATCTTTTCTTCATTCACCCCTGCCATTGAAGCAGAGAGCTACACTGGATATGCATTGAAAGTGAAGTATCAGGCTTGTTTGGTTTGGGGTAGTAACCACTGTAACAAGCAAGCTACTCCCCGCTTTTTTGTGAATGCAAATCCTTTTATGCACATTTCCTCTTGCCGTTGAAGCGTAGAGCACTGTCGTAGTCGCATTAACCGTGTGTATGTCTATTGAATAAGGGTATTATCTCCAGGTATTAGCTGTCTTTCCCGCAAGCCACCCTCTATTCATTCACATCCTCTAGATGTTATGGATTCACAGTGTTTATCCCATGCCCCTTTGAAGTCCTTCACAGTTTTGGTCTTCACCACTTCCTCTGGAAGGGCATTCCAGGCATCCACCACCCTCTCTGTGAAGAAATACTTCCTGACAATGGTTCTGAGTCTTCCTCCTTGGAGCTTCAAATCATGACCCCTAGTTCTGCTGATTTTTTTCCAGTGGAAAAGGTTTGCCATTTTCTTTGGATCATTAAAACCTTTCAAGTATCTGAAAGTTGTTGCGTTCGTGCCTGTTCTCGGCCTCGCCCCACTCTCTCTACCTTAGTGGCGACTCCCTCTTCCGGTCTGATGGACAGATGCTGCCGCGGCTTCTCCTCGCTGTACTTCCTGGAATCCCCGGGCTGGCCTGACGCTGCGGATCCGCCATGTTCCTGATGACGTAAGGGTGCGCGCGTGCTCCAGAGATGTACTGGCAAGGGTGCGAATCTCGGGGGTGTCCCCCAGTAGTGTCGTCATCCATTTCCACTTTAAAAGGTCTTTGCTTGCAATTCCTAAACGAGTTAGCAAGGGACTCCGTTGGACTAGCTTCGGCTGTCCAAGAATACTTGCACTCAACGCCACCATCTTACCTAGGGGTACCCGCTCCTCGGGGGCTCCGCTCTCTCTCTTCTTGATTTCAGATTACTAAGACGGGATCCTGTACTCGCTCCATGAGGGCCTACATCCCTGAATGCTCAGAAGACTCCTTACTGCCTGGAGGAGATCACAGACGTAAATACTGTGAGTTCTATTACAGATAGGAACCGGTACTCGCTCCACGAGGGCCTATGTTCCTAATCTCCGAAGACTCCCTTCTGTCTAAGACGTTATTGCAGCTACGGAGATCGTGAGTCATTATTGCAGATTGCAGATAGGAACCGGTACTCGCTCCACGAGGGCCTATATTCCTAAATCCCTTCTCAACTCTATCTCAAGAAGCTATCGCATACCTATATCTGGAGCACTACTATTTCAGATTACAGATAGGAACCGGTATTCGCTCCACAAGGGCCCATGTTCCTATATCCCTTCTCAACTCTCTTCTATATCAGAAGCTATCATATATCTGTATTGTGCGAATTCTATGATATATTGCAGATAGGAACCGGTATTCGCTCCACGAGGGCCTATGTTCCTAAAACCCTCCAAAGACTCTCTTCTTTCCCATAAGCAATCTCATACACAGATATTGTAAGTTCTCATTCCAGGCTGCATATAGGAATCAGTACTCGTCTTTGGCTCCTGTTCCTTATTATTTATTTATTTTATTTATTTAAGCGTTTTTTTATACCGAGGTATAGCTAGCAGCCTTCACTCCAGTTTACAATTACAACAGCCTATTACATTTAACAGTATAACTTAAACAGAGAAACTTACATATTACAAATGGCTTCAACGTTTATAACAGTGTATATTATACTGAAGACTTTCTGTTGCCTAGAAGCCATTACAGATATCTACAATTGTGAGTGTACCATCTACTACTGGTTATGTATCCTGCATACCCTGGCTACTCACTACATATAGTCTCTTTCTACAGCTTAGCAACCCAGAGACCGCAATTCCAGTATCAGAGGGACTTCAGCTCTGCCGGGTATATCAGCTCACTACTGCCACCTCTGGTGGTTCTACTGCCTGTATAATAAAGAACTATCTGTGTTTGTCTCCATACTCCAGCCTAGCCGGTGGTCCCTCTCAGGATAGCCTCCTGGGGGCACTGTCATCTGCCATCGGCCCAGGGATTCACCATTTTACATTAAGTGTTTATTCCTTGCACTGCCACTCCGTGGGAGCCAACTGACAATGGATTATTAACTCCTCCTTGTGGAGTATTACACATTGCCAGCTCCTCCCCTTGGGAAAGCATCATCGATACAGATTGCTACTCCTCCCCTCTGGAGGAGCAGATCGCTATCAGTCTGCTAACTCCAAGCAGCAGTCTTACAACAGAGTGCTAACTCCTCCCTCTACAAAAGGAGATTGCTAACAGATTGCTAACTCCTCCCTCTACAGGAGATCTATAACAGATTGCTGACTCCGCCCTCCTGGCAGTGTCATTGCTAACAGATTGCTAACTCTTCAGGGGGAGATCGATAACAGATTGCTAACTCCTCCCTCTTCAGGGGGAGATGGATAACAAAAGTCTGTATCATGTCATCTCTGTTCCTCCTTTCCTCCAGGGTGTACATATTTAGTAGGGATGTGAATCGTTTTTTGACGATTTAAAATATCGTCCGATATATTTTAAATCATCAAAAATCGTTAGAGGCGATATTTAATAGGAATTCCCCCGATTTATCGTCAAAAATCGTAAATCGGGGGAAGGAGGAGGGGAAGGGGGAGGGCGGGAAAACCAGCACACTAAAACATCCCTAAAACCCACCCCGACCCTTTAAAATAAATCCCCCAACCTCCCAAACCCCCCCAAAATGTCTTAAATTACCTGGGATCCAGTGGGGGGGGGGGGTCCCGTTGTGATCTTCCACTCTCGGGCCACGGGTGCGTTGATAGAAATGGTGCCGGCGCTACCTTTGCCCTGTCATATGACAGACTAACACATATATTGTGACATCAATATAATTTCAATAATCTTTATTAGTGAAAATATAAAACACACTCACAAATTACCCATAATACCCCACACAATAGATATTGTATTTCAATAAAACATCATACCATATTCAAACATCACCCATACAACACCTATCACACATACATTACACATTCAACCTCTCATAAAAACCATTTCTCAATTTCTAAACAGTCAAATTAAACATTAAATACAAATCTTTTCATTACACAACATCAAATGTAGATACAATACACTTTTTTAAGCAGAGTTATATTGCACATTAATCCTTGCGTTACAAGAACGTCAATCCTCTTGATCTTTTTGTTCTCTCTCTACATGTTTTGCCTTCCTTCAGGCTTCTTCAGGAGAGCTTTCAAACAATCTCCCACTGCTCATGTATCCAACATCTATTTAAAGGGTTCTTCTAAAACATTTGCACAAAAAATATCATCAAAATTCAATTTAAACATATTTTATATCAAAATGATCAGTTAAATAACTTTTTCAAAAAAGCTCTCATACCTGCACGTCCCACAGAACTTGCCCAGACGTACAGATCAGCACATCCCCGATTTTTATCAAAGCGTGTCAATTTTTCAAAAGCATTGAAAACACAACCCTTCGAATATTTCTGAACTGAAAATAGAACGAATCAGAACAATTTCAAATCAAAAAACTTCCCCCAGGAGTATACCAATATGCCAAACAATCAAAAAATCCTCACCTTCTTTATCTTGGGCAAAAAAACGCCGTCACCTCATCTCAGAAAAAACGCCGCCATCGAGTGAATCAACGGAAGTGGTCTAGCCCTTTCTCTTACAACCTTTTAAACCGGGCTACACCAATCAGGACTCAGCCTACAACTAACTCCACCCCCATCCAAAAAACCTTCACCACCCCCAAGCCAGACAGTTTTAACTAATCAATCAATCAATAAAGCTTTGTAGCCCAAGTGAAACCTAAAAACATGTAACCCAATCAATCCTATCATTTAATCCTTTTGGCCATAGAGTCTGTAGATTAAAAATCCATCGTTGTTCTTTCTGCAACAATATTTTGTTTATATTACCACCCCGTCTAACAGAGACTTTCTAAAGCACAAAAAAACGAAGTTCATCTACCTTATGGTTAAACTCTCGCCAATGTTTCACTAGGGGAGCTGTCTCCACCACATTTCTAATTCTGCTACAATGCTCTAGGATTCGAAGTCTCACCATTTAATTTGACTGTTTAGAAATTGAGAAATGGTTTTTATGAGAGGTTGAATGTGTAATGTATGTGTGATAGGTGTTGTATGGGTGATGTTTGAATATGGTATGATGTTTTATTGAAATACAATATCTATTGTGTGGGGTATTATGGGTAATTTGTGAGTGTGTTTTATATTTTCACTAATAAAGATTATTGAAATTATATTGATGTCACAATATATGTGTTAGTCGTTAGTTGGTTTGTGATATTAGAATAAATTGCCAGGATTGGGTATCCTGTCATATGACAGGGCAAAGGTAGCGCCGGCGCCATTTTGGTTCCTGTCCCCCGACGTCACAAGCATAGGAGATCGCTCCCGGACCCCCGCTGGACCCCCAGGGACTTTTGGCCAGCTTGGGGGGCCTCCTGACCCCCACAAGACTTGCCAAAAGTCCAGCGGGTGTCCGGGAATGACCTCCTGCACTCGAATCGTGTTGCTGTAATGGAAAATGGCGCCGGCCATATGGCCGGCGCCATTTTGCAAAACAGCAATATGGCCATATGGCCGGCGCCATTTTGCAAAATGGCGCCAGCCATAGGGGCTCTCAATATATTCTTTGCTGATGAGGAGGCTGATGGTCACAATTCTCGCTGATTTTAGGCAACAGAAAGTCTTCAGTATAATATACACTGTTTATAAACGTTGAAGCTAATAAAAACGTATACTTCACCTTCAACAAGTCCAATTCAAACAAGCCTGACAGTAAGAGAAGGGACATTTTTGGGGGGGTTCGGGAGGGTGGGGGATTTATTTTAAAGGGTCGGGGTGGGTTTTAGGGATGTTTTAGTGTGCCGGTTTTCCCGCCCTCCCCCGATTTACGATTTACACGATATTTAAAAAAACAAAACCGCGACGATCCGATTCCCTCCCCCCCCAGCCGAAATCGATTGTTAAGACGATTGATCACACGATTCACATCTCTAATATTTAGATTCTTCAATCTCTCTTCATAAGCCATTCAATGAAGACCATCCACCTTTTTGGTCGCTCTTCTTTGGACTGCCTCCATCCTGTCTCTGTCCCTTCGGAGGTACGGTCTCCAGAACTGAGCACAGTACTCCAGGTGAGACCTCACCAAGGACCTGTACAAGGGGATAATCACTTCCCTTCTCTTACTCGATATTCCTCTCTCTTTGCAGCCCAGCATTCTTCTGGCTTTAGCTATCACTGTGTCACGTTGTTTCCCCGACTTCAGATTGTTTGACACTATCACACCAAGGTCTCTCTCCTGCTCCGTGCACATCAGCCCTTTACCCCCCATCGAATACAGTTCTTTCGGATTTCTGCACCCCATATGCATGACTCTGCACTTCTTGGCATTGAATCTCAGCTGTCCTAGAGTAAGAAGGAAACTTTTTACTCTAGGACCAATGATTATAAGTGACCCTTGCTAGTAAAAGCAATGAACAACTTTTATCACTCTCCTCCAGGAGAGGGAGGAGTCAGCAATCTGTTATTGCTCTCCTCCTCCAGAGGGGAAGAGTCAGCGCTCTGCTGTCACTTACACCGCCAGGAGGGCAGAGAGAGCAATCTGTTCTGCTGTTCTCCTGAAAGGGGGAAGAGTAACGATATGACATGACCTGCTCCTCCAGAGGGGAGGAGCTAGCTATCTGTAGATCTGTTCGCTAACTGCTGTTGGATGCTCCTGTAAGGAAAGGAGGTAGCAGTCTATTTCCAGTCTGTTAGGGAGTAGCAATCTGTTACAGATCAACTCTCCAAGGAAGAGGAGTTGGCAATCTGGTATAATGATACTCTTCGCTACTGAGATAGCAATCTATTATGCCCCCCACTACGGAGTAGCAATCTATATATATATAAGCTGCTGGCAAGAGAAGTAGCTGTTTATATAATACTTCCATGAGCGGAGTTAGTGGTCTGTAGTGGTTGGCTCCCACAGAGTGACAATAGTGAAGGGAATGATCACTGGAGGAAATGGTGAATCCCTGGGCTGATGGCAGATGACAGCGCCCTCAGGAGGAGATCCTGAGAGGAACCACCGGCTAGGCTAGAATATGAGATAAACACAATATTAAACTGGAAGCTGGGCCACCAGAGGTGGCAGTAGTGAGTAGCTGTGTTCAGCAGAGCTGAAGTCCTTCTGATACTGATATATAACCTCTGGGTCGCTGAGCTCTAGAGAGAGATTAGAAGTAGTGAGTAGACAGGATATACTGGATACAAGATGGTACACTCACAATAGTAGATATCTGCAATGGTCTCTATGCCACAGAGAGTCTTCAGTACATTCAGGAACAGGAGCTGTAGGCGAGCACTGGTTCCCACAAATAGTCTGTAATAAGAACGCACAATAGCTGTATATGAAATGGCTTCTAGAGTAGAAGAGTGTCTGTAAAAGATTCTAGGAACTTGGGCCCTCGTGGAGCGAGTACCAGTTCCTATCTGCAATCTTGCCAATGTAACTCTTGATCTCTGTACCTGCGATAACATCTTGGATGGAAGGGAGTCTTCAGAGCTATAGGAATGTAGGCCCTCGTGGAGCAAGTACCAATTCCTATGAAATAGACCTCACTGTGTTCACGTCCGCAATCGCTTCCAGGCAATGAGGAGTCTTCCGAGTGTTCTGGCAATCTGAAATCAAGAAGAGAGAGCGGAGCCCCTATGGAGCGGGTACTCCTGGTAAATTTGAAAAGGCCGAGTAGTGGGGAAGGCTTCCCCTTGCTGACTCGGATCATTGGTGCAAGTATCATGGACTGCCGGAGCAAGTCCTGTTGGAGTTCCTTGCTAACTCGTTAGAGGTTAGCAAACAAAGACCTTTTAAAGTACAAATGGCTGACATCACTACGGGGGATGCCCCCGAGGTTCGCGCCCTTGCTGGTACAAGTCTGGAGCAAGCGTGCGCGTGCGCCCTTACGTCATCGGGAACATGGCAGATCCGTAGCGTCAGGCCAGCCCGGGGGAATCGAGACTAAGGAGGCGGAGAGAAACTGTGGCTGCAACCGTCCGTCAGAGCCGAAGGGAGTCGCATCTTGGTAGAGAAGGTGGAGCGAGGGGCGAGAAGAGGCACGAACGCAACAACAACATAACCGAAGTTCAGATACCGCAGGGTAGTATGATGGTCCTCTTTTTCAAACACTAAATAAGTTGTGCTATTCTCTGCCTTTTTCCGATTTGAAATATAAAGACTTAATTGCAACGTTTCTTTGCTTTACTATTGTTTCATATGCATTATTGTTGGACTTTTTCGTGGGTTAAAATATTTACCACCTTTTTGCAATGGACAGTTGAACAAGAGGTCAGAAGTGGCAGGATATTGCCCCATAGAGATATTTCCGGCACGCACACATGGTCGCACAAATTTTATAAACCTCGCACGCATGTGCGGGCGGCGTGTGCTGGGAGACAAATTTACAGTAAATACACATGGCAACACAATCGGGCCTCCCCAAGCTTCCTCCCAGTCCACTCTAATTAAGGGGAGGACTGGAAGGGATCTTCCCTACCCCACTACCTAACCTTCCTCCCTTTTCCCTTCTCCTCCCCCACCCCTCTCCACCCAGATCCCGCCCCCAGCCAACCCCTTTCGATAGACCTGGCACTTGTGCACATACCAGGGTCTACACGTGTGGCCGGGTCCGTTTTAAAATGCGCATGGCATGCACAAGGCCCAGCCACGTGCATAAACCCCTCTTTTTACGTGTGTAGGCCTTTGAAAATCGACCTGTAAAAGCGGAAACTCAGAATTATCCAATATATTCAATATTTAGATGAACAAACATTTCAAAACAAATATAACAGGTCTTAACAGAAACATGGTCTTTCTAACTCACTTGCAAATATAATTCTGCTATCCCTTTTTGTCACCTTATCACTCTGCTAATATAGCATCCATACTCTTCTCCCCTTTCCTTTCAGGCTATTATTATGCTATATTCTGTGATACATTTGCATATTCTAGTAAATCATTTTTTTGTCTTGGCCCACTCATTTTGTTTTGCCTTAATGAAGGAGGTGTAACTCCCTAAAGCTAGTCCAGAAATAAATTAATTTCATCCACGAAAACAGTATCACTTTATATAATTTTTGTTGACCTTTGTTTCTGTGCCTTCAAGTGAACTAACAGGGCAACCACATTTCTTTATGCTGGGGTCGTTCCTCAATACATGTTTCCTGTAAATAGGTCCGCACCACAGATATTATCCATTCTAGTTAATAAATAAAAGGACACATTATTAGGAAAAACAGAAACCTAAAATCAAAATCTTTCATGCTTTCAAAAAATGTAACACAATCATTATGTAAATCACAATCACATAGAAATAATCTTCAAGGTCATTTTCTGTATTATACTTGCTGTAAATTATTACATTTAAAAAGTGTCATTCTTGTGATTTATCACAACCATGTTTAAATAATGAATATGGAAAAAAAATGAGTGCCAGAAAAACATTCCAGTTTCTGCAGATGGTTGAGGGAGGTTTTATGGACTATTTACTATAACATAACATAGCAGCTATAATTGATAGACAAGAAAAACTGCCTACAAGATGTGCTCATTTCACATAATTACTATGTAAGCTGTCTAACTAGTAAAATAAATAACATGGCTGAAAAAAGCAATACACTGTTTAAAAAGATTATCCACAGATTTAACCACTGGTACAAACCAGAGATAGTGATAACTTAGTGTAGGATTGCTGTAGACAGCAAAATAGCAAACAGTCTCTTTGCCCTTTGAGAATAACTATGTTTTATAGAACAGCTGTGTTAACATCACTTCATGCCATTGCTGGGAAGCTAAATAATATAAATATCAAGAAGATTAGGCCATTTAATATCTTAACTGTGCTTATGTGAAGAAAGTTCAAAAAAATCAATAAAACAAATCATATTTTAACAATTTTTTCTAAAGAATAAATACCCACAGACTTTAAATAACAGCAGTACCTAAAACCCTCAAATAGCAATTTGCCTGCTTATCAACATTACTTATTCTTTTTGTCATCCTTCTATTAAATCACCATTTTTTTTTCAATCTTATACTTTATTTATTGTATTTTTACAATTTTTTGTTTTTCAAATAAAAGGAACAGACTTTTTATTAGGGTAAAACTAGCTTTTTTGTAAACTCATCAGTTGCTCATGCTACATTCATGCTTCACAGTTGTTTCTTAAAGCGATGCTGTATGTTCAGAATAACACAACCTTTTTCTGCCTGTCATGAAAAGAAAACCATTAATACTGTTTGGGGGACATTTGGACTCCACAAATCAAAATTGTTGCAATTCTGGGGTCTTTTTAGACCCTCAACTAAATGTGCAATAAATAATACAAAGTAACTCTGGAAAACATGATTTACTTTAACATTAATTACAGATTTTCTTTAGTAAAAGGAAATTATTTCCCATGAAAACAATTTTCTATTTTTTATACATTTAAGGGTAGATTTTCAAAGCGTTACGCATGTAAATCCCAAGGATTTACGCGCATGGCCGGCCTTATATGCGCCGGGCCAATTTTCAAAGGCCCGGTTATGCGTGTAAATGCCCAGGATGTTGCGGTCCCAGTCGCGGCAGCCGCGACTAGGCCCTTACTTCCTTGGTCCCGGCCCATCTCCGAGGGTCTGCGGCCTGTTTTGCGGCATCCCCACCGGAGGGATGCCGCCGAGAAGCCCTGCCTGGACGCCTTTTTCCTAGGTGTGCGCGCAAGCCGCGCTTATGAAGGCCATTTCCCGCCACTGAAGGCTCCGCCCTATCCGTGATGTCAGATGTCGCGGCTTATGTAAGGCCGCCGCGGAGCCCAGGACTTTGCCTTGCAACGGGGTTCCTTGCGGTTCTCTGTTGCGCCGTGCCCCGGAATGTGCTATTGTGTTAGCAACTCCGTTCCTGCCTGAGACTTGTTTCACTCCAAGCCCAAGTCTTGCTTCTGACTAGCTTGCTTGCAGTAACCTGTTCTGCTTCAGCTCCTGTCTGGTTCCAGTAGCCAGCCTGCTTCAGCTCCTGTCTGGTTCCAGTAGTCAGTCCTGCTTCAGCTCCTGTCTGGTTCCAGTAGCCAGTCCTGCTTCAGCTCCTGTCTGGTTCCAGTAGCCAGTCCTGCTTCAGCTCCTGTCTGGTTCCAGTAGCCAGCCTGCTTCAGCTCCTGTCTGGTTCCAGTAGCCAGCCTGCTTCAGCTCCTGTCTGGTTCCAGTAGTCAGTCCTGCTTCAGCTCCTGTCTGGTTCCAGTAGCCAGCCTGCTTCAGCTCCTGTCTGGTTCCAGTAGTCAGCCCTGCTTCAGCTCCTGTCTGGTTCCAGTAGCCAGTCCTGCTTCAGCTCCTGTCTGGTTCCAGTAGTCAGCCCTGCTTCAGCTCCTGTCTGGTTCCAGTAGTCAGTCCTGCTTCAGCTCCTGTCTGGTTCCAGTAGCCAGCCTGCTTCAGCTCCTGTCTGGTTCCAGTAGTCAGCCCTGCTTCAGCTCCTGTCTGGTTCCAGTAGCCAGTCCTGCTTCAGCTCCTGTCTGGTTCCAGTAGTCAGTCCTGCTTCAGCTCCTGTCTGGTTCCAGTAGCCAGCCTGCTTCAGCTCCTGTCTGGTTCCAGTAGTCAGTCCTGCTTCAGCTCCTGTCTGGTTCCAGTAGTCAGTCCTGCTTCAGCTCCTGTCTGGTTCCAGTAGCCAGTCCTGCTTCAGCTCCTGTCTGGTTCCAGTAGTCAGTCCTGCTTCAGCTCCTGTCTGGTTCCAGTAGTCAGTCCTGCTTCAGCTCCTGTCTGGTTCCAGTAGCCAGCCTGCTTCAGCTCCTGTCTGGTTCCAGTAGTCAGTCCTGCTTCAGCTCCTGTCTGGTTCCAGTAGTCAGCCCTGCTTCAGCTCCTGTCTGGTTCCAGTAGTCAGTCCTGCTTCAGCTCCTGTCTGGTTCCAGTAGCCAGTCCTGCTTCAGCTCCTGTCTGGTTCCAGTAGTCAGTCCTGCTTCAGCTCCTGTCTGGTTCCAGTAGCCAGCCTGCTTCAGCTCCTGTCTGGTTCCAGTAGTCAGTCCTGCTTCAGCTCCTGTCTGGTTCCAGTAGTCAGTCCTGCTTCAGCTCCTGTCTGGTTCCAGTAGCCAGTCCTGCTTCAGCTCCTGTCTGGTTCCAGTAGTCAGTCCTGCTTCAGCTCCTGTCTGGTTCCAGTAGTCAGTCCTGCTTCAGCTCCTGTCTGGTTCCAGTAGCCAGTCCTGCTTCAGCTCCTGTCTGGTTCCAGTAGTCAGTCCTGCTTCAGCTCCTGTCTGGTTCCAGTAGCCAGCCCTGCTTCAGCTCCTGGCTGGTTCCAGTAGCCAGTCCTGCTTCAGCTCCTGTCTGGTTCCAGTAGCCAGCCCTGCTTCAGCTCCTGTCTGGTTCCAGTAGCCAGTCCTGCTTCAGCTCCTGTCTGGTTCCAGTAGTCAGCCCTGCTTCAGCTCCTGTCTGGTTCCAGTAGCCAGTCCTGCTTCAGCTCCTGTCTGGTTCCAGTAGTCAGTCCTGCTTCAGCTCCTGTCTGGTTCCAGTAGCCAGCCTGCTTCAGCTCCTGTCTGGTTCCAGTAGTCAGTCCTGCTTCAGCTCCTGTCTGGTTCCAGTAGTCAGTCCTGCTTCAGCTCCTGTCTGGTTCCAGTAGCCAGTCCTGCTTCAGCTCCTGTCTGGTTCCAGTAGTCAGTCCTGCTTCAGCTCCTGTCTGGTTCCAGTAGTCAGTCCTGCTTCAGCTCCTGTCTGGTTCCAGTAGCCAGTCCTGCTTCAGCTCCTGTCTGGTTCCAGTAGCCAGTCCTGCTTCAGCTCCTGTCTGGTTCCAGTAGTCAGTCCTGCTTCAGCTCCTGTCTGGTTCCAGTAGTCAGTCCTGCTTCAGCTCCTGTCTGGTTCCAGTAGCCAGTCCTGCTTCAGCTCCTGTCTGGTTCCAGTAGTCAGTCCTGCTTCAGCTCCTGTCTGGTTCCAGTAGTCAGTCCTGCTTCAGCTCCTGTCTGGTTCCAGTAGCCAGCCCTGCTTCAGCTCCTGGCTGGTTCCAGTAGCCAGTCCTGCTTCAGCTCCTGTCTGGTTCCAGTAGCCAGCCCTGCTTCAGCTCCTGTCTGGTTCCAGTAGCCAGTCCTGCTTCAGCTCCTGTCTGGTTCCAGTAGCCAGTCCTGCTTCAGCTCCTGTCTGGTTCCAGTAGCCAGTCCTGCTTCAGCTCCTGTCTGGTTCCAGTAGTCAGTCCTGCTTCAGCTCCTGTCTGGTTCCAGTAGTCAGTCCTGCTTCAGCTCCTGTCTGGTTCCAGTAGCCAGTCCTGCTTCAGCTCCTGTCTGGTTCCAGTAGCCAGTCCTGCTTCAGCTCCTGTCTGGTTCCAGTAGCCAGTCCTGCTTCAGCTCCTGTCTGGTTCCAGTAGCCAGCCCTGCTTCAGCTCCTGGCTGGTTCCAGTAGCCAGCCCTGCTTCAGCTCCTGGCTGGTTCCAGTAGCCAGCCCTGCTTCAGCTCCTGGCTGGTTCCAGTAGCCAGCCCTGCTTCAGCTCCTGGCTGGTTCCAGTAGCCAGCTTGCTTCAGTTCCTGCTTGCTTCGGTCCCAGCCTGCTTCAGTTCCTGCCTGACCGCTGATCCCTGCCTGCCCGCTCCAGCACCAGCTTCTGTGATCTCCTAAGTCCCAGCGGCTGGGCTCCTACGGGCTCCTCCCGGGGGAGCGCCGGCTTCCAGGGTGAAGCTCACGTCCAGCTCCTGCCTGGTATCCGCCTCCCGACCTGTCACTCACTAGAGACTATAGTACACCTCTCCCCAGTCTCTCACAGGTCGGCCCAAGGGTCCACTAAACAGCTCAGGATGCACGTAAGCCCCAGGGCCTCGGGAAAGGGGCAGGGAAGGGTGGGGCTAGAGGCCCCCGGCACAGCAGCCATTTGCCGCTGTGCCAGCATGAGCAACCTGCGCCTGCCCCGAGGTTGCGCGAAAGGTAAAATAAAGATTTGGGGTGGTAGGTTAGGGCTAGGGGCGGGTAGGTTAGGGGAAGGGAAAGGGAGGTTAGTGTAGGGAGTTGGGAAATTCCCTCCCAGTCCGCTTCAAAATTGGAGGGACTGGGAGGGAACTGAGGAAGGCCGCAGGCGTCGGCGCACACAGAATGCACAAGTGTGCACACCCTTGTGCGCGCCGACTCCCGATTTTAGAATATGCACCCACCTGCGTGCACATGTTATAAAATCGGGCGTCCGTGTGTGCATGCCGGGTAGCGCGCGCGCATCTTTGAAAATCTACCCCTTAGGAAAAATCCTTTTTTTCAGAAATAAATATTTTTTTCCAGTGACTCAGATAGAAAAGTATTAAGTAATAAGATACACATATGCACATCAACATGAATTTTTTCACAGAAAACAGTCAGAACACAGCTTTATGATATTCATGTGTTCTTCATATACAAATCTTTTGAAGTTCTCTGCCAGCTCAATGTGACCTTTTTTGTTCAGCAAGTGCAATGGCAGATACTGATATGTTTTAGTCCACTGCACTCAATGCAGTTCTGATTAGAGTGGTCAGATTATCACTGTTTTATAGTTTTCATTTAGATCAGTCCATCAATCAACTGCTCTGCTTGCTGAGTAAGAAACAGGCACTGTCTTTCTTGAGCTAATATGTTATTCCAAGCAGGATTGTTTTGTATCCAAACAGTAAAGCTGGCAATTGCACCAACCTCAAATTGAAAAAATCACTGTCATTGGCCACTTGTTTCTTTTGTGTTTGCAAATTGTCATATGTAATAAGCGATCCAGATTGTCCAGTCCACCTTTGGTTTGTTATAGTCCATAATGATGAGTGGTTCTGATTCCTCTCCAAATTTTGTCATTTCATAGTGTATTGTTGTTATCAACATTACTGCTTCAGACTTCCTGAGCATGTATGAAATTTAGGTGAGATCCCCATCAAAAGCAAAGATGAATGAGGATTTCTCTGTTTTGAAATCAGATTGCATTTCATTTAGAATGTCAGCCTTGTTTCTCCTGATGGTGCCCAGGTAAATCAGATTTTTATTTAGCAATATTTCTGCTGGGTCTTTGCTGGTAAAAAATAATCTCACCGAAAAAGTTTAAAATTAAAAGCTTTGGATATTCCACCTTTTCCAAAGATGTGTCCAAAGCAGATTATGTAAAGTAACAAGGCATTGACTAAAGTAAAAGACATTTTAGAAAGAAAAATTGTAGATCTGAGAGGAAGCTTTACTTCCTTTAACAAAACTTTACTATGTACTGTTAGTTCTTCTTTAAATCTTGCTCAAATACTGGAACCATCACAGGAAGAGTAAATCTCTCCCAGCTACTTTTGTGGTTGACTGTGTTTTGAATCTGATAAGGAGTCTGTTTTGAGACTTTTCTTTAAGATAAAGGATTGTGAATTTGTTGGATGTGAAACTAGGGCTTTCCCAGATGTTTCAGGCAAGGAGGAAAAAAAGATATTGCTCTTCCTTCTGAACTTACCTCACTTAAATTTCCTTGTAAGTGGATCATGAGATTTTTGGGCAATAACTATGTTTTTCCAGATCCTTTGTAGTTAGAGTTTGTTTATTAAAAACAGTCAGCCCTCAACCATGGACTTTTTTCTGCCGTCTGGAGATGAAGGCTCATTCCCTTAATTACAATATAAGAATAAGTCTTGATATATGTTTGAATTTGGATGTGGCCTTTTCTTCTTTCTTTTCTTTTTTTTCTTTGTTATTTCTTCACTCCCCCTCCCCCCCCCTTTTTTTTTATTATTGGATTTGTTTGTATATGTTGCATGGAAATAAAGGATTTGTTTCGATATTTGGTTTTATGTGTATTTTCTTTTTCATGTATTGTTTTCTGTTTATGTCCAGATTTTTCTGATTGGATATTTGTCCTATGTTATAAAATATATGTAGAAATAAAAGAAAACAAAAGCTATGACAGCACATACTTTCAAGGTGCAGTCTGGTATTAAAGAAGTTCAGCACAATATGTGGGTAATTTGGTAACAGCCCACATAAATTTGCAGGCTGTTACACACACATATTGTGAGGATCTGTGGGCAGTTCTCATCTCCTGCCAGCAGAGGCCCTCAGTGAGCCATGTATACTTGTTGCCTAGTTTTCCAGGATCTATGGCTTGGAAGTACTGCTGGAGGCCATATTCTTCTGGCACTGCTGCATTTATAAGCCAGCTTCATACCATGCTCGGTGCCAGAGCTTGGGGTCCTTATCAAGGTCATAATCTTGTTCTCATCTTTTGTCTTGTTTCTTGTGCTCTCTAACTCTAGTCCTTGGCCCTAATTTATGGCTACAAGTTGGCCCCACTCTTAGGCCTATATATCCTGTGTTCTTGCCTTCCTGGTTTATTTTAGTTTGTTCCTGGGTTCTTGTCTGGTTTTAGTTTGTTTTGAGCATCTTGTTTTTGCAGTGGCTTTGCAGTGCTCCAGTGGGTGCTTTTCAGTTTTCTTGGTTCCTGCAGTGGTCTAGCCCTCTTTGTATGGGTGCCTTCAAGTTCCCAGTTGTGGGTTCATCCTCATCTCTATGTGTTCTGGCTGCCCAGGTCCTACCGGCCACCAGCACCTGAGGGCTCAACCCGAAGGGAAGGTGGCCAGAATAGGTTGAAAATATCCTTTTCCAGTCTGGCTCTAGCCCAGGAGCTCTGCTCCTCTTCCTGAGGTCAGAACACCAGCAACATGCTGTCACATTGTGTTCTGGCCAAGCGGACCCTGCTGAGTATGTCTAGATGAATCTCACAGAGCATGGTTTGATTTTTTCAGACCTCGATTCAGACTTGTGCAGGTATTTGCTATGCCAAAGCTTTGTAACCTTGAAAGAGTCTTATTTCTAAACTTCCATTTCTGGGGAAACTTATTGAACAAGCTGTGCTTGAACTTTTTGGAGGATGGGAAGATTCTTGATAAGTTTCAGCCAAGTTTTCAAATACAGCACAACACTGAGACCTTTTTAGTCGCGGTGCTGGACTTCCTGTAGATAAAATTTGATGAGGGGAATGCTATTTTGGTGATTTTTTTTATATACAGTATAATTCATCAGCATTGATCTGTGTAACCATTACATCATGTTGGATCATCTTAGGGCCTTGGGAATGGCTCCCCAGATTATGCAACGGTTTAAATCCTGGGAAATTCCTCAGGGAAAGCAAGGATTCTCTCTGTTGGAGTCTCTAAATCCCCTCCAACTTCTGGCAGAGATGCAAAACTATTTATTCGTTAAATCTACATCTGATTAATACTCACTCATCTGATAACCCCAAAAGCCTGATTCTGAGCCTGTGAACATTTCTGGTGGGTATTTCCTCTTCTTCTGATTCCGCTGCCTCCTCCAAAGCCTATAGATCAATATTATCTATACATGAGTAGAACTCATTATAGAAATACACAAAGCCCAAAAATATCAGAAAATACCACCAAACCAACTACCAAGTCAAAACCGGCAAACTGTGCTTCATCTCTCTTAAATAGCTGGTGTAAAAGCTCATGCGCAGTAATAGTGATGTCTACGCTCACTGCATGTGAAAGTATGATAATTTTGTACACCGTGAAGGTAATTTTCAAAGGAGCTGCACATGTGAATGTGACATCCTTTCGAGGCAATTTTCAAAAGCCATTTACCCGCATTATCATGGTATTATTGGATGTCTAAGCCACATTTGATATTCTGCACCTTACTATCTTTCTTTCCAGATTACAATCATCAGGTATACGCAGAACAGTGTTAAAATGGTTTACCTCATACCTATCAAATAGGATTGATTCCACATTTTCTGAATGGATATCCATCTCTTCAGGCAGCCCTCAGGGATCAGCTTTATCTTCCACACTGTTTAACATTTACCTGGCCCCACTATGTAGAATCTTTACACAGACGACATCCAGTTTTTTGTCTCCAAAAGCATGACTTGGACAGAAACCATGATCTTATCTCTCTCTACATACATTCAGTTAATCGTTGGCTTGTTCACAACAGACTCAAATTAAATGTAGAAGACTGTAATTTTGTGTCTTACTGAGATCAAAACATTATCCCTCAAAATTCCCATAGTTTTTACCTACCAAGGGAATTGTTTTCCAATTATCCAAAAGGCTAGAAATCTTGCTATAATTCTAGACAGTAACATCAATGAAATCACATATTTCTAGTCTTAACCCTGTCATTTTACAAGCTCTGACTACTAAGAAAATTAAAGTCCTTTTTTGATCAGCAAGATTTCTGGAGAGTGTTACAATCTCTTATAGTAAACCAATTAGATTATTGCAACTCTTTGTACCTTGGCATTCCAGCAACAATGATTTGTCCACTACAAGTCATCCAGAACATCACAGAACAGATTTTAAGCAGTATCCGTCTTAGAGACATCATTTTTGTATAACCTTTACTGGTTACTGGTCCCGTTTAGAATCCAATATATAACGCGACCATTTTATAACATACATATGTATATGCGGGCATGGTAAACAATAGGATGAACTCATGTGCATGTGCGTGCAATTTTAAGTAGGCGCATGCCTATTTATGCAAATGCTGCTTCTACCACCTAAGTGGGGTGATTTGAGTAGATACGCGCACCGACACAATTACCAGTTTTCCCAGTTCGTTCCCAGTTCGCCCAGGCAAGGGATAGGACTTCCAAACTCCCCTAATTTAATAGCCTCCCTTTTACCCTGTTAACCCCGACCTTTAAAACCCCTCTCACCTTTTTATTTTTTTTTGTTTTCTGACTTACATGCTATCCATAGCAGAAGTAAAGTTACTCGGGAGGGGACCCCCGGTGAGCGCTTGTGCGTATAAATATGTACATGATAGTTTCATTGTGAAATCCAGGATCTCCCATGTCCTGCCAAACCATGCCCACACCTGGCCCCTTTTTGTAAAAATGTATTTGTGTGTGTAGCGGGCACCTTTTAAAATCTACTTGGCACATGCTAGCTCGACTTGTGCACGTATCTTCTGGTTCTGGCGCATGCAGGGCTTTTAAAATCTACCTATATGTAACTAAAATAGTAGACAGAGACCACAAGTGCAGGAAGAAATCCTCTAAAGATCAAATCCATACACTCTCATTAAAGTAAAACATAAGGAACCAGAGGAAATGTTAGAAAAAGAAGCTAGTATAAGTTGAAACCACTCAAAGGCGATCTTAATTTATGTGCCAATAAATTACACAAATATTTTCTCTGCTGTCCACTTAAGGACAAGTTTCTTTGGCAGCTACATCACAGGGGCTTAGCCTATCACAGAGATAAAGCAGAGTGGTTTTCTTCAACAAGGAAATACAGCCACATATCATTGATAAATTTGTACAGTCTAGGGGTTGAGAGAGAAAACTTCACTTATCCGTATGACTCACACACTATGAGGACACTTTTCAAAACTTTTGATGTGGACATGTATGTGCTTACTTGTATAAAAAACCTGCTTGAAAATTAGCCCACCCCTCCCCTCCAATGTGGATATAAGTATGCGCAGTGTGAAGCAGTGTATCTACATTTGCCCACATAAAAAAAGGGTGGAATTATGTTGGAGAGGGAAATTATATAAAAAAGGTGATTTAATTCTGAAATTGCCACATGAACTTTCCAGCACATATTTGGCAGCCACAGGGAGGATGACTTTCAAACAAATGCACATATGTGGTCAGGAGCAGCTCTATGCTAGTATTTTATAACCTGTGCCTATGGTATATACTTGTTTAATACAATATTCATTATCTCTACCATGCAACATACATGTGTATGTAGGATTACACAAACACATACATATAATGCATAAAATACATAAAATACATATATCAATGTATGCACATACTTTCCAACCTATTTTAAAATTATGCACTCGTGTATTTTACGTGCAAAAGTAAAGTAGGACTCGCTCATGTAAATCAGGATTTACATGCGTAAAGTGATGTATTTTAAAACATGCATGCATTAAGGAAATGACCAGTTTTACCAATTAGTCCACCAATTTCTGCAGTCCTTCTCCAGGTCATCAAGGCCCTCCTGGTTTTTCAGTCTGAACCTCCCCCAGTTTACCCAGACCTCCCGCCCAATGAGCACTACACAATAAACATGTTTAATATCATTTATGCTAGATAACTAGCAGATGTAAAATTACATTTCTAAGTTGGCAAATCTACGTGTGTGTCTTTTAAAATAGTAACTTACGTGTGTAAATGCTGGTCTTGCCCTGGAACACCCCTAGATTACCCCTTTTTTTTACATGTGTACATTGGGGGGGGGGGGTGTGCAATCATTTGAAATGAAATAGGAAATACTAGTGATATTTCATATTTCATTTCATTTTGTGGTTTTAAAAAAAGATGGAAAAAACATGACATTTTGTTTTTTTTCCTATTCTTTTGTTGTTTTTTTTTGGGGGGGGTGCCAAAAAAGCAATATTTAAATTTAAAACATTATCATATGATCTGCCCCAATCCCTCCTGTTTATTAAAATATCCAGCCCCCCCTGTTTTGAGTGAACTGTTTAGTCAACCCTTGGGCCGACCTGTGAGAGACTGGGGAGAGGTGTATTATAGTCTCTGGTGAGTGACAGGTCGAGTGACGGATACCAGGCAGGAGTTGGACGTGAGCTTCACCCTGGAAGCCGGTGCTCCCCCGGGAGGAGCCCGTAGGAGCCCGACCGCTGGGACTTAGGAGATCACGGAAACTGGAGCTGGAGCAGGCAGGCAGGGATCAGGAGACAGGCAGGAACTGAAGCAGGCTAGGACTGAAGCAAGCAGGAACTGAAGCAGAACTGGCTACTGGAACCAGACAGGAACTGAAGCAGGACTGGCTACTGGAACCAGACAGGAGCTGAAGCAGGACTGGCTACTGGAACCAGACAGGAGCTGAAGCAGGACTGGCTACTGGAACCAGACAGGAGCTGAAGCAGGACTGACTACTGGAACCAGCCAGGAGCTGAAGCAGGACTGGCTACTGGAACCAGACAGGAGCTGAAGCAGGACTGACTACTGGAACCAGCCAGGAGCTGAAGCAGGACTGGCTACTGGAACCAGGCAGGAGCTGAAGCAGGACTGGCTACTGGAACCTGGAACCAAGCTGGAACTGAAGCAGAACAGGTTACTGCAAGCAAGCCAGACAGAAGCAAGACTTGGGCACGGTGAAACAAGTCTCAGGCAGGATCAGAGTCGCTAACGCAATAGCACACTCCGGGGCACGGAGCAGGAGAGAACCGCAAGGAACCCCGTTGCAAGGCAAAGTCCTTGGCTCCGCGGCGGCCTTACCTAGGCCGTGGCGTCTGACGTCATCGATAGGGCGGAGCTTCCAATGGCGGGAAACGGCCTTCATAAGCGCGGATTGCGCGCGCCTAGGGAGAAGGCGTCCAGGCAGGGCTTCTCGCGGCGTCACCCCGTGGGGATGCCGCGAAACAGGCCGCAGACCCTCGGAGACGGGCCGGGACCAAGGAGGTAAGGGCCTAGTCGCGGCTGCTGCGACTAGGACCGCAACACCCCCAACAGTTAACCCATCTCGCCCACCTTTGTCCACCTTCCAGACCCCCTCCCCAGGACTCACCAAAATGTCCCTGGTGCTATAGCGGGGGCTCAGATGCAACCATCCACTCCCGGCCTGGCAGCTGTCATTATTCAAAATGGTGCAAAGTGCCCTTTGCCCCTGTTATGTGACAAAGGCTATTGGGCAGCCCCTGTCACACGATAGGAGCAAAGCACTGGCTGATGCCATTTTGAAAAATGTCAGTTGCCAGGCCAAGAGCAGAAGGTCACTCCTGGGCCCCTGTTTGACTACTAGGGGCATTTTGATGCATCCTGGGGGTCAGGAGGGTGGGCTAGGGTAGGCAAGGGGTACTCAGTTGGTAGAAAGGGCTGGATATTTTAATAAATGGGAAGGGTTGGGGTGACTTCTGCATTTTGTTTTGTTTTTAAACAAGACGGCAAAAATGGCCCACCCCTGAAACAATGGGAAAAACATATAAAAATGTTTCACTACTATCCCTAGTGTATATGTGCAAGTGAAAGTGAAAATGTGTGCATTTTTTATTTTTATAAAATTTGGAATATGAGAGTTAAATGCTGTTTATATATGAATATGCTAATTTTTACATGTGTAACATTTTGAAAATTCATCCCTATGTGTGCCTGGCCTAGATTTTCAAAGGGAATCTCTGTGAGACTTGAGTATTACCCCTTATATTTCCTACTTATTTTTACTAGGGGTGTAGACAGAACTGAATTTTTTTGGGGGTGCCCAAGGTTAACATGAGTGAGTGGGCACTGTGGCCACTCCCCATCTGTCCCCGCCCTCACTCTTTACCCCATCCTATGTAGGTCTTCACATCAGTGGCTACAAAGCCCTTTTTATTTCTGGCAACACTCTGTATTTCCTGTCTTTTAACTCTCTTCCTGCATTATCTTTGCTATTTCTTACAATCCCTCCGCAGTTAATGCAGCTACTTTGTACATTGTTCATTTCTCAGACTGCTGAAGACCAATTATGTCTATCAACAACCAATCAGTGGGGTACTGTGGTCCTAGTGACAACCCCCATCCTGAACCCCCACCCTACTGGATTCACCCCATATCAGCTTGGTAGGGGCACGGTAGCCCGATTGATATTTCCCTTCCTATATGGCCCTCCTTCCTTCTCCTCAGGCAGGTACCCCCTCCTTTCCTATCTCTTCCAATGATGGACTCCATGATAATTTGAGTCAGAGAGAGGAGAGATGTCTGAAGCAGAAATGTATTTCGGCTTAAGGACCTTGCAAGAGGACGAGAGGGCTCCTAGGAATATTGCAGCATAGGTGTTTGATTTACAGGTGGGAGTAGAATTAGCTATGATGTGTCTGCATGATTTATTGGGTGATTTCTTTTCAAAGGGACTTCTGTGTATAAAACATGCAGAAGTGGCCTTTTATAACATTTCTCACCTGATAATGAGGCTAAAGTAACATGTGCCTGCCATATTCACTTGTAAGTTTAACCAGAGTGAGTGGAGGCACTCCTGGGGCTGGATTTGGAGAGGAGTTTGCACTTACATGCACACTTTATAAAATCTGGCATTATAGGTGTAAGTTTTCAGGAAATGCTTGTGGGCATCACATAGCAGGTGAAACTCGTGTGGGGTAGTTTTGGTGTAACTTAGGAATGTTTTTGTTGACTTTTCTATGCGGGTTGTTTGAAAATTTCCTTCCCTAACACCAAATAGCTTTGTGTAGAAGCTAATAAACAGCCATTGATTTAAATTAAAGATGAATATATTTTTGCTGAAAAGTTAAAATTTAGGGCCAGATAATATTACTAGATATTCACCCATTTGCACTGAATAGTAGACAAGTGTTTTTCTTTCTAAAGACTCAGTGACCTTGCAACAGAAATCAGTAACATGCTATAGTTTGCACTGAATACATCAATGTCAATAGGTGTTGCACTTGGCATAGGTTCATGAGAAGTCTATAAGTAACAGAATTAATTATGATGTGTGGGTGAGATTAATGCTAGATTGGTCTGAAAACAAGGTAAATATGCATCTTGTCATGGTGTTCTGGATTGATGCTGCATTCTTTTTTGTTTATTTTATACAGATTACCCACTTTGAAATTCAAAGGTGCTTGTAACAATGTGGGTGGCACTGAGTCCCTCAAATGAAAACATTTCCACACAAATGCATCTAAAGAGAAGGAGTCACTGCATAACCTATTGAACTCTCTGGGAAAGTCACCATATCCTCTCAGGCTGAATGTTTCTGTGTGTCCCAGAGGAGTTGTTTACGATAATCTTCTCTTGCTGAAATTTAAAATGTTCAAGCTTTCTAGACTTTTTAATGCACTTTGAAGCAACTCACAAGCATAACTAAGATGTGTAGGTGCTTTGTGATTTGAATAATCTCACATGACCAGTTGCACATTGTTCCCTTGCATCCAGGATTGGCATGGTATCCTGGACTGAATCCAGGGTAAACAAGCACCCAGATGGAAATGTTCCATAAACACCAGAATCTAGAGACATTCTCAACATAAAGCATGCCAAATAAACTTTGGGAAGAATAACGAAAAGTTTTATACAGTTCAATAGAACATACTTTCAGGGATTAATTAGAATCTGAAAAACACGAAGCATGTTAAAAACAAAACAACAAATGGCCCTTTCGGTAATAACATTAAGTCAATTCCCTTAGGGGTAGATTTTAAAAGGAGTGCACGCGGCGAACATGTGCACGCGCTACCCGTCGCGCACACATGTATGCCAGATTTTATAACTTGCGCGCGCAAGTTATAAAATCAGGGGTCGGTGCGCGCAAGGGGGTGCACAATTGTGTACCTTGCGCGCGCCAAGCCGTGCTGCCTTCCCCCGTTCCCTACCCCCCACCCCACCTTCCCTTCCCTTCCCCTACTTCCCCCGTCCTTTTCCCCCTACCTTTTTTTTCTTTTTTTTATTTCACAACTTACTTCAGCCCTGGGGCTGAAGTAAGTTGCGCATGCTGGCCAACTGCCGGCCTGCGATCCCCGGCACAGCGGCAAATATGGCCACTGTGCTGGGAGCCTGACCCCACCCCCGGACCGCCTCGCCCCCTTACACGTGTCACGGGGCTTTATGCGCGTCGCCGGGCCTTTTGAAAATAGGCCCGGCGAGCGTAACCTTTTTAAAATCCGTCCCTTATTGTTCTTATCATTTGTTTACCTCCTTAGATCACTCTCCTTTTTGCTGTAGTTACACGATATTAGTTCTCCTGGGTGTTACCATCCAGGAAAAGGATCTGGGAGTCATCCTGGACAATATTTTTATTTATTTAAAATTGTTTGTATACTGCTTTTTCAATAAAAATTGGTCAAAATGGTTCACATACTGATACATAAAGAATATATATATGTAGTTACAGCTCTCCCTGGAGAAAATACCATCTATTGAGAAAATCTTTCTTATTGTTACAAAAGATAAGGAAAAGTTAGAAGGGTTAAATCAGTCCCAACAATTGGGTAATATTACAGAATTTCTAGAGAAATCCATGGATGAACAAGTAGAATCAAGGGGTACTTTGTGAAGCATAGAGATTTTATTTTACGACTTTTTCTCCGTAATCGAGAAAAACCTAATCTCACACAAAAAATGTGGATGTACCCTGATATAACCAGACCTACCCAAATAAGAAGAAATTTCTTACAGATGAGCCCCAAGCTTAAAAAACTCGGAGCTCAGATGGTTGTTTATTTTCCTTGCAAATGTATTGTAAAATATATGAATGAAAGGTTTGTGTTTCTGGAACCTTCAGATCTCAGGAAATTTCTTTAAGCTTGTACTCCTATTTAGGAATAATTAGATGAGTTATAGGTAAAATAGAGATATAAACGTTTAGTGCACTGTTTCACTCTCACAAGGAAGTACGTGCTCTCTCTCTTCTAGGTCATTCGTGCTCCATTCTTGCCCGGAATGGACTCTGCCATCTGGCTTGGTCTAGACTGAACATACTTTCTGACTTCCTTAATGGCATATTATCATCGTATATTTATTCTCATTGCTTTAGTATATAATTTGATCTTACTATTTGATTATCTTATAGGCTTTTTATCATTGCGTCTTTATTATCATATGTTTTCTCTGATTTGTTATTGTTTAAGAATCACTCTAATCCTCACGTGGCTCACACTTTTTCAGTTGTCATTATTTACCTTTGTTTTTATCCCTTATTCCCAGTTCCAGGTCACCCTGTTCTATGTAATGCTATTTGCAACTTTTGTGTTTTCACTGTAAACCGATATGATATGTAAATTTTCTACATGAATGTCGGTATATAAAAGTCCAAAATAAATAAATATAAATAAATATATAAAACAAAAACAACATATAATACAAAACAGTTAAATGTGAAATTAAACATAAAATGATAGCTAAAAACTAAACATCTATCAAAATATCAATACGGGTCAAAATCAAGTATAAATAAAGTTCACAGGTGTTGCTGGAAGTGGAAAAATCAATGTTTTCTTGGGTTTGGGTATTGAATGCTTATTGAAAGAGATATATTTTTAGTGTTTTTTTTTAATTCTTTTGTGTTTGAGATCCTCGGCTTCGTGTGTGGTGGCAATCAAATAGGCAACCAGAATGATAGGAATTATTAGGAAAGGAATGTAAAATAAAACAGATAATATCATAATAATTCTATGTCACTCCATGAAGAGACCATACCTAGAGTACTATGTGCAATTCAGGTCACACATCTCAAAAAAAAAGATATATGTACGAATTGGAAAAGGTACAGAGAAAAATGACCAAAATGATAAAGGGGGTGGAATGGTTCCCCTGTGCAAAAAGGCTAAAGAAGTTAGGGCTATTCAGCTGGGAGAATAAATGGCTGAAGGGGGATATGATAGAGGTCTATAAAATCATGTTTGGATTATAATGAGTAAATGTAAATTGGTTATTTACTCTTTCAAAAAATGCAAAGATTAGAGGACACTCCATGAAGTCAGAGTAGTTAAATCATAAGAGGATTGTGATAAATTGCAGGAGAACTTTGTGAGGCTGGAAGATTGGCAAATGAAATTTAATGCAGACAAGTGCAAGATGTTACATATAGGGAAAAGTAACCCATGCTGTTTTTACACGATGTTAGGTTCTATGATAGAAGATACCACCCAGGAAAAGATCTAGGCATCATAGTTGATAGTTGCACTGGATAAAGTACAGAGAAGGGCAACCAAAATGATAAAGGGAATGGAACGGCTCCCCTTGAGGAAAGGCTAAAGAGGTTAGGGCTGTTCAGCTTGGAGAAGAGAGGGCTGAGGAGGGATATGATAGGTACAAACTTAGGGCCAGATTTTCAAAGGGGTACGCGCATAAGATACGCGCGTACCCCCCGAAAACCTGCCCGAAGTTCCCCCTGCATGCGCCGAACCTATGTTGAGTAGGCTCGATGGCGCGTGCAAGCCCCAGGATGCGCGTAAGTCCCGGGGCTTTCCTGGGGGGGCATGTTGCAGTGGCGCGTCATTCAGGGGCGGGGCCGCGGGCGTGGTTCTGGCCTGGGGGCATTTCGGGGGTGTGGCTGAGGCCTCCGAAACAGCTCCCGGGCCGGGGAATCGTGCAGCCGGTGTGCGCGAGTTAAGCCTGCTTGAAGCAGATGTAACTTCTGGAATAAAGGTAGGGGGGTTTTAGATAGGGCTGGGGGTGGGTTAGGTAAGGGAAGGCGGGGGGAGGCAGAAGGAAAGTTCCCTCCAAGGCCGCTCCGAAATCGGAGCTGCCTCGGAGGGAACGGAGGCCGGCTGTGTGGCTCGGCGCACGCAGGCTGCCAATTTTGCTCAGCCTTGTGTGCGCCGATCCAGGATTTTAACAGATATGCGTGGCTACGTGCATATCTATTAAAATCCCGCGTACTCTTGTTTGTGCCTGGTGCATGAACAAAAGTACGCATGTGCATAACTTTGGAAAATCTACCCCATAGATTGTAAGCCCTCTGGGGATAGGGAAATACCTACAGTACCTGAATGTAATCTACTTTGAAGCGCTGAAAAAAGTGCAATAAGCAGAATATAAATCTAAATAAATAAATAAATAAAATCATGAAACGACTTGAATGTGTAAATGTGAAATGGTTATTTACCCTTTCGGATAATTCAAGGAGTAGGGAGCATTCCATGAAGTTAGCAAGTAGCTCATTTAAAACAAATTGGAGAAAATTCTTTTTCACTCAATGCACAATTAAGCTCTGGAATTCATTGCCAGAGGATGTGGTTAAGGAAGTACTGTAGCTGGGTTTAAAAAAGGTTTGGAGTTTCTGGAGAAGTCCATAAACTATTGACCAAGGACTTAGGGAAAGCCACTATTTATTGCTAAGCATTAGCAATATGGGTCGTATTTACTTGCTAGGTACTTGTGACCTGGATTGTCCACTGCTGAAGACAGGATACCAGGCTTAATGGATTCATGGTCTGACTAGCCCCTAGATTCATCAAAATGCTGCAATATTGCAGGCCTAATGCCTATGATAAGAAAAAGGGGTGAGAGAGATGGAGAGAGAGAGAGAGACTATCTATAAGGCCTTCTTAGTAGTTGAGTGTTTATATCTCTATAGAAGGGCCAGCTGGACACTTTGCTGGGTGTTCAAAATAAAGTTTACTGATTTTTTAAAGTTAAATCAATGTCCAATCACTCCAAAGGTTAAGATTACATCTGTGTTGCTTACAGATATTTCTCTTTCCTAGGTATATGTCCTGTCTCTCAAATCCCTTTGATTTAGATTACCACTTCTTCATTCACTGAATACACTATCCCAGATGTTCAAGGAAATCCTATGGGTGATAAGGTTTCCTTAGCCATGGAAAAATTCTACCTTAGTCCAAATTGCTCAGTCTCGTACCCAGCCTGTGTCCTTGTCCCTTATGGTAAAGATCCTGAGTGTGGGGGGGGGGGGGGGGGGGGATCTTCAGATATTCCTGCTCCCATTCTTCTTGCTTCTAGTTTGATGTGACCGTTCAGGGGGAATATCTGATGAAATAATCTGGCTTCTGCAGCCCTGCATTCTAGGGTGAGCAGGTATGGACAAAAGACCTCCCACACTTCCAGAAACTGATACTTTAAATAACAAAATTGAAACCTCATGGAGGGAACAAAATCACCTTCCCTGCAGGTCTGCCTTACCCCTAGGCAGATTACCACAGCTTCAGTGTCCTGGCCTCCAGCTCAGGGAATAGGACTTCACTAAAAAACCCAGGCATCCACTCCAGACTAAAGGAAAGTCTCTAAGGACACAAAGACAAAACCCACTCACAGGGAGTGCACATCAGGATTAGTCTCCAATAAAACAAACATTGAGGGGTTAGGGTCCACTCTAAAGGAAAAAAATCCCAGGTGCTTCTTACTCCTCCAAGTCTCTAGCAAAAATGCTGTACCAATCCTTCTCTTAGATCCACTAATTACCCTGAGACTGACGATCACAGACATCCAGATTGGGAGGGGCTGAAAGGAATGGAAGTCTCTCTAAATTGTTATAATATCTCATGTACAGGGACATTGCGTCGTCTGCTGGCTGACCAGAGGGTTGGCTACTCAAAAGACAGTGGAAGCATCCAAAAGAAAAACAAATTCTTTATAGGGGACTCTAAAATGAGAGGAATACAGTTGGGAAATAACCATGGGGAGAGAGAAGTTATTTGCCTTATGGGTGCCTAAACTTTCAGGGATAGACCGAAAGTCCAGAAGTTAGCTAGAGAAATATGAAAAGAAGGTTAATGGAACATACATTAAAAAGAGAAAAAAATAAAACTAAAGAAAAAGGAAGGCAGAGTATCATTTTGGAGAGACATGTGTGCAAACGCCTAAGTCTTGTTAATGAATTACAGATCTGGAGTTCACCATGGGTATATTTGGCTTTGCCTGTCACTAATGTTTTCCCCTATAATTGCCAGCATTGAGGAGTTTGGTATTTTGGGGTCCTTCCCTTGCTTTATCCCCACCTTTTTATGGGATATGTCTCAGGAATATTAAATACCTGCTGAGGATGAGCAAAGCATCATTGCCTCTCCCCAAGCGTGATCAGGAGGTGGTATCTGTTGCTTGTAGGGTAGATTGAACAAGAGAAGAGATATGAGAGTAGGAAAAGGTGGAAGAGTTTTGTACTTTTGTTCTTTTGAACCAGTTCCCAAAGGCATCTTGAAGGGCTGGGTCTTAGATATTTTGTCTTTGCTACCAGCAAATAGGAGATAGGGATGTGCAATCGTTTAAAACAAATGTCATATCTGGGATGAATATACCATATTCATTTGATTCGTTTGCCCCCAAAAATGTATGAGCAAATCCCACGAATGAAACATATGTAATTTGTTTCATTCATTTATGTTTCCCCATTGAAAAGCATTGACTACATTAAAAACAATAGACTCTGAGGCTGGGCAGGTCATGTGGGAATTTCCATAGCAACCAGCCCTCATGCCTATGATTCATGCGTGAAGTCAGAGTAGAACCGGGATATGTTGTTAAGAAAACCAGACTGACAAAGCAAGAGAACATATCAGAGGGGAGCATTTTTCTAAATCAGTGAATCACTGAACTTTCCATCCTTTGTATTGCAATCCCTGCTTGTTTGAGATTGCAGTTGGATTCTATCTCTCACTTAAGGAAGATATATCCTGCTTTGCTGTTGTCATAGAATTCTGTATTACTACAGTCTTCTGAATTAACAGTGCTTTGGTTCAAGCTTAGAAACATTCTATCTGTTCTAATCCTGTTAGCTGTTAGCTGCTGTCACACTGAGTTAATTTGCACAGGTTTAAAATTTATTTTTTTAACATCTCACTGCTGTCACTGCTACTGACTTAGAGGAAATTTAATGTTCTCCCACATTCCCTTTCCTTTAGGGGTAAGTCACTCCAGGCTGCCTAGGCTGCCTGGCCTGCCTGGCTGGCACTGGATATTTTTGCAGTGATTTATTAAATTTTAAACCTGTTGCTACCAGTGTAGAACCATCGCTGTAGCTGAACTCTGCCCTAGTATACTACATAGAGAGGCTGTTTTAACTCTCTTTGTCTGGGTCTGTGTCTGTTAGATATGTCAGTGAATCTACAAAGAGTGCAGTAGGTCTGTGCCAGTTACCACCACAGCTAGAGCCAGCCCACTTTGTGGATTATTTTATTTTGCTACTGCATTTAAATTAATAGTGCATTCACTTTTACTTCTGTTTTACCAGTAGTGAGCTCACACACATAGTATAGCACTTATCATTCTTTGCTTTTTCTGTGTGTGTTGCATGCATCAGCATGCACTGTAGTCACTAGCAGAGCAAAATACTAAAATTATTGTTCTACTGTAGTGTATTCTCTCTGTGTGTTGAGAGAATACACTACAGTTGTTCAACCTTACACACAGAAGGATCACTGTAGTAGTTCATCACATTAGTGTCATCAGTGTGACTAACCACCACATTTTTAGAAATAAAGATTCATTGACAACACCTTTTGTCCAGCACTGCAGTAGAAAAAAAAATCCATCATGTCAGGCAAAGGATGTGGGAAGCACACAATTGTTGCCAGGGGATTTGCTAGACAGACAACAGTGAGTCCTCCAACTAAGATGACTCTAACTGACTCTCCACAACAACAACAACTATTAGGAAAACTATTAAGAGACCTTTCAGCACTATGGGGTAGATTTTCAGACGAGCGCGAATAGCCTACTTTTGTTTGCGCTCCAGGCGCAAACAAAAGTACGCTGGATTTTAGTAGATACGCGCGTAGTCGCGCGTATCGGCTAAAATCCTGGATCGGCGCGCGCAAGGCTATCGATTTCGTATAGCCTGCGCGCGCCGAGCCGCGCAGCCTACCCCCGTTCCCTCCTAGGCCGCTCCGAAATCGGAGCGGCCTAGAAGGGAACTTTCCTTTGCCCTCCCCTCACCTTCCCCTCCCTTCCCCTACCTAACCCACCCGCCCGGCCCTGTCTAAACCCCCATCCTACCTTTGTCGGGGGATTTACGCCTCCCGGAGGGAGGCGTAAATCCCCGCGCGCCAGCGGGCCTCCTGCGCGCCGGGCCGCGACCTGGGGGCGGGTACGGAGGGCGCGACCACGCCCCCGGGCCGTAGCCACGCCCCCGTACCCACCCCCAAAACGCTGCCGACACGCCCCCGCAACGCCGCGCGCTCCGGCCCCGCCCCCGACACGCCTCCCGACACGCCCACTCCGAAAACCCCGGGACTTACGCGAGTCCTGGGGTTCTGCGCGCGCCGGTGAGCCTATGTAAAATAGGCTCACCGGCGCGCAGGGCCCTGCTCGCGTAAATCCGCCCGGTTTTGGGCGGATTTACGCGAGCAGGGCTCTGAAAATCCGCCCCTATGTAAATAGTTTTTTAGTGTAAAATTACTGTACGTTACTCCTACTCTTGTTTCATTCCTCCCCCAGTTCCAGCAACCCTGTTTTATTGTAACTTTTTTGTTCCTTTCCACTTGTTATTTGCTTAAGGTTATTACACCCCTGTTACCTGTAAACTGGCATGATATGATTGTATCATGAATGCCGGTATAGAAAAGCTTTAAATAAAAAATAAATAAAGATAAAGAAGGATTTTTTTAAATCCCAAATGTCAACAGGAGAGACAGGCCTGTCAAGCCACAAGGCGTTGAGATTTGGGGAGGATATGCCAGTTGTTCCATCAGTGACTCAGCCAGATCTTGTTATCTTCGAGGAGAGGGAAAGGGAAAGCACTAGTGGTATTAGTAACAGCAGAGTACAACCCCCAGTGCCTATAGAAGTACAAGTACAAGTGGTGAAACCAAAACCAGCACTACAAACACTTAGTGCAGCACAAGATCAGTTTTGTCATCCTCTTTTGATTCAGAGCTTAATGAATCTCCCTTCAGAGGATTTCCTTCCTTCAAAGGATTTCCTGAAGCAGAGATGGGAGAGGCATTAGCTGAAGACCATGTATTAGGAGACAGTACTATGCTAGCTTCTACTTCACTGACAGAGGAGAGAGAGGCAGGAGGATATGTTAGTAAGGGAGAGCAGGCCACACTGACAGTGAAGGAACTGAGGATGAGTGAATCCTCTGCTGCAGTTCCTCAGACTCCATCTATGCCAGCAGCACCAACCACCCCAAAGGATGCAGACAGAGGCAAGGGATCACAAAAGAAATCTGTGATCTGGAGCCATTTTCAAATGAGGGAGGACTCACGCTTTGCGCGTTGATACTATTGCGCAAAGGACATAAGCCAAGGGAAGAAACTGGGTTACTTGTCATAGAGCAACTATCAGAAATGTACTACAGCCAAGGATCTGTCCCTTCAGCAGAAAAAATAAAGGAAACAAATGTCAAATACAAAACATTTATAACTCAAAACTGTTAAAGTGCCAACTAAAAACAATAAAATAGAACTTGTGGTGCCACTAGAGAGGAGATTCAGGATCAGGGGTTTCTGATTTGCATGGTGGGAGGAAGGAGAGAACTAGCATCCTTTTAGCTGGTAACATTTGGTAAGATGCAGGCTTAACCAGTGCTTATTTTGAGAAGCAGTTTATGTGCATCAGTCACCTCTGGTACAGGAAGAAAAGTCCTGCTATTCTTCCTAGTCTGTGTAGGAGCTTATGCTTGCCCTCTCTCTATCCAGACAAGCCTGGGTCTGTTCATAAAGTGCAGAAAACAATTCAGACCTTCCTGCTTCAATGGGCATTATTGTGCCAGCCTCACCATTCACTCTGTGCCCCTTCATAGAGGCCCAAACTCAGGAAGCATTCCCCTGCTTCAGCCCACAGCAGGAAACACTAAGAGTCCTGACTAGAACCACAGAAACAAAGAAATAGCCTAATAGAACTAGGAACTGAAAGCCTTGCTCTCAATTGCAAACAAATCATTGTGGGGATCCACACCCACAAAAATATTAAAAAGCACTACAGTTAGCCATCGCTTCTCCAGGACAGATCCTCACTGCAGGCTCAATTTCCTCAGCAACAGCAATGCTTGGGAGTTTCTGGTCTAACTGATCCCATCACACTAGCAGCACACAGCTAACAAATTTTATGATTCATAAATAAACATCTTAAAAGTACATCAAACTTCATTAAAAAACAAAATAGGAATAGAAACTGCTTCAGGACAGCTCTAGCTGTTTAAATCTATTTTTTTTATATGAGGCCACTTCAACAGGTGGTGATGAATGGGTGGGAATCTCCCAGGAAACCTAGAGGGGACTATCACTTTCATGAGGGGGGAGATTTCTGGGCCACATGGCCCTTTAAAAAGCATCCTAGGGCCAATGGAATGTGTGTTAGCATCTCTATGGTGCTAGAATGTTTTATCTGCACCTCCTATAAAAGTGCTAAAATAATGTGACTGGCTTTTTTGGAGGCCAGCCACATTATTTTATTTGCATAGGATTACATATGCAAGAGCTGCTTTGCATGTATTTGCACAATTTATGCAAACAAGTCACATGCAAAGAAGCTTATTGGAATAGGGATGGGTTTGATGCATGTTAAATGCTGTTTTACTTGTGCTATAGTCATATTGTATCTTAATAAATCTAGGCTTTATATTGTGAGCCATTTGGGGATAGGGAAATACCTATAGTACCTGAATGTAATCCACTTTGAAGTGCCAAAATTTGGAATATAAAATCAAAATAAATAAATACATAAAATACATACAATAAATACATAAAATACATACAAAATAAATAAATACATAAAAAACACAAATGTATCAAAACAAGTATATCAAAACCCTCAAGGGCATACAGTGCGGGGAACTGCAAACTGTACAAAGGCATCAAAACCTCCAAGGTATAAAATCTGGGGAATCACAAATAGCACATAGGCACCCAAACCTTCAAAGTGTACTGTGTTGGGACTCGCAAACAGCACAAAAATGTCAAAACCTACAAGGCATACAGTGTAGAGAATAGTAAACTATTCAAAAGCATCAAAATCTACAAGGCATACAGTGTGTGAATCACAAACCACACAAATGATTCATAATCTCCAAGGCATAGAGTGTAGTCAATCACAAACAGTACAAAAATGTCATAACCCTCAAAGCATAGAGTGCGGTCACTCACAAACAGCACCAAGGTGTCAAAACCTACAAGGCATAGAGTGTGGAGAATAGTAAACTACACAAAAGCATCAAAACCCCCAGTATGAAATCACAAACCACACAAAGGTACCATAACCCCCAAGGCTTAGAGTGTGTCAATCACAAACAGCACAAAGGCCTAGATAGGCCTACATAGCAAAATGGAAAACCAGAAAAGCTGTGGGCTGGGAAGAAAAACTTGTATTTTTTTTCCTTTTTTTCACATTTTTATTTTGTGCACACCCCAGTAAAACAAAGACAAAAGGGTGGGAGAACTAGGATGGGATCCAAACACCAAAACTTCCAAGATGATATATCTGGGTCATAGCAGCTAGACATAGTGGCAGCAAGACCTCTAAGTAGTACATATGGGGCATAGCAGTAAGACCCCCAAGGTGGTACACCAGGGGCATGGAAGGTAGACATAATGGCAGCAAGACATCTAAGCTTGTATAGAAGGGTCAGTTGGAACCAAGAAGAGGGGGGAGACATTTTAGACCTAATTCTTAGTGGAATGCAGGATTTGGTGCAAGAGGTAATGGTGGTGGGGTCAGTCAGCTACAGGTTTCATAGTGTGATCAAGTTAGACTTAGTGACTGGGAGTATATTAAGTAAATCTACAACTCTAACATTAAACTTTCAAAAAGAAGTCTGATAAAATGAGGAAAATAGAAAAAACTGATAACACATTGAAATCGTTGGTTCAGTGTGCTGTGGCGTCAAAAAAGCAAACAGAATGTTGGGAATTATTAGAAAGGGAATGGTGAATAAAACGGAAAATTTCATAATGCCTCTGTATCGCTCCATGGTGAGACCGCACCTTGAATACTGTGTACAATTCTGGTCGCCGCATCTCAAAAAAGATATAATTGCGATGGAGAAGGTACAGAGAAGGGCTACCAAAATGATAAGGGGAATGGAACAGCTCCCCTATGAGGAGATACTAAAGAGGTTAGGACTTTTCAGCTTGGAGAAGAAACAGCTGAGGGGGGATATGATAGAGATGTTTAAAATTATGAGAGGTCTAGAAAGAGTTATTTACTCTTTTGGATAGTAGAAAGACTAGGGGGGCACTCCATGAAGTTAGCATTGGGCACATTTAAAACTAATCAGAGAAAGCTCTTTTTTACTCAACGCACAATTAAACTCTGGAATTTGTTGCCAGAGGATGTGGTTAGTGCAGTTAGTATAGCTGTGTTTAAAAAAGGATTGGATAAGTTCTTGGAGGAGAAGTCCATTACCTGCTATTAAGTTCACTTAGAGAATAGCCACTGCCATTAGCAATGGTAACATGGAATAGACTTAGCTTTTGGGTACTTGCCAGGTTCTTATGGCCTGGATTGGCCACTGATGGAAACAGGATGCTGGGCTTGATGGACCCTTGGTCTGACCCAGTATGGCATTTTCTTATGTTCTTATGTGCACCTACAAAGGTTAAGAGTTTATATCAGGTATGGTCATTGTTTATAAATATCTTCTTACAAACCCAGTCCAGATTTATTCCATGCATTGAAAAAGTGAAAGGAAGTCAAAATACTGCTGGCAAGGTTAAAGGGTGAGATAAAAGAGGCTATATAGCCAAAATAACTTTTCTAAATTGGATAAAAGATCCATCTGAGGAAAATAGGAAAAAGCATAAGCAATGGAAAGTTAGACAGAAAACTTTGATAAGGCGGGTTAAAAGAGAATTTGAAAAGAAGCTGACCTTAGAGATAAAAACTCATAATAAAACTGTTTTAAAATATATCCAAATCAGGAATCCTGGGGGGGGGTGCAGCTGGGTTGCATGCCAGGTAAGAATCCCCGGAGACCTCCTGCCTCCATGAATGGACCGCGCCGAAAAGCACAAGAGAGAGAGGGAACGGGGTGTGGATGAGCTGGGAGGGGATGAGAGTGAGGGATGGGACTGAGAGAGGGTGGGAAGTGACTGAAAGAAGGGGAGGGAGTGGGAAGGAGAATGAGGGGGGAGGTGAGAGTGATGGAAGGGGAGGGAGTGGGAGGGAGAATAAGGGGGAGGTGAGAGTGAGGGGAGGGAGTGGGAGGGAGAATGAGGGGGGAGGTGAGAGTGAGGGGAGGGAGTGGGAGGGACAATGGGGGGAGGTGAGAGTGAGGAGGGAGGGAGAATGAGGGAGTGAAGGAAGGGGAGGGAGTGGGAGGGAGAATGAGGGGGAGGTGAGAGTGAAGGAAGGGAGGGAGTGGGAGGGAGAATGAGGGGGAGGTGAGAGTGAGGGAAGGGGAGGGAGTGGGAGGGAGAATGAGGGGGAGGTAAGAGTGAGGGAAAGGGGAGAGAGTGGGAGGGAGAATGAGGTGGAGGTGAGAGTGAGGGAAGGGGAGGGAGTGGGAGGGAGAGTGAGGGGGAGGTGAGAGTGAGGGAAAGGGGAGAGATTGGGAGGGAGAATGAGGGGGGAGGTGAGTGAGGAAGGGGAGGGAGAATGAGGGGGGAGTTGAGAGAGAGGGAAGGGAAGGGAGTTTGAGTGGGGGCAGGGGAGGGAAGGGGGGTGAGTGACCGAGGGGGAGGAGGATGAGTGACTGAGGTAAATGAGCAAGGGGAGGGGGGAGTGAGGAAAAGAAGTGTAGATGGGTGCAGTGTCTGAAAACGGACCGAAAAAAAAATGTTAATGTAGCCCGTTGTTATGGGCTTAACGGCTTGTATACTAATAAAGAAGTAAGAAAAATCTCCTTTGTAAAATTGCTTTGCACCAGTGCTGCTTTTTTTTTTCTGTTTGTACATATAGATATAGATATTTATATATATAGTTATAGATATATAGAGAGACTGGGGGCAGGATAATCAAATGGTTTCTACACACTGAATATATATATATATATATATATATATATATATATATATATATATATATATATATATATATATATATATATATATATATATATACACTTCCTAACCTACCTTCAGAGAACTCTAGTTTGGTGGTTCAGTAACATAAGGGAAAGCGAGAAAGAGGAAAGGAGAGAAGGAGGAAGAGACAGGGCCTTATTCACATTTCCATAGGCACAGAATAGGGAAAATTCCTTGTTGAATAAAGCACATAGATTGAGATAGCAGGAAACTTCCTGTAAGAAGTGTATCCACTCTCTTTTCTCTGATAAGAAATGAATAGTCACAAAATGGTCGTTTTATTTGTTTAGCCTATGCTGAACTCTTCCAGCACTGAAAACAGCACACATTTGACTCACATCAGAGAGTTCTTTTGGGAAATAGGTGGGTGGATTTACCAGATACAAAGTTTTTTTCCCATCTCTCTCTGTCTGTTGCAGAAAATCTGAAATCTGCCAATAAATGTAAACTGATCTTAGACAATGTCTTTTCCTCCTTCCAACCTCTGTGAACTCTAGTTTGATTTGTTCCTCACAATAAATGATTTTTTTTATTAAGCTTTTGCCTAATTATATATTTTTAAATGAAAACTAACTTGTAGAAAGTCTTTATGTGAAGAAAAGCCCCAGCTGCTATTTCATCAAATCTCCTGCATGTACTTATCAGAGTAGTGGGCTTTGCTCAACTACCAGCAATGGAGTAAACACACAGTGAAGAACATAAAAAATGGAGTTTTCTAAAATGTTCCCTTCACTCCCTTGGCAACAGAATGCTTTAATACGTTAGTTTTATTCTCATGGAAAACATATTTTTGTGTTAGTAAAGCTTGGCAGGATCTTGATGCTTACACTTTCATAGACAGATTCCCATCATAAGCATTTATTTTTTAAAAGCATTAGAACAACACCTTTTAACCCGGTAAATTACTGTATGTACACTTTAATTTTCTCACTTTGCAAAAAAATGGTCTCGAGCACTTAGATGGCCCAAGTTCTTATTGTAGTCTATAGAGCAAAGCTGCTGTAGAAATGTATTCATGTTATTTCCCCCAATATGTATAGGTTGGGGCAGGAAGTCTCCGCTTCAATTCTCCAAGGCCACAGACAGATAGGTCTTTACAGTAACCATGCTACACAAATTAGTCTTGTTCTTCGACCACATGCATGCAAATGCATCCAATAATTATTAATTGGGGAGATCCTAAAAACCAGACCTGTTTGCGATGTTTGCTGAGACCCCCCTTGCTTAGGGTCCCTAACTTAAATTCTCTTAAGAAGAGTCAGGCAGTGTCACCAAGATCCATAAAACATTGCACTGCACATTCTGGGGGCAGTTTTGAAAAAACCCCCAAAGGTGCAAACTACCTGGGCAGTTTTAAGACATGCACTTCATGCACATTGTCAAAGAGAGAGTCACCTGCTTTGCTTCTTTATGAACATTAGCAAGTGCAGAGACCATGCATAGGGACACATGCACACATTCATGGGCCCATGCCCAGGGACGCAGCTATTTTATAACTTATGTGCATGTTATAAAATAGCTTGGCCACATGCACATGTGAAGCAAGTTTTAACTGGGCGCACACAAATGTTAACTGATTCCACTTCTACCATGTAAATCGGGATTTTAAAAGGGGCACGCGCCAAAGCCATTTCCAGTTTTACCAGTTCCTCCCCAGTTCACCCATTTAAGAGATTGTTATTTTTGGTATGGATGTGAACCCTGGGCCGAGGTGAGAGATGACTCCACCCACAGGGAGGAGCCCTGTGGGTCTCACAGTCAGTAGGCGTGGTCTCAGTATCAGGGCACAGCTGTATGTCAGAATTTATTATGAAGGAGAGAGAAAGGAAGCATAACCTGAGGAGCGGGGAATGCAATAAGGTGCAGTTCTGAGCAGAACCCGTGGAGCGGGAAATGCTGTCAAAGTACAGTTCTTCAGCTGAAATACCCAAAGTAGTACTTCAGAAGTGACAGTCCAGTAGCGGCTCGCAGAGCGGGGTACACCGGCTAGTCTTTCCAGTAGAGTAGAGAATACCTCAGGTATGCCGGTCCGGTAGTGGCCCGAGCACGGGGTAGGCCGAAGATGACTTGCATGAAGGTGAAGATGCTGAGGTAGTCTGAGGGTCTGGAGCTCAAGTGATGTTTGAGAGCGATGAGCAAATATCCTGCAGAGCAGGGTAGAGTGTAGTGGCTCCTGCTGGTGAAGATGCGGTAGTGGCCCGAGGTCCGGGGTATGCCGCGGGAATCCCAGCAAGGCTGAAGAAGATGAAGTAGAAAGTACTCACAAGGGTAGGTTACAAGAGTTCAGGCAGGGAGGCCCTCCGAAGAGCAGATAGCCTGTGAACGAGGACGAGCCCCCGAGGAGCAGGTACTCAGAGCGTTCACCCAGCGAGACAGGAAGTAGGAACCGGAACTCCAAGGAGAAGCGGATTCAGCAACGAGATGAACTCCTTGCTAACTCGTCTGAGAGTTGGGCCAGTCAACTTAAATACAGCAAGGCGGTGATGTCATGCAGAGGGGACGCCCCCGAGGTTCCCGCCATGATGTGTACTAAAGATGGCCCGTGCGCGCATTAGGTGACTCCAGGAACAAGATGGTGGTTGGCATCACCCACGCCATCCCGGGGACGCCAGGGAGGTCGGCATTCACTGGCGGAGGCCGACACTCTTCCGAGAATTGACGAAGTAGTAAGAAAAGAGGTGAGCATGAGAGGTCGCAGGTGTCTGTGACCGACGGGCGCAACAGAGATAGGCCCTCCAAACCCCCTAGTTTAATAGCCTTCACTCCCCCCAGTTATCCCCGACCCTTAAAACCCCATATATCTGCCTATTTATTTTTATTTTATAACTTTAATGTCCTCCATAGCAGATGTCCACATACTTTGCAACTGATATTTTTGGATGCAGTGTGGCAGAGGGGGTAAAACAGAATGTGTAGATTTAAAAATTGAATGAAGGTAAGCTGTTTTCCCTCTCCTTCCTAAACGCACCATGGCTAAAAGTATGTGCGTTGCGGAACCCACAGGTACTTATAGCAGTATATAAGGAGAACAATTTTGATTCTGACCATTTTACTATGAAAATTCCTTTATTGCTCTTCCTATGGTTAGGCACAGCCACCTACTGCAATTACCTGCAAACCTTTTAACAGGTTCCCACCTTTACACCTATTAATTTGTGTGCATGGTTTAGTCTCGAGGAAAAAAAATGCATTCATACTTTTGAAAATGTGAAAGCATGTTAATAAGGATCAATTCCTTGCCAGACCTGTCCCCAGGATTGCCTTTATTCATTATGAGTAAAGGTCTGCACATACAAACAATACACATGTACTTTTACCTGCATATCAGGTGCGCAATTTTACAAAAGCAGACATCTGTGGCTAAAGTACTGTCTTACCCATGGAAATGGCTTTGAAAATTACTCACCCTGAGAGCAATTTTTATACGAGTTTCCTAAATGTAGCATCTTAAAAAGTGGGCGGGGCGGAGTCATGTCAGGGAAAGTAAGTGATGATAAGTCACAGGTACTTTTTCAGCAAATCTCTTGCGTGTACTTCCTATCTTGTTAGGCACCTAGCATTAATTTTCAGAACTAGGCACCTAACTTAAGTCTCTAAGGGGGTCATTTTCAATAGCTTTCACACGCACCCTTTCATGTGCGATAGGGTGATTGGGCAGAGTCGGGGCGGCACTGGGGCTGATGCTGCGGAGACATCGCTGGCAGCAAAAGGTAAGGACCCTTATTGCCGCCAGTTTCGCGCTGAATAACTACACCTTTTATGGTGTATTTATTTGGTGCGAAAGCCGGTAGCCAGCGCACCGCAGTGGTGTGATGGCTGCCGGCTTTCGCAGGCCTGCTCCCCGGTACCGCGTGATTCACTATTCTCTGTGAGAATAGTGAATCCAGGCCTAAATGTAGGAAAATACATAGCGGTCCTCTATTTAGATGCCTCAGTTTTAGATGTCTAAAGTTAGATGAATTTCCAGTTTAAAATACAGGCACCTACATTTGTCTGAAAATGTGCCAAACATTAGGGGTCTAGCTCAGGTACTCAGCTTTCTTTGAATATCAGCCTCAATGAAAAGAAGGGTTTCAAAATATCTCAGAATAAATATAATCATAGAAGGAAAATATTTTAACAAATAAATCTAGAAATAGAATGCTAGAAGTTATTCACAAATCTGCAAATATCATACTGCCTCTACATGCCTTCATCATGCACACACACCTTGAAGCCAATTTTCAAACCTATCCACGGTACAGCATTTGGGTGCATAAGTGGATGTGCGGAGATTAATTCTAGTATTTTATAAACTGTGTGGCAGGAGTTCCTAAAGTATGCATGTATGTTTGTAATGCAATAAAATGCATACTTTCATTACCCATGCTATAAATATACATGCATATATTTTATGCACAAAATAATTGTGACACTATGGGCCGGATTTTAATAGCTACGCGCAGGTGTAGATTTGTGTGCACAACCCGGCGCACACAAATCTATGCCCAATTTTATAACTTGCGCACGCAGCCGCACGCATGTTATAAAATCCAGGGTCAGCACGTGCAAGGGGGTGCACACCGAGCCCTAGGGGAGCCTCGATGGCTTTCCCTGTTTCCTCCGAGGCTGCTCCGAAATCGGAGCGGCTTCAGAGGGAACTTTCCTTCCGCTCCCCCCCACCTTTCCCTCCCTTCCCCTATCTAACCCGCCCCCCAGCCCTACCTAAATCCCCCCTACCTTTATTTTGCTATTTACGCCTGCCTGTGTCGGAGGCCTCGGTCCCACTCCCGGACCACCCCTGGACCGCCCCCCCGACCAGCACCCCGCCCACGCCCCACCCCTTCCCGCTCCTTTTTCAAAGCCCCGTGACATATACGCTTCAGTAGCATGGGATCTTCGTAGTGTCTGTGTAATTGCCAGGTTCTTGTGGCCTGGTTTGGCTTCTGTGGGAAACAGGATACTGGGCTTGATGGACCCTTGGTCTAACCCAGCATGGCAATTTCTTATGTTTTATGTTCTTATGTCCCGGGGCTTGCGCGCGTCGCTGGGCCTATGCAAAATAGGCTCGGTGCGCGTAACCCCCCTGCGCGCGTAAACCAGCCGGATTTATGTGCGCAGGGTTTTGAAAATCTGCCCCTATATGAATAAACACCCAAAGCTAAACGTGGAGGCAGGTATTTTTACGTAAACTGTTTTGAAAATATTTGTGTGTGTACTTGGAAGCACCAGTCCCCCGATACCGTTACCAGTTCACCAAATGCTTCTCCACTTCACCTAAATCCTCCAGCACTTCACTGTGCACCCGCTACCATTTCATCCAGACCTCCTGCCCAGAAAATGCAGACAAAAGACAAGTGCAGTTTCAATTATGCGAGTCCATCAGCAGGTACAAAAATGTTTGCACAAGTTCAGTAATGGCCCATATACTTCTTACAAAATAGCACCTTGGACACATATTGCTGAACCCTGCCCCAGAACTCTGCTAGATTGCACCTTTTTTTTCCCTCGGAAAGAGGTTCATGCCATACTGCAAGTATGCTTGTACACTTAAAGGTGAATTTTAAATGCCCAGCATGCGCAAAAACCGGGAGATACACACATCAATTGGGTTCATGCGTGCCAAGCAGATTTTATAAGCTGCCGGGATATGCACATGAATGCCGCTGTGCGCACAAAGAAGGAGTTTACAAAAAGGGGTGGAACGTGGATGTAGTCCGGGCAGGACATGTGAGTTCTGGGGTTTTACCATGAAATTTGTGCATATATATTTAAGCTCACTGACCCCCACAGCATAACTTTACTTCTGCTATGGATTACGTGTAAGTTAAAAAATATAAAAAAAACTAGACAGATCTACGGGGTTTGAAGTATGGTGGATAACAGGGGGAGGGGAATGGAGGCTATTAAACTAGGGGGGGGGGGGGTTTGGAAGTCTTATCCCTTAATTAAGAACATAAGAACATGCCATACTGGGTCAGACCAAGGGTCCATCAAGCCCAGCATCCTGTCTCCAACAGTGGCCAATCCAGGCTACAAGTACCTAGCAAGTACCCAAAAACTAAGTTGATCCCTCGCTACTGATGCTAGTAATAGCAGTGGCTATTCCCTAAGTCAACTTGATTAATAGCAGGTAATGGACTTCTCCTCCAAGAACTTATCCAAACCTTTTTTAAACCCAGCTACACTAACTGCACTATCCACATCCCCTGGCAACAAATTCCAGAGTTTAATTGTGCGTCGAGTGAAGAAGAACTTTCTCTGATTAGTTTTAAATGTGAATCACATTTACCCGTCCTAGACCTCTCATGATCTTAAAGACCTCTATCATATCCCCCCTCAGCCATCTCTTCTCCAAGCTGAACAGCCTTAACCTCTTTAGTCTTTCCGCATAGGGGAGCTGTTCCATCCCCTTAATCATTTTGGTCGCCCTTCTCTGTACCTTCTCCATTGCAACTATATCTTTTTTGATACGGCAACCAGAATTAGGAACAAACTGGGAACATAAGAACATAAGAGCATGCCATAGAGCAATGGGCTATGATCCAGGAGACCAGTGTTCGAGTCCTGCTGTCACTCCTTGTGATCTTGGGCAAGTCACTTTATCCTCTATTGCCTCAGGTACAAACTTAGGCCTGGATTTTCTAAAATCGCAGGCCTTTGAGAATCGCGCGATACCGGGGGCCGGGGGCGGTGAAGTGGGGGGCGGGCCTGCGAAAGCCGGCAGCGATCACGCCACCGCGGTGTTATCACTGCCGGCTTTCACAAACCAATAGCGCCACCGTGAAAGGTGACGCTATTGGGCATGTTACTGCCGGCGATAAGGGTTCTTATCTTTTCGCCGCCAGTAATGTCTCCGCCGCGTCCGCCCCAGTGCCGCCCCAACTCCTCTTCCGGTGCTGACGCCACCCTGACTCCGCCCCAATCTAGGTTTCGCACGCGAAAAGGGACTTTTCTCATGCAAGCCCGTTAGAAAATGACCCCTAAGCTATAGAAAATGACTCCTAAGGGTCATTTTCTATAGCTTTCGCACGCGATAGCAAGATCGGGGCGGAGTCGTCACCGGAAGGGGAGGTGTTGGGCGGCACCGGGGCGGACGCGGCAGAGACATCACTGGCGGTGAAAAGATAAGAACCCTTATCACTGTCAGTAACACGCCCAATAGCACCACCTTTCATGGTGGTGCTATTGGTTTGCGAAAGCCGGCAGTGATAACACCACGGTGGTGCTAGCGCTGCCGGCTTTTGCATACCCGCCTCCCACTTCGCCCCCCCACCCCCGGTACCACGTGATTCACTAAGGCCTGCAATTTTAGAAAATCCAGGCCTTAGATTGTAAGCCCTCTGGAGATAGGAAACTACCAACAGTACCTGAATGTAATCCACTTTGAAGTGCTGAAAAAAGTGCGAAAAGCGGAATATAAATCTAAATAAATAAATACTGGGTCAGACCAAAGGTCCATCAAGCCCAGCATCCTGTTTCCATCAGTGGCCAATCCAGGCCATAAGAACCTGGGAAAACTAGCAATGGCGTCAGCACGCATCCCTTGTAAAATTTCCTCACGCGGGAAACGCTGGATTCACATACACATGCACAAATCCATTTAAAATTGAGTGCATATGTATGCACATCCAGGCTATTTTCTAACATGAGCGCATATACATTAGGGGTGTGCATTCGGTCCCTACGTATTGGCAATCCGCAACGGATGTGGCCATATTCATTGTATTCGTGGGGAAGCGAAACATATCGCGATTCCCCACGAATACACGAATCTTTGCCGAATTATTCAGCCGCCTAAAGGAACCAATTAAACAAACCCCCCACCCTCCTGAACCCCCCCCCCAAGACTTACCAAACTCCCTGGTGGTCCAGCGGGGGTCCTGGAGCCATCCCCTGCACTCACACCCTCGGAGCCGGTTTCAAAATGGCACTGATAGCCTTTGACCTACTATGTCACAGGGGCTACCGGTGCCGTCGGTTGGCCCCCGTGACATAGTGAGGGCAAAGGCGATCGGCGCCATTTTGAGTACTGGCATCCGACGGCCGGAGTGCAGGAGGTCGCTCCCGGACCCCCGCTGGACTTTTGGCAAGTCTTGTGGGGGTCAGGAGGGTCCCCCAAGACTTGCCAAAAGTCCCTGGTGGTCCAGCAGTGGTCTGGGAGTAACCTCCTGCACTCGGACCGTCGGCTGCCAGTAATCAAAATGGCGCCAATAGCCTTTGCCCATACTATGTCACAGGGGCTACCAGTGCCATTGGTCAGCCCCTGTCACATGGTGGGAGCACAAGATGGTGCCGATAGCCATGTGACAGGGGCTGACCAATGGCACCGGTAGCCCCTGTGACATAGTAGGTCAAAGGCTATCGGTGCCATTTTGAAACCGGTAGCGAGGGTGTGAGTGCAGGGGATGGCTCCCGGACCCTCCCTGGGTCTTGGGGGGGGGGGGTCAGGAGGTCTTGGGGGGGTCAGGAGGATGGGGGGTTGTAGTTAATTTAATTTTAGCGGGGGAACGAATTGAAATGGATGTATTAAGGAATTGGGGCGCCAAACGGCCGAATGCAATTTATCCGCCCCCTGACGAATCCGAATCCCGAATGCAATGTATGGTGTCCATCTGCACATCCTTAATATACACACGTATGTTATAAAATGACTGCACCCCTGGATACAGACTGATGAATGCGCACACATGAGTGCCCACATGCCGGTTTAAAAGTTACAATCTTAAGGTTTATAAAATACCATATACATGTGTACCTACTATTTATGTTCATATGCTATTTTACATGCAAAACCCCTTTGAAAATTCACTCCATTAAGCCGGATACTTCACTTTCAATACATATCCAGAGTAGCTCTCTGCTTCAATGGCAGGGGAGAATGAAGAAAGGTGGATTTATATTCAGATAACAACCAACAAGTATTAAATTGCACAGCCTGGGTAAACAAATAAGCGTGGGAGTAGCTTGCTTATTGTGGCAGTTACTACCCCTAACCAATGAAGCTAGGTATTTCACTTAGAAGCAGTTCCTGCACTGCTCTCTACATTAATGGCTGGAGTGGAAGGGAAATAGAACCAAAAGGTTACATTAATGGCGGGCGTGGATGGGAAATAGAACTAAAAGGTTACTAAATGCCAAGAGTAACAGATAAGTATGAGAGAGGAGAAAAAAAAGTGTGAAAGCTTGCTGGGCAGACTGGATGGGCCATTTGGTCTTCTTCTGCCGTCATTTCTATGTTTCTATATAAAGATAATACTCTACTTCCATAAGAAATATAAGAAAAATAAGAAATGACATACTGGGGCATACTAAAAGTCTATCAAGTCCAGCATCCTGTCTCCAACAGTGGCCAATCCAGGTCACAAGTACCTGGCAGGATTCCAAAGAATAGATCTAATACTTCCTGCTCATAACCAGGGGTCAGAAGTGGCTTCCCTAAGTTTGCATGACTAATAGAAATTTATGGTCTTTTCCTCCAGGAGCTTGCTAAACCCTTTTTAAACCCAACTATGCTAACTACTTTCACCATTTCTTCTGGCAAAAAAGTCACAGTGTAATTGTGTGTTGAGTGAAAAAAAAATACTTTCTCAGATTTGTTTTAAATGTGCCACAAATTAGCTTCAAGGTCTCCCCTAGTCCTATATGAAAGAGTAAATAATCATTCTACCTACTTAAGAGTTTCTAGACCTCCATGTCTCCTCTCAACTGTCTCTTCTCCAGACTGAGGAGCCCTAACCAGTTTAGCCTTTCCTCATAGGGGAGCCTTTATCATTTTGGTCATCTTCTCTGTGTCTTTTCTAGTTCCGCTATATCTTATTTATCGATATACATGCTCTCCTATTTTGTAGCTTCCAAAGGGTTTGTTTGTTGTAGATCACAAATGACAGTCACAGTTACATAATAAACACAACAGATAGATATAACAAAAAATAATTACCTAATTAAAAATCTTTATAATTTAATTGATTAAAACAATAAAAGCTAACCATGTGCTTGATTAAAAAGAACAGCCTTTAAGTGCTTTCTAAAATCTAAATAGTCAAACTCTGCCCTTAATTGGCTAAGCAACTATTCCAATTGTGGGTCCTAAAAAGGAAAATACTCTGGCTTGCATCTCACATAGATGGTAATCCTGAAATGAAAGAATGAATAACTGATTCTGTCCTGCAGAGCACAATACCTGTGATGGTGTCACTGTCTACCTCACTAACACTTTACTAAGACTAGATAGATTACTGCTATATAAGATTTTATAAGCAATGATCAGGACTTTAAACCGGATATGCTGTTGTATGGTAACCAATGCAGCTCCCTTAGCTTTGGCGAAATATTTTCATGCATCTGTGTACCTGCAAAGATCCCATGGCAGCGAGCACATGTGCACCAGATTTTATAATCTGCGCAAGCATGTGTGGGCAGTGCGCACCGGGGGGGCGGGGATTTTAATAAGTTATGTGCGGTGACGCAATCAGGCCTTCCCCCGTTCCCTCCCAGTCTGCTCCAATTTCGGAGCGGACTGGGAGGGAACTTTCTTATCCACCCACCCATACTCCATCCCTCTTCCCCTCTCCTCCCCACCCCCTAAACCCTTTGATGGAACTTGCGTTTTCTTTGTTTTATTGCTTACTGCTCCATTGGAGCACAAGCAACTTGCGTGCGCCGGCCGACTGCTGGTGTGTGCTTCCCTGGGTCATCGGCTAATGGCCGCTGTTCCTGCCGGCCTCTGCCCTGCCCCTCCCTGCCCAGACCACACCCCTCAGCCCGCCCCCTTTTCAGGGCCCGGCAATTATGTGCATATCGTCATTTACGCGCATGGCTAGGCCCTTTTGAAAATGCACACAGAACGCACAGGGCCCAGCCACGCATGTAAATGACTACATTTGCGCGTGTGCCGAATTAATATTCAGCCATTAGCTGGTGGTATAGACCTAGCTAGTTTTTTGCAAATTCAAGACCAGCTTATTATCTGACATCAAAGTGTTAATTGCCTTAAGACATCTTCTGAGCAGATACAAATGCAGGCTGCCATCCTGGGTTCATAGGATGACAAATTGTATGTCATCAATATATATAAAATAGAATATCCCCAATGCTGATAAGATTTTACCCAAAGGTTGAATATAAATATTAAATAGCACTGAGCTGATCAGGCCTGAGCTGATTAGGCCCGAGCTGATTAGGCCCGAGTGCAGGAGGTTGCTCCTGGACCCCCGCTGGACTTTTGGCAAGTCTTGTGGGGGTCAGGAGGCCCCCCCAAACTGGCCAAAAGTCCCTGGGGGTCCAGCGGGGGCCCGGGAGCGATCTGCTGCCCTCGTGACGTCGGGTGACAGGAACCAAAATGGCGCCGGCGCTACCTTTGCCCTGTCATATGGTAAGGGCAAAGGGCCACCGGCGCCATTTCTATTAACGCAGCCGTGGCCCGAGAGCGGGAGATCGCGCCGGGACCCCTCCACTGGACCCCAGGTAATTTAAAACATTTTGGGGGGGTTCGGGAGGGTAGGGGATTTGTTTTAAAGGGTCGGGGTGGGTTTTAGGGTTGTTTTGGTGTGCCGGTTTTCCCGCCGATTTACGATTTGACGATTTTTTAACAAAAAAAACCATGACGATCAGATTTCCCTCCCCCCTCCAGCCAAAATCGATCGTTAAAACTATCGATCACACGAGTCACATCCCTAATGTGCACTTATCTGAGTCCTGAAGTTGATCCTCCAACTCTGCAGGGTTTCGGAGTGAATTACACCCCTTCTTCAGGGAGCTTCAGGATACCTCTGGTTAATAACTTCAGCTTAATACAGCCTATGCTAACTCTTTAAGAGCTGGTCCATCTAACGCGTAGGAATTATTGATTCCTTAATGATAAGTGCATGAAGCTGTGTAATTCCTTAATGATAAGTGCATGAAGCCGTGTAATTCACTCCAAAGCCGTGTAATTCACTCCGAAGCCCTGCAGAGTTGGAAGATCAACTTCAGGACTCAGATAAGTGCACATTACATGTTGATCTGTGCACTATCTTATGTTTATTATAGCACAAGCACTTTTGAGCCAGCATAAAAGACGAAGGAATGACCGATGATTAATCTGGCTTTTGTGCTTTAAGGCTACACTAGGGGGTACATTCGTTTTGAACGCATATGTAAAACGCAACGTAATTTTTTTTTTTAACTTAAAAAAGTGATGAGGCGAAAACGATCGGATTTCCAACTTATTCAACATAGCTATGTTGAATACATTGGAAATCGCGATTGTTGAGTCAGGAGGCCCCCCCAAGCTGGCCAAAAGTTCCGGTTGTGTCCAACGAGGGTCCCGGAGCGAACGCGCGGGGAATCACGTGACGTCCGCGTCACTCCGACGTGACGCCGACGTCACGTGCTCCTCGCAAAGGAATACAGGAATGGCGTCCTGACTCCCCGCTCGACCACCAGGGAGTTTTGGTAAGTCTTGGGGGGGATTAAGGAGGGTGAGGGGTTTAAATTTTTATTTAGGGAATCGGTGCACGTATGGACATAGACTCAACTTATAGAATTCTACATATGTCCATATTGACCGAAATTGACCCCCCCTTTCGACTTATGGACTTATGAACATGAACTTTTTGTCTGCACATCCCTAGGCTACACCACTTACACCTGCTTGCACTATAAAGACCAGGTCTCAATGACAATATAGGCTTGATTAATATAGCCAGTGACAAGACATTTATGATGGTCATCCACTATACTTATTTATGAGTCATTAACAGCAGAATTTTTTGTTCATTGATTTTTTCAAAGTTTCTGCTTTATACAGGGGTTTTTCACACTCTTGTTTAACTCAATGAGCTAGCATACAAGCGTAGGCTAAATACCCGGATGGTGTGACGTCACTCAAGAGGGACGCGCCCAAGGTTCCCGCCATGACGTGGATAAAGACGTGGGTGGCACACCCTAGGAGGCCCTTAGGAGAAACATGGCGTGAGACTTTGCCATAGCCGTTCCGGGGATGCCGGAGAATGCGGCTTGCAGACGCGGCAGTAGCCATCTTCCTAAGGCTAACGGGGAGAGCAGAGAAAAAGGTGAGGCACAAGGGTCGAAGCCGTCTGAGACTGATGGACGCAACATCTGCCAGGTTTTCTTAACACATTTTTCACAGTGTAAAACATTCCTTTGGATGATTGATGGAGCATTTGATTAAATCTGATTATTAGCTTATTCAAGTCTATTATATAAAACTTGTATAATTTGTGCTTGGTGTACATAGGATTCCTCCCTATTGCCAACAGAAGAGAGCTTATGCTTAAGCTTTCAGCTTTTTGAAACAGCTGCTTTTTCAAGATATATGACAAGGATGAAGCAAGGAACATTATTCCTTCCATGCTTAACAGATTTTGGTCTGGGAGGAGCAACACGGTCATGTTTCTTTCAGTGAAGCACACTATTCATCTACCAGTTCAGAGGCGGTGATGGCATCCAACCTCTCAGAGGGAAATACCCAGCTACTCTGGAACTTATCAAGGTCTACTCTGTGTCTAATTATTTATATTTTCCTCTGCTGGCTAGCAGTGTGCAATTTATTTGTCAAAGAAAATATCAATAAGTGATCAGACCAAGAAATTGTTAACGTGTTAAACCTATGCTGCCTGTTTGCATTGCAGAGTCTGAGCTAAATAATGGGTCCAGAGTATGTGGCTGACATGGTGCAGAGGAACATTCTTTATTTTTATTTATTTATTTAGATTTAAATTCCATTTTTTGCACTTTTTTCAGCACATCAAAATGGATTTCATTCAGGAACTGTAGGTATTTCCCTATCCCCAGAGGGCTTACAATCTAAGGGGTAGATTTTAAAAGGTTGTGCACGGGTATACATGTGCGCGCTCTACCCGGCGTGCACACATGCACACCCTATTTTATAACATGCGCGTGCAGGCACGCGCATGTTATAAAATCCTGGGTCGGCGCGCGCAAAGGGGTGCACAATTGTGCACCTTGCGCACATCGAGCCGCGCTGCCTTCCCCCATTCCCTTCTCCCTAGCCTGACCTTCCCACCTCTTCCCCTAACCTTTCCCCCCCTAGCCCTACTCTGGACCCCCCCTGACTTTTATCTTAACTTTTGTGCCTGCCGGCAGCCTGCCAACACACAAACCTTTGACACAGTGGCAAATGGCCCACCTCGGACGCCCCTCCCCGCCCACGCCCCGCCCCCAGACCGCCCCTTTAGTAAAGCGCTCTGGATTTATGCATGTGGGGCTTTTAAAATCCGGCCCTAAGTTTGTACCTTATTGTACCTAATTAATTAAGTTAACCCAGCTGTATTCATAGTGGATAAAAATTCCTTTGCACAAGCGGAGTCACAAACAATGAATAAATTTGGGCAGTCAAGATGGAGCATTATCAAATCATTTGCTAACTGTTGTGTTAATGCAACCTGCAAACATATTGACCAACCCAAGACCTTCACTAATACGGTTTTAGTTCTTGTGTCATACAGTATGCTTTCTAATCCAAATATATCTCTAAAAATAATAAACACACCACCATGTCATTTTCCTTCATGGGTCTGTTCATCATCTGGAGGACAAAATTGTATCTATGTCAGTGTGCCATGACTCTATAATCATAAACATATCTAATGAGTACTTCAAAATCAAATCTATAATTTGCATATCATTTTTTAACAGAACATGCATTGATATATCCCAGAGCTAATTCTCTCATATTCATAAACATATTTGCAACAGAGATTTGATTATTTTTTCACAAGATTAATCAGACACTGGTTAACTTAACTTTAATTGCTATACCTTGGTATCTGCCTTGTTCTATAACCACTGGAATAGTCTGAGGGCTATGATCATTCATTATATATCCCATAATTAACCAATAAAATAAACATCATTCCAATAAGAAAACAAATAAAATATATTTCTACACAGAGACAGCGTCTAACCGCATGCAGAGTAGCACAAGGATCACTACTGGGATCTGTACTATTTAACATTCATAAATGATCTAGAAAAAGGAATGATGAATGAGATGATCAAATTTGCAAATAACACAAAACTATTCAAAGTTGTTAAAATGGCAGTGGTTTGCAAGAAACTCAGAAGGACCTTGATAGACTAGGGAACTGGGCAATTGAATAGCGGGTGAAATGTAATTTGGAAAAGTGCAAAATGATGCATATAGGGAAAACCAATTCCAATTCCAACTACAAGTATACGATGCTGGGTTCTGTATTGGGAGTCGCTAAGAACCTTGGAGTCCTTGTGGACAATATGTTGAAACCCTTAACTCAGTGCAAGGTCAAAAAAAGCAAATAGAATGTTAGGAATGATCCAAAAAGGAATGGAGAAAACCAGAAAATATCATATTGCCTCTGTATCGAGCCATGGTGTAACTTCACCCTGAGTATTGTGTGCATTTCTGGTCACCCCATCCTAGGTAAGATATAGCAAAACTAGAAAAGGTGCAGGGGAGAGTGACAAAATTGATAAAGGGGATGGAACACCTTTCCTGTGATGAAAGGGAGCACAGGTTAAGGCTCTTCAGCTTGGAAAAGAAATGTTTGGGAGCGGACATGATAGAAGTTTATAAATTCATGAATAGGGAGTCAGGGACAGGTAAAATGGATGCATAAAGGATGGCTATTTACTCTTTCAAATAATATTAAAACAAGGGGACACTTCATGATACTAACAATGGGCAGATTCAAAACAGATTTTAGAAAGTACTTCTTTACTCGACACACTGTCAAGCTGTGGAATCTGTTGCCAGTTAACATGATTGAGGCAACTAGCATAGTGGAGTTTAAAAGAGGTTTGGACAAGTACCTGGAGGAAAAGTCCATAACACAGTATTAACCAAGTAGACTAAAGAAAGCTATTGCTATCCCTGGGAGTGAGTAAGATGAATTAGACTACTTTATGGGATCTGCCAGGTACTTGCGACCTGGATTGGCCACTGTCGGAGACAGGATGCAAGGCTCAATTCTCCTTGGTCTGTCCAGCATGGCAATTCTTAAATACTTATGTTGGGCACTAAAGTAACCTGTTACTCACAAACCATAGAAGCTGAAGAATAAGGTCTCCTGCACCCTTGCCCACAATGTCCCATGGAGGGGCCCACAGAGGGATGGGTGGGCCATTAGGTGTTGGCCCACTAGGCAGGGACCTGCCAATGATGCACCCTCTAAATAGGGAAAAAAACAGTATTGATGACATCAGTTGATGATAGATGAAGCTAGAATAAACATTGCTGCTCAGTACTGATCCAGGGAGTACTGTCCAGGTGAATAAATCAGCTAGGAAACATTAAACTCAGGTAGAGTGCATGTCAAATAGCCTTCCAAGCTGAAAAGGTGTGGTTGCAGAGAGAGCATAGAACTAGGTGAGGTCAATATTCAAAGCCATTTAGATGGATAACTCACAAGTTACAAACACCAAATACCCGCATACACATATGATATAATGTAAAGACCTTCATAATAGGCTCTACCAGCTCAAACTTAAATGGCCTTCGTTTGCCGCTTCATGCAGGTTACTCCCATACAGAAGTGTTACACCAACAGTTTACCATTACCCCATTTCTCCATTTCCATCCTCTAGCCACTAGGGATCATCTGTATTTATCCCATGCTTTTTTGATTTCCTTTACCATGTTAGTCTTCACCACTTCCTCTGAGAGGGCATTCCATGCATCTATTACCCTTTCCATGAAGAAATATTTCTGACATTACTCCTAAGTCTACTTCCTTGGAATTTCACATCATGACCCCTAGTTCCATAACATCCTCTCCATCAAAAAAGATTTGATTTTTGTGCATCATTAATTCCTTTCAGGAATTTGAAAGTCTATATCCTATCTCCCTTATCCCTCATCTCTTGCAGGGTTTACATATTTAGTTCCTCTATATTCCTCTCCTAGGTGTTCCGATGCAGACCCCACACCATTTTCATTGCCTTTTCCTGGACCACATCCATCCTGTCTTTTTGAGATATAGTCTCCAGGACTGATCACAGCACTTCAGATGAAGCCTCACCAAAGACCTGTTCAGGGGCATTATCACCTCCTTTTTCTTGTTGGTTATGCTTTTCTCTATGCTGCCCAGCATCCCTCTGGCCTTATAGTTACTGACTTTTCACACTGCTTCACAATCTTCAGATCATTTACACAAGGTCACCCCTCATTCTCTTTTTTCTCTCCTCGTCTGTGCACATCAGTTGTTCACTCCCCATCTTGTATAGCTCCTTAGAATTACAGTACTCCAAATGCATGACTCTGTACTTCTGGGATTGAATCCCAGCTGCCAAACCTTTGGCCACTCCTCGAGTTTTCTTAGATCACCTCTCATTCTCTGGAACCTGCACAGAGCAGCAGTTACTACACTTAACAGAAAGTATGGGGCAATCTGCATGAAGTGAAAGTTACTACACTTAATAGAAGTCATGGGGGATACTTGCATAAATTACTAGCGTAAAAAAAAAATGTGCTGGGCAGTCTGGATGAACTACTTGAGTCTTTTTCCGCCATTACTTATTATGTTACTATGTCACTACTCCTTCAGGTGTGTCCACTCCATTGCAGATATTGATGTTAATCCGCAAAAAGACAAACTTTACCTTCTAACCCCTTTGCAATATTTCTCACAAAGATATTGAACAGAACTGGTCCCAGAACTGATATTTGATGCACTCCACTTATCACCCTTCTCTCTTCAGAGTAGGTTCCGCTTGCTGTCATCTGTCAGTCAGCCAATTTTTAATCCATGCTGTGAGCAAACATTTCTGGTTATATTACCCTGTGAACACTGCTTTATTTGATGCAAAGAGCTTATCAATTTTATGTCACAGCAACCCAATCCTTAAAGGGAACATTGGCTAAATCTATCCCTTACAATAATCACCTAGCGGTCTGTATTCAGACACAATCCGGATAGCAAAGTTGGAGGTATATTCAATAGTGCAGCCACACTATTGAATATAACAAGTTATCTTAATTAATTAGCTGGCTAACTATAGTTAGTTAACTTTAGGGCAGTTCTTTGACTCAATCAGACTTAGCCGGCTAACGGATGAATTATAAATCCCCCGCGCACATAAAATCCGGGGGTTATGCGAGCGGCCGGGTCTTGTGCACGTCACATGCATTGTAGAAGGGGCCCGACTACATGCGTAACTCTTGTTACATGCAGAAATGCTGGGCAAAGGAAAGGGGTGGTCCACGGGGCAGGGAGGGGGTCTGGAGGCAGCCAGTACAGTGGCCATTTGCCGCTGTACTGGGGAATGGACTACTGGCGCGCACAAGTTGCTACTGCTCCAATGGAGCAGTAAGCACAAAATAAAAAAATAAGGTAGGAGAAAGGGTTTAGGGAGTGGGGAGGAGAGGGGAAGGGGAAGGGGAAGGGGAAGAGAGATTAGGTAGGGGGTAGGGAAGTTCCCTCCCAGTCCGCTCCTTTATTGGAGCAGATTGGGAAGAATCTGAGGGAGGCCCGATCTCATTGCCGCAAGTATGTTTGTAATATTAGCCCTCCCGCCTTGCGCGTGCCACCCGCACATGCTTGCGTGGATTATAAAATCCGGCGCTGGGAGCCAAGATGGCCGCCATGAGGTGAATGGGTGAAGCTGCAGCTCCCGGCGGGTCGTGACTCTCTTTGGAAATTCTTCGTTTGTACTTGAAATTGTTTCTTTATCTCGATGCCTCACACGAAGAGAAAAGCTCGTGTGAGAGAATTCTCCACGAATTCGGGAATAGACTCACGACAGCCCGGGATAGAGGCCGCTTTCGCCAGGATGCCGAACACGCCCGGAGGACAGGCAGCTGGAGACGGCAGAGAGCAGCTGCCGAGCCCCCTTGCCCACGAAATATCTCTGAGCCCGGGCGCTCCAACAGTTCCGGACCCCCCACTAGCGATGGTAGTAGGACGCCTCTCTTTCCGAGAGACGGAGACGGACGCCGCTATAAAACCCCCCGATTCACAGAGAGGAGCGGAAGGATCATCCGCGGCCTCGGAGAACCTGGTGGATGTAGGTTCCAGGAATCGGGGACAGGCAATACAACATCAGCGCCTAGAACAACGGGGTGAAGGCCTTGAACAGGTAGGAATTGAGAATGATGATATCTCTGTTATTTGTTCCACCCCCAACGCTATTTTATCTCTTCAGGATATAAGAAATATGTTGATTTCTGTGCAAACTTCTATAAATTTGCTTACTAAGACTGTGCAGGAAGCCTTAGTCAAAACTAAGAAAACGGAAGACGAAGTGAAAAATGTGGAAAATCATTTAAATGTAATAGAAGAAAAGATGAAAAATGTGGAGAAAGTACAAATTAATCTGATTAAGTCAGATAGTATACATGAAAACAAGTTTGAAATAATTGAAAATCAGATGAAGAGGGCGAATCTCAGGATATTGAACTTTCCTAAAACAAAGATGATGTCAGCAATTGACTTGTTTAAAAATTACCTTCAGAATAATTTGAAATATCCTGAAAAAGCCATCCCTGCTATATCAAAAATCTACTATATATCACAACAAATTCCATCACAAGAAAATGCTCCAGGACAAGAAGAACAAATAGATACAAGTTTGAATTTGACAGACTTTTTAGAGAAGTCTCAAGAAATGGATATTAGTACAAGATCAACTTTATTCATTCAATTTGTCTTTGTATCAGAGAGAGATGCAGTAATGAGATCTTACTTCAAATATCAAAAAGTTAAGTACTACGGTTTTCCTGTACAAATATTCCCTGATATTGCCAGAATTACACAGGAAAAAAGAAAAAATTTTTTTAGCAATGAGGGAGGAAACGATTACCAGAGGGGCAAAATACATATTGAGGTATCCATGTAAATGTTTACTTTTTCATAATAATGCTAGATATGTGTTTGTGGCCCCAGAACAGTTACGTCAATATTTGGACACGCACTCTCAGTCCTAGTAATCCTATTCAATGGTGATGGATAAAATTAATAGGTAATCCCCTCATGGCATCAGCTTTTGTTTAGTTTGATTACTTTTGATCTGCTCTATATTTCATTGGCTCCCTGATTTCTTATATTGTATTAGATGTGGGAAAAAAAAATTTTTTACTTTAAAAATATTCTTTTGGAAAATAGCAGGATATAATTGTATCTTTGTAATATTTCTGAAAATGGAGTTATTACTACTTGTTAAAAACCACATTATATGAATGTTCTATTTTTTGTTGAAAATGCAATAAAAATAAAATTATAAAAAAAATAAAATCCGGCGCTCATGTGTGTGTGGCCCCCGGATTTTGTAACATGAGCTTACTGGCGTGTGCATGTTATAAAATTGGCGTGTCCATGTGTGCGTGTCGGGACGAGTGCGCAAATGGATGCGCACATACTTCTTTTAAAATCTACCCCTAAGTCATCCGGCTAACTCTGAATATCAGAGTTTGCCAGTTAAGTTAGCAGGCTAACTCAACTCCTCCCAGTTATGCCCCTGGACCTCTCTGTTAGTAGATTAAGAGTTGCATATTCAGCTCTTATCCAGTTAAATTCTAGCTTTCTAACTTAATAGCTGGCTAGAATTTAGCTGGATAAGAGTTGAATATGCAACTCTTAATCTTCTAACAGCAGTTATAACAATAAAGTATGTGAATGAAAAACAGAAACATGATGGCAGAAAGAGACCATATGGTCCATCCAATCTGCCCATCCTTCCAATTAATTTAGCATTATAATTCTCATTACTTCTTTAGAGATCCCCTGTATTTATCCCATGCTTTCTTGAATTCAGATATGTTGTTGCCTCCACTACTTTCACTGTGAGGCTGTTCAACACATCCATCACCCTCTCTGTAAAGAAATATTTCCTAACATTACTCCTGAGTCTACCCCCTTCCAACCTCATCTCATGACCTCCTATTCTAGAGCCTCTATTCCATTGAAAAAGGCTCATCTCCGGTGCATGGAAACCTTTGAGATATTTAAATGTTGCTATCATATGTCCCCTATCTCACCTTTTCTCTAAGGTATACATGTTTAGGTCTTTAAGTCTATCACCATATGCTTTAGAATGAAGACCACTGACCATTTTAGTAGCCACTCTCTGGATTGACTTTCTGTTTATATCTTTTTGAAGGTGCGGTCTCCAGAACTGTACACATATTATAAATGAGGTCTTACCAGGGGCAATACTACCTCCCTTTTTCTGCTGACTATTCCTTTCCCTCTGCGACCAAACATCTTTCTGGCTTTTACCTTTGCTTTATCCACCTGTTTGGCAAGAACATTCAAAACCATTTTCTGCATCCAAGTGAAATTAATAAAGAGAAAAATTCTGTTTAAAATAGAAATGAGGAAGAGATGACTATAATGCCGTAAAAGTGAGTGATAAGTGCCATCATTTTCACATCAAGAATTAAAGTTACACCATTAAAATACAGACCCTAACCAAATACAGAATAGAAAGAGCATAAAATATAAATGCTAACAAAAAATGTATTGGAATCCACAAACCTGACTGTACTATTCAGTGCAATAGAAAAACAGAAACATCATTATTTCTTGCAAAATATCACGTAATAAAATCAAGAGATAATAAAACATCATTCATAATAATTAACCCATACTGATAAAAAGAATAAATATGTCAAAAGAGCCGATGAACATCACACACAAACAGCCAGGTTATCTCTTCCTTACACACACATTATGGCTCGGATTTTAAAAGGTTTATGCGCGTGACCGGGCCTTATGCGCGCCGGGCCAGTTTTCAAAGGTCCGGTCACGCGCGTAAATCCCCAGGATGTGCGTAAGTCCCGGGGCCGAAGAAAAAGGGCATGGTGGGGCAGGGCGGGGCAGTCTGGGGGGTGGGGCAGGGCTAGAGACCCCCGGCATAGCGGCCATTTGCCGCTGTGCCGGGGGATCGCGTGTCGGGAGGGTGCCGGTGCGTGCTACTTGCTCCTGTCCCGAGGCTGGCACAAAAGGTAGGACAAGGGTTTGGGGGGGGTTAGGATAGGGCTAGGGGGTGGGAAGTTTAGGGGAAGGGGAAGGGGAAGGGGGTAGGAAGGTCAGGCTAGGGGGTAGGGAAGTTCCCTTCCAGGCCCGGTGCTAAATTGGAGTGGACTGGGAGGGAACTGGGAAGGCCGCGGATGTTGGCACTCACAACTTACACTAATGTGCACCCCCTTGCACGCTCTGACCCCCAATTTTACAGCATGCACGCATGTTATAAAATCGGGAGTCCATGTGTGCACGCCAGGTAGCATGTGCACGTTTGAAAATCTACCCCTTTGTGTTTGTCTTCGTGCCTGTGAGAGCCTACATGTGACACACACACACCCATGCACACAAGCTCTCACAGAGACATACACATGCACACAGGCACACAAGCTTTCACATAAACATGCTCTGAAGCTCTCACTCAGACACACACACAGGCACACATACAAGTACACACACACAAGCACACAGACTCTAGCACAAAAATGCATAATGCACACAGGCATACACACAGACTCTCACAAAGAAACACACATACATACATGTATTGCACATAGGATCTCACACGGACACATACACACATAGGCTCTCACAGAGACATGCACACACACATGCACTTTCTACTCTTCCCTTTGGGCTGTGGTAGGATTAGCTCCGCTGTGGCTCCCATCAGCCTCTTCTTTGCTTTGGGCCACAATGGTATGAGCTCCACCACGTCCCCTGCTGTCCTCTTCTCTGCTTCAGGCCATGGTAGCATGAGCTCCACCGTGGCCCTGCTGGCCTCTTTTCTGCTTTGGGTTGCAGTGGGATGACCTCCACTGCTGCCCCTCTGTCTTCCTGCACTGGGAGGGAAAAGTTGCGCGCAGCTGTGAGAAAAGTTGTGTGTGGCTGAGCAAGTGCACAGCTTAGAGGGAACATTGCTTGGGACCCACTCTCAGGCTGCTCATTTTAATCATTATTCTCCTATGTTGAGCTGTATCAGAAACCTTGTTGATATCCAAGTAAATCACATTGAGTGCTCTTTCTTGATCTAATTCTCTAGTCATCTAGTAAAAGAAATCATTCATGTTTGTTTGACAGGCCCTTCTTCTGGTACATCCATGTTTCCTTGGATCCTGCAGCCCACTGGATTGTAGAGAGCTCACTATTGTTTCCTTCAGCAGAATCTTCATTTAGGCTAACAGGCCTATAGTTTCCAGCCTGCTCCCTGCTATTAATTTATGACGTGGGACCATAAACATCTTTTGCTAATCTTGTGGCATCACTCCATTGAACAGGTCCTTCAGTTGACCTGCCAGCATCTCATTGAATTCTTTTGGTATCTTCGGATGTAACTCATCCAGCCCACAATTTCTCTGCTTCTTGCAGATTCTGCAACAGGGATTCTCCAATCCACATCTGGCAGATTGAAATCTCTAATAAGCAACACCTCTCCCTTCCTTCCTACCTTGTGGATGTCTTTGGCCAGAGCCCAGTCCAGTTCTTTTGTTTCATTTGGAGACTTGTAGACCATACCAGTGTAAATGGAAGTGCCATTGACTCTTTTTAAGATAGTCCACAGTGCTTTTTCCTTTCCCTATCCCCCTGGATTTCACTTACTCAGGTATTATTTTTTACATAAAGAGCTACTCCTCCCCCATTTCTGTTTCTTCTATCCTTCCTCAACAAGTAATAGCCCACTATGGCCATATTGCATTCTTGAGATTCTGTGAACCAGGTCTCTATAATAGCAACTATTAGGGCCTGCAGATGTGAAATTTTATTGCCCAGATTATGAACATTTGTGCCCTCTCACTTGGCTTGCTGCTCTTCCTGGTCAACTTTTCTGCCCTTTTGGACTATTGGGCTGATTTTTGTTAATTTCTCCACCCACTTCCTGTGTTTGTATTTGTTGGGAGGGTGAGATTCTGACCTCCTTCAGCCTCTACCATCCTCTAATTTAAATGTCTTATGACATATGATCTGAATTTCTTCCTGCCATGGACAGATGTGGACCATTTTTATTGTATAGCCTTGATTACATTACGATCACTATTGCCAAGTAGCCCTACAACCATTACTTCTCACACACCAATTTATATGCCTCAGTGAGAATTAGATGTAGAGTAGACCCCCTGTCATCAATTACAGCACCAGCTGCTCCATGAAGCAATAATTTGTGGCATCTAGAAACTTAACATCTCTAGCATGTTCCAATGAAACCCATTTACTCAATACTGGAGTAATTGAACTCTCCCATTATTATTATTATTATTGTGTAGTCTAATTTGTTATCTTTTCTAAATTCCGTTAGCATTTCACTGTCTGTTTCTTTATCCTGGCTAGGCAGATGGCACTATACACCCAGGGCTACACTCTTCCCCATCACACATGAAATTTCTATCCATAGAGATTCCACTTTACATTTCATCTCTTGCAGAACTTTTATTCTGTTTGACTCTATGCCAGCCTTAACATATTGCGACAGCCCTCCATCAATATGACTTGGTCAATCATTTTTATATAATTTGTTCCCTAGTATCATAGTGTCCCATTGATTATCCTCCATCCACCAGGTCTCTTAGATGTTTACAATAACTACATCTTCATTCAGTGCCCTACATTCCAATTATCCAATCTTAATTTTTAGACTTTTGACATTTGCATGCAGACAATTCAAAGTATTCACAACCTGCCTACAGTTGAAATGGGTAGTTCAGAATCATGTATCTCTCTTTACCCTTTATGTAAATGCACCTGGACTACTTCTGCCTCTATCACAATTTCTCTATTGGGATATTCTAACTTCCCCATTATTTTATGTTATAATGTGTTTATATGGGACATATTTCACATAAAATATTTCTGTTCTGCACAGAGCAGCTTGTCTGAGTGCATATGTTGATGAGAGCTCAGAGAAGTTCTCCTTGGTAGATGTGAAAGAGGATAGCCCTTGAAAGCATAGTTTTATGTGAGTGAAGAAGAGAATGTTACAGCCATGAAATTCCTAATAGAGTTGTCCTGTGTGATTTTTACATTTCAAGGTCAGTTATGTCAGGCAGAGAATGCTGCAGCTTTTTATCCAGATGAGTATTTCTTTTTCTGTCCCCCTGCTCTCTATAATAATGTGTTCAGTATTTGTCTGTCAAAAGATATCAGTGTATCTTATCCAAGAGAGATAGCATTGGAAATTTAGGTTCTGAGTCATGCGATGAAGGTAAAAGATGTTTGTGATAGTAATGTGCATGTTATACTCCATTTCAGAAGAGAGTAAAGGCAATACAAAGAGTTTATGCAATAAAGCTTAGCATGCACACTGCCAGTTAGCATGTGCTAAAAATAGTGTGATATACAATAATCACTTAGCATGAATGCTACATCAGAATCAGAAGACATTAGCATGTATATACCATGAATAAGCATAGCATATATGTGCATGCAAATGAAGGAATAGCACATGCAAATTAGGATTTTCTGTATGCATGGGAAACAGCATGGTATGCTATTTTCTATCCACTATTTTGTATGCACTTGCTAAAGCCAAAAAGTTAATACCTGTCTTGAATCAGGCATAGCTACCACCATGCATTACTGTGGCTGAAAGATGATGTAACACTTCACAATGTAGAAGGCAGAGGGCTTTTACAGTATGTAATCATTCCACAGGCTCAGAGAGAATGACATGATTCTGATGTTCTTTGTTGTTATAGATGAGAGTAGTCTGGTCAAAACCATTTCAAGCATTTGAGTCTTGACCCAGAAACAATGATCTAGGTGCTCAAGACTTCTTTAATGTCAACAATTCATTATGACTGACTACAGAGTTCTCTTTGTAGAACTTTGTGTTATCCCTCTGTACTACCAACAAGCAGAGCTGCCACCACTTAGTGGGGATCCCTACCCGATTCTCTGTTTCCATGAGGTCTCCAGCCATGGGGGGGGGGGGGGGATTTTTTCATATCTGTGGAGCTGAGACCAATTTCAGAACTATAAATAGAATCAGCATTGGGCCTGCTCTTTTTAGTTTAAATATCAATAGTATTACAGAGAATTAATTTGTACCCTTCCTAAAAATAGCCAGGGTGCAAATTTTAGCACTAAAGTACATACAATGATGGATAGGGCTTCTCTAATGGATAAGAGTCCTCCTTTCCAAAAAATGTTTGGTGGGCTCTTCAAATAGTCACGCAGATGGTGACGTGGACCAGTATAATGACAGTATGAGTTTCCATTAATCATTGTCTTTTTCCTGACTAGACAGGGAGGACTCCTCTCCATGAACTCTGATCCCATGCCTTATCCCAATTCTGGCTCAATAAAGATGAATGATACCATATTTGAAATCCAAACAGTTTACGTTATTTTTCTGGATGAACCAACCAGCAATTATTTATATGGATGTGAAGCTGATTAAATAGTCAATATCTGTGTAGGGATCCTGTCAGTCCTCTACTAGAGTGAGATAAAATAATATACCAGTTGGAGAGGGGAAAGTCTTAGTCGCAATATTGGAGATTTACATGTCCCCTATATAGAAGCTGGTAATGATATTTCCTTCTGGCACTTATATCTAGTGCACCATTTTACTTTGTGGATTCCCCTTTTCATTTTTGAGGGACAGCAAGTCCTGTGCTGTTCTCTAACTTTTATTTATTTTTTTTTATAATTCATACTTTATTAGAGACCAAACATATAGGGTCATTTATCAAAATGCTATAAGGTGTTTTTGCATGCAAAAACATCTTAACGTACGGTGCGATGCAAATCCGGGGGAGGGAGTTAGGGGTTAGGGGCCACTTTGACATTCAAAGTGAGACGTATGAACAGAACAGTGCTCTCTTGTGATGATCTGATGACCCTCGGAGTGAGGAAACTCACTCAAAGATGATATTTCTGCAGTGTTCTCTCAACCTAGCTTGATGTTACCCAGGTAGAGAGTCCATCAAGCTAGGTTGAGAGAACATTGCACAAATATCATCTTTGAGTGAGTTTCCTCACTCTGAGGGTCATCAAATCTTCACAAGAGAGCACTGTTCTGTGTCTCACTTTGAATGTCAAAGTGGCCCCTAACTCCTACACTAATACCTAAACTTCACCTCGAGTTACTAGGTGAGCCTCCCATAGAGATATAAATACCTATCTAGTAGTAGGGTATTATGGCTTCTCTCTCTCTCTCTCTATGGTGTGTCCACCAGGAATGTTGCAGAATAACCCCCATTAACCTTTATACAGGCCTCTGGAGCATCATAGCATTTAGTTAACCATTTTATAAAGAACCGGCCAAACTTCATTTTTAGAAACACCTTAAACAGGTATGGCCAATAAATCAAAGGCCTTTTCTGCATCCATGGCCATAAGTAGGAAGGGAAGATTTTGCTGCTTCATCTACCAGATAGAGTCTAGAATTTTCCGGACGTTATCTGAGGCAATGCGTCCAAAGATAAAACCCACTTGATCTGGGTTTATAATATGGGCTATGAACCTATTGTCGTTAATATTTTGGCAAATAATTTTAAGTCCATGTTAAGGAGGGAAATAGCTTGGTACGAGTCACAGTTCGTGGGGTCTCGTCCAGGCTTAGCTATTACTGTAATCCCTGCCATGTTAGTGTTAGGGGACAGAGATCCTTCAGAGCGTAGTGCATTAAACATGTTAGTTAGGGGAAGAATCAAATCATTGGCAAAGCATTAATAGAAATGGGCCGAAAAGCCATCCAACCCAGGGGATTTATTTGGATTTAATTGTTTAATTGCTGCTAATACTTCGTTAGGGGATATATCCTTATCAAGGAATGCACCTTGATCCTCAGTCATACTTGGTAAAGTTATCTCCTCCAAAAAATCATCTATGGCATCCAGAGTGATTGCTGAATTAGATTTATATAACTTACAGTAGAATCGTAAAAATCTCTGTTGAATATCATCATTAGAGGTAAGCATGCTGCCCTTCGATTTTTGTAACTGTACTCTGTGGGGGTAATTTTCAAAAGGAGTTACATGCGTAAATGTAGCTACTATTGTAGCAATTTTCAAAAGCCATTTACTCAAGTAAAGTGCACTTATGTGAGTAAATCCTATAGACAAGTCAATGGCATATGTTGTAGCAATTTTCAAAAACCCACTTACTCAAGTAAAGTGAATTTACTCCAGTAAACCTGGTTTTTACTCGAGTAAATGCTTTTTAAAATCAGGCCCTCAAAGCGTTTCGCTTTCAATTTATTAGCTAAAAGTTTCCCTGCTTTATTACTCCCTTCGAAATAGGTTTGTTTAGCCTGTTCCATAGAGTGAGCAATTCAAGCTGCATCCAGGTCTGCAATTTGAGACCTACATGCTTCAATTTCTTATCTATTTTCCTGCGAGGGATCCTGTTTATGACACTTTTCAAATTGGGTTAGCTGTTTCATTAAGTTCTCCCTCTCCTGAAACTCCCTCTTCTTAACAAAAGAGGCTCTAGCTATTAATTTACCTCGCATAACTGCTTTCAAGCAATCCCAGGCAATAATTGAAGTACCTTCTAAATGATTAAATTGTACATACTCCATTATATCACCTCTACACTATACAACATATGTTTCATCTTCCAGGAGGCTATTATTGAGTCTCCAAAAGCATTGATCCATATCATATTTGGGGAATGAAAAATCTGGCCAAACTGGTGAGTGATCAGACCATATTATAGGTTCTATATATGCCTGTAGAAGTCGATGTACTAGTTCCTTATCCACAAAAATAAAATTGATCCATGAATAAGTATTATGAGGCTTAGAAAAGAAGGTAAAATCCGTTGATTTGGGATGAACAAACCACCCAAGTATCAGTTAAATGGTATCTTGCCAAAAACCTCTTAAACTGCATACCGTCTAGTTTGGAGACAGAAACATAGCAGAAGGGCTAGAAGGTAAAATTTGTCTATTTGTGGATGAATCTAATGTCTGCAACAGAGTGGACAAGCCTGAAGGAATAGAGAGAATGAAAAATTATTTAAGATAAATGGAGAGTGGTCTAAAATTTGCCAGCTGGGATTCAATGCCAATAAATACAGAGTTATGCATCTGGGGTGCAGTAATTCAAAAGAGCTTTATGTAATGGGGATGAAAAGCTAATGTGCATGGATTGGGAGAGGGATCCTGGGGTGATAGTGTCTGGCAATCTGAAGGCAGTGAAGCAATGTGACAAGGTGATAGCTAAAGCCAGAAGAATGCTGGGCTGCATAAGGAAAGGAATAACCTGTAAGAAAAAGGAGGAAATAATGCCTTTGCACAGATCCTTGGTGATGCCTCACCTGGAGATCGTATCTCAAAAAGGATAGAGACAGAATGGAGGCAGTCCAGAGAAAGGTGACCACAATGGTGTGGGGTCTGTATTGGAAGACTTATGAGGAGGCTTTCAGATACCTGAAAGGTTTTAATGATGCACAAAATTCTAACCTTTTCCATTGGGAAGCTAACAGTAAAACTAGGGGGCATGAAATGAAACTCCAGAGGGACGACCCAGAACCAACATGAGAAAATATTTTTTCACAGAGAGGGTGATGGATGCCTGGAATGCCCTTCTGGAAGAGGTGCTGAGTACAAAAACAGTAAATGAATTCAAAAAAGCATGGGATAAAAACTGTAGATCTCTAAAGCCTAGGGATTTGAAGGTTGGAATTGAAGAAAAGGGTGCATGGAAATAACTTGCATTGAGCTTAATTGTGCATTGAGTGAAAAAGAATTTTCTTCGATTAGTCTTAAATGTGCTACTTGCTAACTTCATGGAGTGCCCCCTACCCTTAACAGAAGTCATGGGGATTACTACCCTTAACCAATTAGCTTTCATGCTTTTGACAGAAGTGCAAAATTGCTCTCTGTTTTGGAGGGGAAAAAGGGAAATTGGATTCAGATGATAGCCAATGTTTGGCCCCCAACTTTTACGGTCTGGGGTACTAATATGCAGACATTAGGGAAAAAGCACAGGACTGCTTCTACAGCCAAGTCAAAAAGCAAATCATATTCAAGCAGCATTGTTTGAATTATCAAGAAAACTGCTCACTCTGTAAACATGTTGCTAGCAGTAATTTTGTTGTGGGTTTGACAGTTGCTTGTTTTAATTGTAAATATTACTATCCTTAATATAAGGCTTGGAGGAAACCTGCACAGAACAGCAGTTACTAGGGGTGGTAGCCCCAAAACTTTTTGTTGCAGGTTTAGTTTAAAAAAATCATCGTTTTTTAAACTACACTTATAATGTAGACTCATATCTTTTTTAGAGCCATGCATTTTTCAGACCACATTATAGGCTCAAAGTTTTCTGGTTTTAGATTAGTGTAACTCTCTATTGCTTGGTCTTCCTGCACCCATCTTGAAAGCTTTCATATTGTGCAAAATTCAGTCACCCATATTTTAACAGCTATCTTTACTCATGACCATGTGACCCCTGAATTACATTCTTTACACTGGATACCAATACAATGGCAAATTGACTATAAAATAGCTGCACTTATAAATAAACTACTATTCCATACTGCAGTCCTCTGGATAAATGTAACTCTATGCATTATAGGCATTCCGTATTCTCAAGATCAGCAAATAAAGGTCTATTAGAAGTACCATCCTTAAAATTGGCTCATCTTACAGAAAAGTCCATGCTTTTTCAATTGCTGGCTTCTCTCTGTGATACACTCTTCCTGAAGATCTATGCTTTACTGTTGATTTGCATGCATTCGAAAAGGGTCTTAAAGCATTCCTTTTCAAAAAGGCATTTAATATATCAAATTAAGTTGATATTATAAGTTATAATTAGTCCTTAGCCTGGTCCTTTGCCCAGACTGTTCACTAAGACCCCACAGCTTCTATTTTTTATTCACTCCATTTATGGTAATTGACAGTGTTGTTTGTCTCTGATTTTGGTTTATTTTTATTCATGTTGTTTTTATATTATGTTTGTCTGGTTATACATTATCTTGAACTTTGAAGTGTGTTGGTAATAAATGTTCTAAAATAAATAAATAAATAAGCAAATAAATAAATAAATAGAATAAACTATTTGTTACCAGCTTGCTTCAAGTTCCTGCTTCCACCTCCTTGCTATCCAGCTGGTATGGGTCATGCTCCACCCCTGCAGATATTTGGAAGATGGGAACCTGACAGTTTTGCTGTGATCCTCATTTTGCCCCCAGTGCTCCCCAGCAACAGCAGCATGGAAGAGCTTACCACCTCACAGCTACTTGAATCCTTGAGGGGTGTAGATTGCTATGTTGGTTGAGGAAAAGCAGGTCTTTTATCAACATAAGTTGTCCATATGCAGATGGAGGATGTTGTACTATGGCTATCCCTAATTGACACACTGACCATAGGGCCAGCCACCCTGTCATTACTGGAGCAATTTGATAGCAGATCCGAATACTTCAGGGGATTCATTAACCAGTGTCGCCCTTGTTTCACCATCAATGCCCAGAAATTCCCCAGCAACAACATTAAGGGCCTCATTTTCTAAATGGATCGCACGCGATAAGGGACGTTTTCCACGCGAAATGTTCCTTATCGCGTGCGATACCAAAATGGGGGCGGAGTCGGCCCCGGAAGAGGAGTCGTCACTGGGGCCGACTCTGCGAAGACGCCACGGATGACGAAAAGGTAAGGCCCTTTTCGTGTCCGAGTTCGCGCCCAATAGCTACACCTTCTATGGTGGCGCTATTGGGTGCAACACCGGCAGCGATCGCACCACGACGGTACGATCGCTGCCGGCTAGCGCAGGCCCGCCCCCCATTTCGGCCCGCCGCCCCTCATCTTCTAAAGTATCGCAGGCCTGTGATACTTTAGAAAATGAGGCCCTAAATCAGGGCTGGTGTTTAGACTGCTCACAGGAGAAGTGTTGAACTGACTTTCCCCATTACTGCAGTGTAAAAGTCTCCTGCTGGAAATCTGGGAAGCATTTTACCAAAATTAAAACTTTGACCAAACTGTGTGTTAATCCAAAATTCTATTGTGGCAGATCCACCTGGTCTGGCCACTAGATGCCACTGTCCTTGTCCTTAATATCTTTTTCCAGGGAGCCATCCATATCCTTCAGTTCCTCCCACCTAGAGGTTCTGATTCATGTCTCAGCGCTATTTAACCAGCCATTTTAAGACACCATGGGTTCAGCCATTTTAAGACACCATGGGTTCAGCCAGACAGTAAAGATGTATTTTTTCCACACTCTGGTAGGGCCTCCCGGCCTAGCCAAAAGAAGTTTTCTTTCAGAAGAGATACCTCATAGTGCAATCCCTGCCAGAGGGTCCTTCTTGTTTATAAGTTACAGAGAGATAGATTTGTAAGCCTGATACCCTTTAGGGGAAAAGGACTCTCATCCAGGGGACCATAGACCTGTGAGCCTACTCTAAACCCTAGGTAGGCAAGCACCAGTGATGGATCCTGCTGCGAGAGACAGTGAAGGCAGAGAAGATTTCTGATTTAAACTTTAAAGTATTTTTGGACTTTGAGTTAAGTGGGGAGGTTTTTGGATCCCCATTCCCCACTGGGATTTCAGAGCTATTTGAAAGCCTGATCCCACTGACGTTTCTCTAAGAGAAGTCCCCCAGGAGAAGAAACAATCAAGGACAAAGTAACAACTGAACCAAAAGGAAGGAAGCACATGAATCAGGAGACCCCATCCAGATTTTCACTTATCAAAGGAACCAGGACAGGCTGGGTGTCGATGAGGAAAAGATGACCAAAGGTAGGATTTTTGCAATGCATAGGGGACCCTGTCACTAGGACTCCAAGGGAACAGCTTCTGGGAGGGTATACACATTTAAAATCACCATGGGCTCTATCCAGATGTCTGTAATAAGGACACCTACCCACCATACAGAAAATCCTGTATCAACAGTCAGATGTACACTCATTTTTGGACAATGGACTTTATTTAACTTCATGAAGCAGTAAACTATTATTTTACGCCCAGTCCTAGTCCTGTGTACTCATTACTGCATCTCACCTCATGGGAAGCACTAACCGATACACTTCAAAGATAAACACTGGTGACCTTTTTTCATTGTCTGGGCCATACGCGAGAGCTTCCCCCCATAAAAAGAATCATTCCCAGGGATTGAGAGTCAGCATGGGATGCGGAATGCTAGCCGGGGAAGCCCCGAATATATAAATTAGTTATGTGCCCTGAAGGGAGTTACCACTTCCTAAAAAAGGGGTTACACTATTATGTCAATGCATAAGTTAGCTAACCATAGTTTCTGCATTGAAGCTTTATCTGTCTCAGCATACATAACTATATCTGATGAAGCAGCAAGTGTTACAACATATACAGTGCCATGGAACACGTAGGATATGTTTGCATATAAATGCAGTCCCCATCTTGCAACTTGTGCTGTTTCTAGATCACAGCTTAACAAAGGGTTCAGAATTGATATGTGTTAGCAAAGTTCTTGCTTATATGTACTGCTTTGTATATACTGTACCTATTTGTATATACTGTACCTATTTGTGTGCACAGTATTGTACAGAACAAAATGACAAAATGCAATGAAATGATCCAACCAAAAATCTTCACTGCACCAAAGAACATGGAATTAAAAGTGGCTCATGTTCCATTACTGAGAAAAAATGTGTCCATGTAAACAGAATGCTCACATGATGATTTATGTAGATGTGGTTTGAGTCATTCACTGTGGCGGATATGGTCCAGCCAGAAAGAGAAGCTATTTGCATTTGTCTCTAAAAGAGCCTCCACTCATGTGTGTCATCATATATTCTTGCACAAGTCCTTTATAAAGTGGTACCTTGAAACTAAGATTTATTTTGTTGTTTAATGTTGCGGTACAGAGTTCTAGATAATGAAATATAATAGCTAGCATGTGCACCTTATCTGGGAACTTTTGATTTTCAGCCACCCTGAGATTGTCGTGGATTGGGGAGAAAGGAATATACACACACATACACATATTTACACACACACAATTACTGTGCTGGCCCTTTCCTCATTCAGTTCTTTTTTCACATTTAATTTGGTTTTCTTTTTCTAATCAGTGCCAGTGCAAGGGCATTAGCCACCTTAAGTAAATCATACAGCTTTTTGCCCTACTTTCTCCCCCACCACAGCCCTCTGTACACACAATTTAAAATTATGCATTTATAATAAAAGACTTTACATGAAAAAAGGGCACTCAAAGTACAGTCTTTTACAGTAAAAGTATCACATCAGTGTATATACTATATTTACATGCATTGCTGCGGTGTCAACCAGAAACCCCTGCATAAAAGGTAAAAAGACACTTGGAACACATATGGTATCAGGACTATTTTAACACATGTTAGGTGTGGGCTTGGTTATCAGAAATTCCTGAGCAAATTAAATTTCAATTACAATATAATGAACCTCCCAGTCCAAAACAGCACTAATTACAAACATTACGCCAGACTCTAAAACACCAATACACCTATTAGGAAAACAGAACAAGCTAAACTGCTATAGATCCCTATATAGAAATGATATGTTAGCAGAATACTTAACCTCAGTCACACATGCAGAACAAAGACAGACCCTCACCAAATGCAAAATAAAATGACTATAAAGTATAAAGGGGAAAATGAAGACAAAAACTGAACTAGAAACCACAACAAGCCAGACTCTGTAAGCAGTGCACCAATGGAAAGAGAAACATCACCATTCCTCAGAAAACATCAAACAATAAAATCATGAAATATAAAGTATCAATCATAATAGTAAAACCATACTAATAATTAATATTTCAAAACAGCTGATGAACAGAGTATCCAACAATTAAAAACTCTTTGTTTTTAAATTTCCCAAACACCAATAAAATATTTCAAAGCATCATACAGATCAAACACCCAATTAATTAAAATCAATAAGAATTTTTTAAAAAATGACTCATTCTCCATGCCTGGGAACTTTTAAATTCTGGTCAATACGAGATTGACATGGATTAGTGGGAGGGAAAGGGAGGTGCACAAACTTTCTCCTCTCATATACCCACATGTTCATCTTCATGCTCACACAGATATACACAAATGCTCTTTCAAAACTTACACATGCTCACACACATACACACTGGCTCCCTCCCTCTCTTTCAGGCACACACACACACACAGGCTCCCTCTCTGCAAAGCACACATACACTGTTTCCTGTCTCTCAAGCATACACATAGGCTCCCTCTCTCTCAGGCACACATGCTTACACACACACACACATATGCTCTCTAGCAGGTATGCAGGACTGATCCCCTGCAAACACGAGGACTCCTTTAGTTGTGCCACTGGGCAGGCCGCGATCCCCTGGCAGCAGTGGCACCTCCTCTATTGGCCTCTGTGCGGTATGCAATTCCCCGGCGGCCCTGAGACCTCCTCCATTTTGATCGCTGGGTGGGATGGGATCCTCCAGCAGTCAGGACCTCTTTCAATTGGGCTACTGGGTGGCATGGGATCCCCTGGCAGCCCTGGGCCTCTTCTCTCCTTCAACCGCGTGGAATGAGCTCCACCGTGGCTTCGCTGGTCTTATTGCACCCGGGGGTGGGTGTGTGCGGGGGGGGGGGGGGGGGGGGGACGACAAGCTGTGTGCGGCCTCCCACGAGCGCAGCTTAGGGAACATTGCCGGTGGCCATGTGCTTTCTCCAGTTCAGTTGCCAGGAAGGATGGGAAAATAAAGCCCCCCTTCCTCAGTATGCCACTGCCTGGAGTTTTCTGCTGCTTACCCAGAGACCCAGCAATTCCTTTAGAATTCCGGAGTCTCCGGGCCAAATCTGGATAGTTCCCAGGTACGGTGTTTACTGCTAAGGCAGTTTATCTGTTGGCGTTTTTCGCTGTTGTCTTATTACTTCCACAGTTGCGTTAAACAAAATATAGAAACATGATGGTAAAAAAAGACCATACTTCCTATCTAGCCTGCCCATTTATTTAATTTTATTTATTTATTTTAGTTTTTTCTATACCGGCATTCGTGAGAGTATCACATCATGCCGGTTTACAATAAACAGTGGGGTGATAAACGGAACAGTGAACGAAATAAATAATAGGTGCTAAACATAAAATAGTTACAGTTACAATAAAACAGGGAAGCATACAACTAGGGGCAAGAAGAGAAATGATAGGAACTTTAACATAGTATATTAACCTGAAGTATGATGGGGTACATTACAAGGAATTATGTGATTTACAGTGACTTGTTCATTTGAAATAGTTGCAGTTTTTTACATAAGGGTAGAGATCAGAAGAAATGGTTTTCTGGATATTGGTAGTGCTTGGAAGTTGGTTGTAAGTGAGTAATGGAAGTTGGTTGTAAGTGAGTAATGAGTTTAATCCGAGTCTGGGAAGGCTTGTTTGAATAGCCACGTTTTGAGTCTTTTCCTGAATGTTGGGAGGCAAGGTTACTGCCTTAGGTCCGTTGGGATGGAGTTCCAAAGAGGAGGTCCTGCTGTGGAGAAAGCCCTGTCTCTGAGAGTTATGTGAAGGGAGGTTTTGGAATGAGGTACCTGAAGAGAATCTTTATAGTGCTCTCTTATGGGTCTAGAGCAGCGGTTCTCAACCTATGGGTCGCGACCCCGGCGGGGGTCGAACGCCCAAAACGCAGGGGTCGCGCGCTCCCGGTCTCTCCCGCTGCCGTTGCCGCCGGGCTGTCAGCACGTTCAAGCCCAGCGGGAACGGCAGCGGCACTAGAAGAAGCTCTGCACCCGTGGCTGGGCCTTTTCTTCTTCCTGCGCCTGCCCCCCCCTCCCGTGACCCGGAACAGGAAGTGAATCGTGGTGCGCGGGAAGGAGAGAGAGCCGCGCGGCGCGAAAAAGTAGCAGCGGCGGCTGCAGCATCGGCCCCCGAGCAGTTGAAGCAGCCGCTAATGGAGAAAGCAGCACGAGCCTCCCGCGGCCGATGGGATTCTTCTTTCTTGGCCAGTGGAGGCTGCTGCAGCTCCCATTTGTGCTCGGGGGAGAAGAGGAAGTGAGTGAGAGAAAGAGAGAGAAGCAGCCAGCCAGCCTGTGTGTGATTGACTGGTCAGAGAGCTGATGTGTGTGTGTATGTGAGAGACAATGAAAGTGATTGCTCAGGAAGATGACTGATGTGTGTGTGAGAGTGTGAGACATTAGTCGGGGAGGTGACTGATGTGTGTGTGAGACATTAGTCAGGGAGGTGACTGATGTGTGTGTGTGAGAGAGAGAAAAAGCATGGAAGGGAGAAGTTTGGGTATGTGAGAAAGCATGGGCGTAAGAAGCCTGGTGTTGTGGGGGTGAAAGAAAGCATGGGAGTGAGAAACCAGGGTGAGTGTGCATGCATGAGAGAGAGAGACTGCTTGGTAAGGTGATGGTGTGTGTGAGAGAAAAAGACTGGTGTGTGTGTGTGAATGTGAGAGAATGTGATTCAGGGAATGAGAAGCCTGTGCACGTGGAGAGTGAGCATGGAAATGAGAGAGACTGGTGTGTGTGTAACAGAGAGAAAGTGATTATGGGAATGAGAAGCCTGTGCATGTGGAGAGAACAAGCATGGGAGTGAGAGACTGGTGAGTGAGTGAGTGTGTGTGTGTGAGAGAGAGAGAGAGACAGAGAAAGTGATTATGAGAGTGAGAAGCCCGTATATGTAAGCAGAACACGGGAGTGGGAAGCCTGTGTGTGTGTGTGTGTGTGTGTATGGCATGAGAGAAACTGTTCAGGAAGGTGACTGGTGTGTGTGTGCCAAAGACTGTTTGGGAGATGATTGGTGTGTGAGAGACAGAAACTGGTCATGGGGGCATGACTGGTATGGTGTGTGTGTGTGAGAGACATGGGCACTAAGGAAGAGGATCATAAGTATAGAGCTTAGCTTCTACTGCTGCTTCTGGTGAGTGCCACGGCCTGCAGGGAAGGGGAGTAGGAGAGCTGCTGGAGGGGGTAAGTAAAGGTGGCTTTTTAAGTTTATTTTTCTTGACTGCCATTTTAATTGTGTGATGTCTGCTTTTTTGAAATATTTTATTGGTGTTTGGAGAATGTTTAATAGTTTTTATGCGTTTTTAATTGTTGGATGTTCATAGCTGTTTTGAAACATTTATTCTGCTTATTAGTATAGTTTTACAATTATTTCTGTGTGGGGATCTATAGCTGCTTGCTAGTTCTGTTTTCCTAATAAGAGGTGTATTGGTTTTTAGGGCCTGATTTAATATTTGTAGTGTTGCCTTTTCATAGATAGGGTTGCTCCTGTTTGAGTGTATTCCATAATACAGGTGTAACTGTGTGCGGATTAGTTTATGTGCATTACTACAGATCCTGGGAGTATGTTAGGTCGGTTCTGTGTCTGTTACCGAGATGAGATATTTTGCTAGCATGTAAGCGTTTGTATCGGTCTTATTTGTTGTGTTTTCTCAGAGGACATGCATTGGTGGTAAACTGCTGTCTTTTCATAAGTAGGGCTATTGAGCCTGGAAATAGAAGGAGTTTGAGTTGCTGTTACTGAGATGTCACTAGAACCAGAATATCTTTTTTGTAGGGTGAGTTGTATGGGGAATGTCATAATTCTGCTTTACATCCATTATTGTGGGTCAGGGGGGTTCCTGTGGATACAAACTGTACTTTTACATCTAGCCCCGTGACGATCATGGGTCAGTGTGCCATGCATGTGAGAACCTATGGTGAGTTGAGTTACATTCACATTATAAATGTCATAATTAAATGATAAGTGTGCACTAAAATCCAACCCCATCCATAACCCCGCCCCCATATGACCAAAGCCCCGCCCTCACCCCACCCTCACGGGGCGAGGGCGGGGCGAGGGGTCACCGCAACATGAGGAACTGTATT